>NC_137624.1:7396797-7996797 GCF_963280865.1 Gymnoscopelus braueri | reverse complement strand
GTTTTAATAGAAAGGGGGGTTAAAATTTAAGTGAGGGGCATAACTCAAATAAACTTCTCGTACACACCACTATGAAAAGTCAGTGTATCACAATCTGTGGGGTCAATTTATGGAATGGTATGGATATGGAACTCAAACAAAGCACAAATATTGTACAGTTTAAGAGGATGTATAAACAATACATTGTTAGCTGTTATAGAGTGGAGGAAGGGATGTGTTGATTGTATTGGCTTTTATATAGATTATGACACTTGGTATTATCTATATGACACATAATTAACATACAGCAAGTATATGTATATATAATTCATTTTTAGACTTTAGTAAGTATATATGTATTGTAGATGGACTTTATGTGGGGATTGATATGTACATAGTTCGTCATATGGATGTTTCTCTGTTTTGGTGCAAATGTATTGTATGTTGTTTTTTGGTTTGTTGTATTTTATTGTGTATGGTGAACATAATAAAAGTGTTTCCTGGTGGCTCTAAAACAGGGTTGTGTGAACTTTCACGGCAATCGAACACTGTGTTTACGATTTGAGGCATTTTGTTCAAAACAAGCCACTCCTGCAAACGTTATGCCAATCTTAGCCAATCAGGATGGAATATGAAAAATGGACAGATCTATCTAGATCATACATGGGCAACTGGCGGCCCAGGGGCCACATGCGGCCCCCACCTTCACTTAATGCGGCCCGCAGGTTAATATGGGAATACTGATATATTATTGATTTCAGCTGTTACAATTCCAAACATGCAAACATGACCCGCTTTAATTACTTCAGTATGTATTAATAGCTTAATGACTAGTATTAAAATTATACTGTCTTTTTTTATGTCCTATGTATTTGTATTTAAGTTCATAAAATCAACATAAGTATAACTAAATGCATTTGAAATGAAATTTGAGGATTCATTTGAGGATTCCAATTCAAAAATAGCAAAAAAAAAATCTGGATTCCAATTCCAACAAATAGCCGATCTACAAGCTCAAAACGTGTCGCAGCGCGACGCGTTTTCAGCTTGTAGATCTGCTATTTTTGCTATTTTTGTGTGACATAGAATGGCGAAAAAAGTTAAAATACGGAGAGACAGTATATGCAATGTGGCCCTCTGGAGTGAGTGTAAAAATATAGTGGCTCTCTCCGTCATCAAAGTTGCCCACCGCTGATCTAGATCAAATGACTATAAAGATAATGTGTACCGAACCGATTTGCGTGATGTTTGGACAACCTTCCCCTGTCACCTACTCATCCTATGGTATGTAAAGCAATGACGGGAAGAGTCAAAAACCACCGCATGACGAAACACTTAGGAGGACCTGTCATGACATGCCAGTTCATAAGTAAACCCTGGCTGTATGTCACTACAGACTAATAATAAACACATTTAACTATCACTCATGAACTCATGAAGGTGTCAATTCCTTATTTGGCTGAGGACATTTTAAAAGGATCAGAGCAGATCAGAGCTATAGCCTAGCAAGGCTATATAGGCTTGTGTCCTCTCTCTCCCTGTGTTCCTCTCTCCAGCCTTCTAAAAGCACTCCCCCCACATGTCTCAAAAAACGTATTAACATCCAAATTTTTTTTATATATTTCATTTTTAAAGACAATACAGTGTTAGACAAAACAAAAAACACCACGAAAAATTAAAAAATAAAATATTACAATAACCAAAAAAAAAAGAAAAAAAAAGAACCAAAAACACATTGCTAGGTTTGCTGATGCAGCTGTCTTTCCAAACACCCTCCAGGGTCTAGTTCTTACATCAGCCCATCTGAAAATATGAATGGAGTCCATATTTTATCATAGATGTCCAACTTTCCTTTAATTTTGTAGTGTAAGTAATCTAGAGGTATATAACTTGATATTTCTGTCTTCCATTGGGCTAGTGTTGGGGGGGAAGGGGCTTTCCAATTTACAGCAATACATTTTTTGGCAGCGATGAATGCCAGGTTACTCAATTTTCTTTGGTAACTGTCACCATGTTTGAAATTACCTATCAAGCAGAGGCGAGGAGAGGGCATCAGCCTAAGGTCAAGACAAGAGGACATAAAGGAACATATATCTTCCCAAAACGGGACAAGTTTATGGCAGGACCATAACATATGTAGAAAATAACCTTTTTTTTTCTTACATCTCCAGCATAGAAAGGACATTTCTGGATGCATAGCGTTCAATTTCACTGGAGTATAATATGTTCTATGTGCGATCTTAAATTGCAAAAGTTTATGTCTCCAATTATATGATTCGGAATGTATGCTTGACCATATCTGTACCCACTCTTCTTCACTGATGCCCTCTCTCACATCCGTCTCCCATTTTGTTTTTGTAGCCAAAGTATTAGCTGGAAAAGCCTCTATCAGCCCATGGTATAATTTAGACAATAATTTTACTGGTTTTTCTGTTTGTCTCAGGATCCTCTCCATTGTAGAGGGTTCTGGTTCGTCAAGTGTATGTTGTGTGGACTGAATAAAACTTCTTATTTGTAAAAAACAAAAAAAATGTGAATTAGGTATACCAAATTTTTCTTGGATTTCTCTAAAAGAAAGCAAAATTCCGTTTTTGTATAAATTTATAAAAGTTGAAATACCTTTGTCCACCAGTTGCTTAAATATACTACCATTGAAGATAAAAGGTAATGTGGGGTTTTTCCAAATCGGAGCATAGGGTGATAGAGGTCTTCTCCAGTTCAAAAACTTATGGACAGAATCCCATATATTCACAGAGTGGAGTATACACGGGTTATTTGTTATTTCTTTAGATTTTTCATTCCACAATACAAAGCATGATTTAAATCCAGCGGTAACATATCATGATTTTCTATTCTGACCCATGCACATGGTTCACTAAACCATTGTTTTAATGGCTTTAGTTGTGCTGCCCAATAATACAATTTCATATTTGGAACCCCGAGCCCACCCAACTCCAAAGGGAGGTACAATACATTTAAACGAACTCTAGAAACTTTACCACTCCAAATAAAAGACGAAAATAAAGATTGGATTTTCTTAAACACATATTCTGGGACCATTACAGGAAGCATTTGAAATAAGTACAATAGTCTAGGTAAGACGTTCATTTTTAGAACATTTACACGGCCTAAAATAGATATTGGAAGCGTCTGCCATCGTTTCAGGTCTTCCTCTATGGATTCAAGTATTGGGACATAATTTATTTTGAACAATTCTTCCAAGTTATCTATAATCTTTACCCCCAAATACTTTATATGGTTCTGAGTCCATTTCCACTGAAACCGGTTCTGTAAGGAACTACTATCAAAATTGGAAATGGGCATTATTTCCGTCTTTTCCCAGTTGACTTTGAAGCCAGATACTATTCCATAATTTTCCAACAATTCTAATAAAGCTGGTAATAAAGCATTCTCACAAGTTAAAACAGAGTGTTGTACCTTTTACACAGGGAGGGTTGGAGTCTAACAAGTCAGAGTCCTGTGACAGGGTAAAATATAGCAGCTCAGGCAACACAAAGGTGGGGTCAAAACCCCCTGGGCTTAGTTGGAATGCCAACACAGAGAAGCAGATCCCAGCTGCCTACAGGTTGGGCTACATGTTTAGACACAGTCATGAGCTAACAGTGACGATGATGATAATGGATAAGGGTCTGAGACCCTGTTTCCAAGACATTCACCTCCACCTGACATTCCATTGCAAAAACAGACAACAGACAGAGCCTTTGGCATAGTTAGACGCCCTGACGCCCATAGTTAAACCCTTCTCTCTTGAAATGGTAAATCAGTATTCTCTTCATAAGCCACTTCTTGAAAGGAAGATAAAACAGACACTCATCCTGTGGTATAAAGCAATGACAGGAATGGTCTTTCAAAAACCACCGCATGACAAAACGCTGGACCTGCCAGTATACGTATACTTAAACCATCTATAAGTAACGCCATCTATGCTTGTTGGGCTCTGGAGAGAGGGGGGAGGTACTCTCACAGATGACAATACTTGGATTCAGGGTGGGACTCTTACAACACTCAAGGTACATTGTTCTAGTGAAAAGAGAAGAAGACACACACAAGCCTCAATAAACATGGCCTCAATACGATTACTGTCAGTCGTGCTATTTTTCACCTGGATTTCTACATCAAATGCATTGAGGTCGACAGGTAAGGCTGGAAGTTGTTTTGATGTAGCCTCGATCTCCAGGCTTTTATTGTTTAGTGTTGCTAAAAAATAAAAGCCTGGCCCAGCGCGTCGGTGTACTCGGTATAAGGAAGTGTTTCACTTCCCAACCAACCAGAGTGCAGTGGGCGTCGCTCGTAATGTTGTGTTAACGGGGCGGGGGTTGACGGACAGATCGGTGAACCAATGGGATCAGCCGCAGTCTCTCGCCGGCTCTTTACACCCGCCCCTCTATACACAAAATCAGGAGCGTTGGGGCAGTCTAGTTTTGATGTAGTTGAACAGTTTTTATGTACCTGAAGGACAAATATATCTTAACATAATGTTTGTGGAATTTGGGAAACTATTTAAAAGCTAGAAAAAGTGCTCCTCGGAGCACAGTTCTCCGCCAGGTCAGGTAGGTTATTATGGGCCAGCAATGTTCGGAATTGGCCAATCAGGATGGAATATAAAAAATCGGACAGAACCATCTTGATCACTTGACTATAGAGGTAATGTGTACCGATTTGCATGTTTGGACACAGTTTGTAGGAGTAATATAAAAAAGAAAAGTGTTGCAAAAATTGGCCTCAAGGTGGCGCTATAATAGGGCAATGTTAAAAGGGTGGCATTTTGGCATTCCATGTGCGTGCATAGTTTCACTGCAATCGGACGCTGCGTTCATGATTTGCGGCATTTTGTTCAAAACGGGCCACTCCTGCAAACTTTAGATGTCAATTTTAGCCAATCAGGATGGAATATGAAAAATTTAACAGATCCGTCTTGATCACATGACTATAGAGATCATGTGTACCGATTTGCGTGAAATTTGGATACAATCTGAAGGCTTACAATCAAAAAATGTGTTTTACATAAGTCGGCCTCCTGGTGGCACTATAAAAGGCAAATGTGAAAGATGCAGGGCAAAGGTTTTTCCTTGGCCTCTAGAGAGTGTGCATACAAGGTTTTACACAGATTGGTGCAGTTATAGGCAAAAACACAAATCGGCCTGTTATAGCGCCACCATGAGGCTGATTTAAAAATTTGGCATTTCTTCCTTGGCTTAGTGGGAATGTGCGTGCAAAATCTCACGGAAATTGCATGCTGTGTTCATGCTTTGAGGCATTTTGTTCAAAACAGAGCACTCCTGCAAACTTTGGAAGGCAATTTTAGTCAATCAGGATGGAATATTAAAAATCTGAAAAACCCGTTTTGTTTAATGACTAGAGATACTGTGTACCGATTTGCGTGATGTTTGGACAAAATATGTAGGAGTACTGTGAAGAAATGCGTTTTGCACAAATTGGCCTCCTGGTGGCGCTATAACAGGCCCATGTGAAAAATTTGGGGCAGAGGTTCTGCTTTGGCATCCAGGGAGTGTGTGTGCACAGTTTCGCTGCGAGCAAGCCAACGGTGCCGGAGATTAGCTGTACACAGACAGATAGAATGACACACACACGGACACACGGACGGACGGACGGACAGGGGGTAAAACATACTCTCTCGCCATGCCTTTCGGCCTGGCGGAGACAATAAACACATATGTTTAAGAATATGAGTGCTTTAAACCACAAGAGAGACCATAACTGAGACATTGAGATTTATATATACATATATATATATATATATATATATATACATATATATATATATATATATATATATATATATATATATATATATATATATGCCATGAAATGTATCGTCATAAGTTATTGTTAGAAACATAATGAAGAGAGTTGCTGTTATAAAAAAGTACCGTCAGCACGGATGCGTTTTGGCTGAGCGCTGAAAAACGCCTGTATGTATCTATAGACCCAATATCCTAAGACAGATTTCTTTGAGAGCTGGTATTTTTTTATGCTTGAAACAACTCTTCTGAACCATGCACCGGTAAATGAATGACTTGAAGAAATTTGACTTGTGTACTGCTCTTAAGCTTTCTCTTTTGTGTGCATCTGCTTTCTTTAAGGAAACAAAGGTTGTGGTTCCACTTCCATTGAGTGTGTGCATCTCCAGGACCAGGACATTGTTATTGTGGATGATGCAACAGATGACGATGAAGGCCCAAACCAACGTGGTTTTAATGGGGTTGTGGTGGGCCGCAATGTTAGTGGATTTCATGGAGATGATGAAGTTGGTGTGGAAAAAGCTATTGAACCCCCTGTTGTGCAAAAAGCAACAGGTATTGTGGACCCCCAGGTCCTAGTTCGTGTGGATAAAGCAACAGCTGACACACTGAAGAGTTATCTGACCAACATCTTCCTCCCTATCCTCTACATCATTGTTGCGGTCAGCCGTGTTTTGTATTTGTATTAATTATTTCATATGATCACGCAGTTAGGGTCATAGACCTCAATATTACCACCTGCCATGATGTCAGTGCCATATGGGACATAAATGACTCTTTCGCTTCTGTCAAGTACCCTTATTACTACTTCATGTTAATGGCCACTGTTGTGTTTCTTATTGCATAGTGATTGTTGTGGCCTATGTCCTTCTGTTCCGGTACCTGGAGAAGAAGATGGTACATAACGTAGACAGAACAGCAGTAAAGAACCGTCACAAAACGTCACTGAGCATTGACAAGATAAATAATGGATATGGTTTCTACATCACCACTCTGTGTTTGGCCAGCCTTAACAGTTGTCTAGACCCCTTTATTTATTACTTTGTGTCAGATGACTTCAGAAAGGATGTGAAGAACATACTGCTTTGTAGGAGCAGGAGAACTGTGGAGAGTATAGTCTGTGGAGAAATACTCCAGGAATAACAAATCCTATATGTCTGGGAATACAGACAGCAGTAGCTGCTTATCAAACAGAGGAGAGTGAGGACTCTGGGAAGACACTGGTGTACGATATGGGATACTGTCGACTGTGCACTGCCTGTTCTTCCTATTCTGTTCCTGACCCACCAATAATGTTATGTTTACCTTGTGAAAGTGGGGAAGAATAAATAGGACTCTTCATAACAATAGATACGGTGTGATTAGTCACACTACTGTACATTCGCTGAAAACGTGGGATGAAACGAGGTATAGCAATAGATAACTTCTGCAAAAGAGGAACCATCACCCCCATCCGTGTGCACTGTGACAGGTAGTCACTTTTCCGTTGCACAATACCAGCTTAACTCACCTTGGCTGTACCCCCCTTTTAGATTTTCCAAACCTGGTACTTTTTCAGTAGTTCCCCCATCAATATTTCAAGGTGACACTGTTAGCGTTTGCAACAATATATAGAATAATGGGCAAAGTATTGTATCTAAGAACTATTTAACTTGACTAACGTCTGTCCATTTATTACGGCCAGCTGTATTTTTTATCTTGTATTGCATAATTATCTGTTGGTTATATTACTTGTAGAATTTGATATTTTGTACTGCTGCTTGTATTTTGTGTTTCTGTTGTATTCTGAGGTGGAGACTGAGGCCTGTTTGTCAAATTGACTGACACCTGCCTGTGGCAAATTCATGTTAGAATGTTGATCACCTGTGACTGCCAGCCGCCTGCCTGCAGGGAATTGGTTCCCTCCATGGATTGGCCAGCTCTGATGAGCCCTGTGACACCAGCAGTAGATTGGTATGCCATACCCAATGTACTATAAAGGACACTCATGAAGTAGATTGTTGAGAGGACTGTTTAGCATCAGCAGCAGGGAATCGAATTCCTGCGTCCTTTCATACCAAAGTAAACCAAACCAACCCTTTGTTTCAGGCTTAAATTGTTCTTTTGATAGTTAACTGTGGGTTTGTGTTTATTGTGTTGTTAGATTCTGTAGGTAGGGTAAGTGATATAATATTATTACTTTTTTTTTGTTAAAAAGGTTAAAGTACAATATTCTGATAGTAATCATTGCTACAGAGCGTTTGTTTGGTCACAGCAGGTAGGTGACAAATTTTAAGCCAATCAGGAGAGAGCGCTGAAAAGGCATTTTCTGTTTAATAAAGAGCTGGAGAGACATGGGAGACTCCTTTTACTGAACAAACACTCTATAGCAATGAGTGCTATCAGAATATAGAGCTATTTAACACTTATTTTAACCAAAGTAAATCACTTACCCTACCTTTAAGTTTGTTATTTAGGTCAAGATCCGTTTGTATAAATATATTTTTTAATCACATCTTTGTAACCATTTAAAACTTTTTTTGTAATACATATTCATATGCACTTAGTTGGTGGTCCTTTTCGTTAATGTTGCGATCTTCATATAAGGGTCGTAACACCATTGTTTTGTACTTTATGTCATTCAGTGCAAGAAATGTACAAAGCCATTTTAACGCATATCACATGATGTTATAAGAATATGTTTTAAACAATCACATTATGAGTTCTTCCACATAGATTAGGGATAGATTGTAATGGGTTAACAGTGTTAGCTCTTTAGTCTGTCTCTTTTCTCTGGAACACTTTAATAACATGATGTATTTCTAGTTGTCTCTTCTATAAACAAATTTTTAAAAAAACTTAACTTCCCTAATAAAGTCGACTGATTCTTGCTGTTTTTCATATTTATTTATTTTATATTGAAGACCATCACCAGGGTTTTCATATTTATTTATTTTATATTGAAGACCATCACCAGGGTTTCACATGAACTCATTGCGCTTCAGAGGTTGTTCATGGACATTGTGTATCAAATGTCCAGCAACAAAGCTTACATTATTTGAATGATATACCCAAGCATATTGTAGCACATAGCTGAAACTTTTACTTTTTTACTTTAAAGTATTATGTAGGTACATTTATATAAATGCCCATGTATCTATGTTTTTTTGTACTTATTTGTTAGTTGTTGCTTTATCTTACTTCCTCGACTAATCCTAAACACTTTTAAGGCAGCAAGGACTCAAGCAGGTTGTGTTGTGGTGCGAACAACATTAACTTTTCAATTAAAAAGATTTTATTGCCTATACTTTTAGAATACTAAAGTTTAAGGCTCAATCCCCCTAATGAGGGATTCACCAGCTCACTGTCCGAGATGCTGTTCTTTTCCCCCCACATCTTTCTTCAACAAGATCTGTGAAATTAATTGTGATGCTCTCAACGCAACAGGTGAACACTTACTCCTTTGGCTGAGGAAATGTAAAAGGATCAGAGCAAGGCTACCCCCACCAAACTCCTAGACCCCTGGTTCTCAACCTTTTCAGGCCTTGACCCCCCAGAATAATCATATTTGAACTGGGGACCCCCCACCCTGACAAGCACTTGGAACTGTAGGAGTTGATGGTAGATGGTACCACACAAAGATCAACAGGACCACGATGGAAATAAGCTTCTGGCTTTCTTGTGTTTATCCTTTTGACTATTCCCTGTGTACATTGTTTTGTTATGTGCAAATTGTCAATAAATCAATCAATCAAACCAGGGCTGACACCAAATAATGCTGCCAATCTGTAATGGAACACCAGCTTCCGCTTGCCCTATTGCAATGTTTGCACGACAAACGTGACATCTTTCCATGGGGGCAGTGTGCAGCTTGGAGCATGACTGGCACCTGAGTGACTGGCAGGTCACTCAAAACAAGAGCGAGTATCAACAGAAGCATATTGGGGGATTTTGGCACATTTATTGGGGGCGCTAACTACACATTTAGCTGTGTTGCTCATTCCACGATTACAAATTCCTTACCAGCTGTACCTCGTTGTAAAGGTGACTAATCAACGATAAAAAACGTCATGGGTTTGAACCTTGGCTCGAGTCTGGCTGTAGCTTTTCTCTATCACCTGAACCATCTTCTCAGGAACTCCGTAGGCCCGGAGAATGTTCATGAGTTTTGTTGGTGTCTTAAGCCTTTTGGAAGTCAATGGAGGTGATCAGGTTCCGCTTCCCTTACTCCTTTCAGTATCCTCCTCAGCGTCAGTGTCTTCAACAAGATGTGTGAAATTAATTGTGACGCTCTCAATGCAACGGGTGAACACATAATTCTTTGGCTGAGGAAAAGTAAAAGGATCAGAGTAGATCAGAGCTATAGCCTAACAAGGCTACCTCTACCAATGCCCTAGACCAGTGGTTCTCAACCTTTCCAGCATGCGACCGCCGAAAATAATCATATTTGAACTGTGTCACGATTAGTATAACTGGCGGACCCAAATGCAGAAACGAGACAAAGTCAAAGTCCAAGGGTGTTTATTCAAACAAAAGGAGTGGAGAGGCTGGTGGTGTTGGTCGAAGGGAGCTGGCAGGCTCGGCAGGCAGGCGAGTATGGTTACTGTAGAACAGGAGAGGAGTGAGTCACGAGTCGTACCCGGAACAAGGTTCAAGAACACTAACTGGAAAATAACAAGGAAAATAAACCCGGAACAAGGTTCAAGAACACTAACTGGAAAATAACAAGGAAAATAACTAGGACTGAGTTAGCTGGCAAAAAGCGTTACCACACACCGGGAGTTCGTGAAACGATCTGGCATAGCGTGGAGAGAAGACCATGGCTTTATAGACTGGAGGTGATGAGCTGATGGCAGACAGGTGAGGGAGATGAGGGAACTGGAAACAGGTGTGCCAAGCTGGGAGCTGGAGCCAAGCCTACGCCCAAAACAGACGCCCACTCATAAAGACACACACACACACACACAAGGACAGACACAAAGACACAGAAAGAGACTGTGACAAACTGGGGACCCCCCCCGTCCCCCGACAAGCTCTTGGAACTGTAGGAGTTGAGGCATTACATTTAGTTTCCACAGATAAATATTGTGAAAATAGCTGATCTACAAGCTTACAACACCTCGCTTGTAAGTGTTCTCTTTCTTATATTATTTGACAATTTGGCCAAAAGAAAGAAATCCTCTCTCTCACACACTTATGTGACTGTCAGCGTGCCAGTGATTACCCTCTCCTTTTGCCAATGGCGGCACCCGTGCCAAGGTTGAGATAGATAAGAAACTGGAAGAGTAAAGCCATCTATGCTTGTTGAATTAAGTCACGCTCTGGAGAGAAGGGGGAGGTACTCGCACAGATGACAATACTATTTGTCCTGACATTCAGGTTGGGACTCCTACATGCAACAATCAAGGTTCATTTTTGTTGTGAAAAGAGAAGAAGACACACACAAGCCTCAAGAATCATGGCCTCAATACGATTACTGTCAGTCATGCTATTTTTCACCTGGATGTTTACATCAAATGCATTGAGGTCGACAGGTAAGGCTGGAAGTTGTTTTGATTAGTTTTTGTGTACCTATACTATATATTTCTTAATACAATGTTTGTAGAATATGGGAAACTATTTAAAAATAAACACTTAAGTTTAAGAATATGAGAGCTTTGATATGGCCATATACGGAGATTATATATTTGGCCGTAGCTGCATTGGGATGTCCTTATATATAAGTAGGGAGACAAAAGTAACACTTTTTGTATTTGCCTTCATAATTCACAGACTACTTGAAATATCCTAGTCATCTTTTGCTATAAGAAACATATATATGTGCCCTAATTAATAATACAATTTCTAAGCTTTCACTAATAAGGACAAGACCAAAATATTAATTTGAATGCAATGAGTCACAGTGTTACAATTGCCCCCGTGACGGGGGCAGTTGTAACAGTGGTTGGGGGCAATTGTAACACTGTAAAAAATAAGTCATATTAACACACTTTATCTCAAATAAAAGCACATCACTAAGTAATAAGTATTTTTTTATAATTTAACATTTTTACTTACAAATGTTTTATATACATAATTACAATTATTTTGTATTTTTATTCGAATTATTTTATTTTTCAATTTAGTTTTTTCAAATGTATGTCTATTTTTTATTTAAATTCATTTTTTACTTTGAAATGTAGTGACATTTAGTGAAATATGTTCATTTACTAACATAAACGTATGTAATCCCAGACAAGAAATCTGCTTGCATTGAAAACACATTGTTGCAGAAACTTCTGCTGAGATGAAATGATAATTCTATCCTTCCATAGGCAGAGAGAGGACCCTACTGTGCACAATAAGTCTCACCCCCCTAACTTATTTCTAATTAGAATTATTGACTGTGTTACTTTTGCCCCCTGTTACTTTTGTCCCCAGTCTCCCTAATGGCTGATCATGGTGACATGAGCTTGACGATGTGGTTCATCCGCCTGTCCATCCTCCCTTAAGCCAATTTTAATATAGGAAGATGTGTGGAAATATTGGGCCTTAAATGTACTGTAAGGAGTTAGGAGGTTTTGTTCATCATTGATAAAAAACAGCTACTGTAAATGGACCTCCAAGCTCACAATGAGGTTGGAGGTCAAAAGGGGGTGGAGCCTGGAGTCAGCAAAACCAGCTAACTCCAGCTAACACCCCCCTTTGGTGGAGTTATGGTTTAGCAGAAAGTTTGAGGATCCAATGGAGTTAGCTGGTTTTGTCCGAAGCAATCAACACACAGACGTAGAGGGTGTTCAATAGCACTGATTTATGAAAAAAAAATGCAAAAGTGTAAAAAGTTTGTAATCTGGTTTCTGCCGGACAGCAACGAGTATGCATTTAGCCCTTCATTTGTAAAGGAAATGTACATATGAAATGAAATGTAAAACCAAAAAAGAAATACATCTAAAAGAAATTGTGGCCAGTGTTGTCAGGGGCTGACTATGTTTCATTCAGCAAGGCTTGACTGGGACAAAATATTTGACAGTGACATTTAATTGCCTATTTGCCTATTAAATCAAGCCTAGCTTGTACCAGCACAGCACCAGAGCATGTGAGTGGAGCGGAGCTGTAGCGACGATTGTTAACGTAGCGGGGAGCGGGTTTGTAAAAAGATAGGAGCGAACTCGGAACGCACCAGATGTTTGACAGACAGACACAGAGAAATCCTCAACAGTGCAACATAGTGCACAGCGCAAGTCCCTGATCAAGATTTCATTCAAATGTATCCGTAATCCACCCAAGTATGTTTAAATACCTTGTGTCAGTTTAGTTATATCACCTGCAGATCAAAGAATTCGATTTGAAACGCAAGTGAGGGGATGTGGAGTTAGTGGCAGGCCTTACTGGAGCGTGAGTCCGTACACTGTACTGCAATTGTAATTAACACTGTACGGCGTACAGTGTTAATTACAATTACAATTGTGTGGGTTACAGAACCCACACAACAAAGGGGAGGAGTAGAAGAGACAGGACGAGAAGAGAGAGGAAGGGGATGTATGGAAGTGGGGAGGGGAAGGGGGAGGTGAAAACAATATTCTCTCTGTTGAAGTCAAGCTGGGGTTACCTGCTGTGTAGCATAGTATTGTTTCGGCCTGGCCGATGTTTTGCACCCTGTCCGTCCATCCTTCCGTCCGTCCGTCTGTGTGTCCGTGTCCGCGTCCGCGTGTGTGTCTGTGTGTGTGTGTCATTCTGTCTGTGTACAACTAATCTCTGGCACCGTTGGCTTGATCGCAGCGAAACTGTGCACACACAATCCCTTGATGCACAGAGCAGAACCTCAGCCCCACATTTTTCACTAGGGCCTTTTATAGCACCATCAGGAGGCCGATTTGTGCAAAACATTTTTTTGGACAGTACTCCTACAGATTTTTTCCCCAAATCCCGCAAATCGGTACACAGTTTCTCTATAGTCATTAAACGAAACTGGTCTTTCAGATTTTTCATGTTCCATCCTGATTGGCTTAAATTGGCTTCCAAAGTTTGCAGGAGTGCTCCGTTTTGAACAAAATGCCTCAAATCATGAACAGAGCGTGTCATTTCCGTGAAATTTTGCACGCACATTCCCACTAGGCCAAGGAAGAAATGCCACCTCAGAATGTTCAAATCAGCCTCATGGTGGCGCTATAACAGGCCGATTCGTGTTTTTACATATAACTGCACCGATCTGTGTAAAACTTTATATGCCTAGAGGCCAAGAAAAAACCTTTGCCCTGCATTTTTCAGATCTTCATTTCATACCGCCAATCGGTACACATTTCACACAAATCGGTACACATGATCTCTCATGTGATCAAGACGGATCTGTTAGATGTTTCATATTCCATCCTGATTGGCTAAGATTTTGCAGGAGTGGCCTGTTTTTAACAAAATGCCGCAAATCATGAACACAGCGTCTGATTGCAGTGAAACTTTGCACGCACATTCGCACTATGTTGAGGAACAAATGCCACCCTTTTAACATTGCCCTATTACAGAGCCACCAGGAGGCCGAATTTTGCTAAACTTATTTTTTTTGTATTACTCCTACACATTTTGTCCAAACATCATGCAAATCGGTACATATTTATCTCTACAGTCAAGGGATCAAGACGGTTCCGTCCGATTTTTCATATTCCATCCTGATTGGCGAATTCGTAACATTGCTGGCCCACAATAAACTACCTGACCTGGCGGAACACTTTCTCAAGTTATTTTTCTTTTCTTTTTGCAGACAATAAGCACAATAGACCACCAGTAAAATATCTACTATCGTAAAACTAACTTTTGTGTATGTCTGCTTTCTTAAAGGAAACAAAGGTCATGGTTCCATTGATCATGTGGACCACCAGGAACAGCGCATAGTTAGTGTGGATAAAGCAACAGATGACAACGAAGGACCAAAACATGGTTTCCCTCGGGTTGTGATGGACTATGGATATGATGACGTCAATAATGAAACAGATTACATTGAAGGACCAATGCCAGTCTACAAAGGTTACGCTGGGGTTGTGGAGAACAATAGTGTGAACCTACGTCATGTGGATCCAGTTTCTTATCTGTGGAGCCATCTGACCACCACCGTCCTCCCCATCCTCTACATCATAGTGTTTGTTGTGGGCCTGCCTGCCAACACCATGGCTTTGTGGGTGTTTCTGTTCAGGACCAAGAAGAAGCGTCCATCCGCGATCTACATGGCCAACCTGGCTCTGTCTGATGTTTCTTTTGCCATCTGGATCCCCCTAAAGATCGCTTACCACTTTAATGGAAATGACTGGATCTATGGAGAGGGGCTGTGCAAAGTCTTGGTGGGGTTCTTCTATGGGAACATGTACTGCTCCACCCTCTTCATTGCCTGTCTGAGTGTACAGAGGTACCGGGTTGTGGTCGACCCTTTTTCTGAGCAGAACAACAAAATGGCAATTGGTGTCTGTTTGTCCATCTGGGTTTTCATCTGGACCACCACCACTCCTCTATACCTGTATGATCACACAGTTAGGGTCAAATACCTCAATATTACCACCTGTCATGATGTCAGTGCCATATGGGACATAAACAACCCATTCGCTTCTGTCAAATACCCTTATTACTACTTCATGTCAATGGCCACAGTTGTGTTTTTTATTTTCATAGTGATTGTTGTGGCCTATGTCCGTATGTTATGGCACCTGGAGAAGACGACGGTACGCAACGTAAACAGAACAGCAGAAAAGAACCGTCACAAAGCTTTGGTGTTGATTGCGACAGTAACATTCCTGGTGTGTTTCATCCCCAGTAACATAATGCTGGTGATTCATTACTCTCTGCTGCGCAATGGGGAGACTAATACTGGATATGGCAACTATAGCATCACTCTGTGTTTGGCCAGCCTTAACAGTTGTCTAGACCCCTGTATTTATTACTTTGTGTCAGATGACTTCAGAAAACATGTGAAGAACACATTGCGTTGTAGGAGCAGGAGGACTGTGGAGAGTATAGAGTCTGTGGAGAAATACTGTAGGAATAACAAATCCTATGTGCCTGGGGATACAGACAGCAGTAGAGGAGAGTGAGGAGGACTCTGGGAAGACACTGGTGTACGATATGGCATACTGTCGACTGTGCACTGCCTGTACTTTCTATCCTGACCCACCAATACTTATGTTCACCTTGTAACATTACATTACATTACATTACATTACAGTCATTTAGCAGACGCTTTTATCCAAAGCGACTTAAGACTTAAGCGACACAATAAGTGCATTCAACATAGGTAGGGAACGAAACTACTAATCACCAGAAGTCTTAAGTGCATTTTCTGCTAAGACAGGCAACCAAGAGTATACCTAGCGCTAAGGTAAAAGTGCAATATATCAGCTACCTACTTTCTTAAACAGATGAGACAAATAGCAAAATCAAATGAGCAAGAGCTAAAACAAATAAGTGTATTGACTAAAGAAGATCCAATAAAACAATACAATAATAAAACAAGAGTTCCTACAACTTAAAAGGGCACAGGGGGTACAACTTAAAAACTGTCTGTGGTCCTCACAAAAGCCAGAGTAGATAAAATGACCTCAAACATGTTTGAAATTGAAATATCTTTAAGCAAAACAGAAGATGACTTGATTTACTGTTTATCTACAACACAATATGTAACTAGAAAAAGTGCTCCTCGGAGCACAGGTCTCCGCCAGGTCAGGTACGTTATTGTGGCCTCCTGGTGGCGCTATAATAGGCCAATGTGAAAAGGGTGTCATTTCTTCTTAGGCCTTTCACGGCAATCGGACACTGCATTCATGATTTGAGGCATTTTGTTCCAAAAATGTGTTTTGCTAAATTAGACCTACTGGTGGCGCTGTAACAGGCCAATGTGAAAAGGGTGCCATTTCTTCCACGGCCTAGTGGGAATGTGCGTGTGAAATTTCACGGAAATCGCAAGCTGTGTTCATGATTTGAGGCATTCTGTTCAAAACGGACCAATCCTGCAAACTTTGGAAGCCAACCTTAGCCAATGAGGATGGAATATGGAGAATCGGACAGATCCGTGTTGATCACATGACTATAGAGATACTGTGTACCGATTTGCATGACGTTTGAATAAAATCTGTAGGATTAAATGGGTTTTCTCTGCTTCTGCCTCCATGTGAAACATTTGGGGCAGAGGTTCTGAATTGGCATCCAGGGAGTGTGTGTGCACAGTTTCGGAGCGATCGGGCCAACGGTGCCGGAGATTAGCTGTTCACAGACAGATGGACACACGGACGGACGGACGGACGGACGGACGGACGGACAGGGGGTAAAACTGTCCCATTCACAATTGAAAATGTGGTTAAGACACAAAATATCGGTGCCCCCCTCTAGATGGCGTCCTAGGCGGTCGCCTAGGTCCTCTATAGCAGTGTTTCCCAACCGCGGCAGGCGGACCATTATTGTGCCGCGACGTAATGCTAGGTGTACCGCGAGGCCGTGCGAAGGTGTGAAGCCAACACCCCGGGAACAATAACGCTATCGTCCGTCAATAGATACGGGCATACGGCCATCGTCCGTCTCACGGACACACAGCCACTCCCGAGTCCATTCAGTGAAGCTAGTCAGCGACCATCACCCATAGAAATGCAAATATGTACCTGGCTGTACTGTATAAAAAGGGCACAGGGAGTATGCTTTGGCAGTGCACTCAGTCAGTACTACAACAAATGAAACTTGTTCAAATATTCAGCACCAGTCCACCGTACCAGGAAGAAGAGGGGCTGTCAAATGCCCATATTATAATCTGCCATGAACGCATGTCCAACAATAAAACACATGTAGGCTACTAATGTTAAATCAACATAAGTGTTAGTTTTCTTATAAGGTGCTTCTAAATCGCTCCAATGTGTTTGTGTCAACATACAACCGTGTTGTTTGTATCACCTTATCTAGGCGTGCCCTGGGATCTTTTGCTATGCCAGGTGTGCCTTGGCACCAAAACGGTTGGGAAACACTGCTCTATAGCAGTGGTTCTCAACCTTTTCAGGCCGTGACAAAATAATCATATTTGAACTGGGACCCCCCCACCCCCCACCCTAGCAAGTTTGACTTGGTTCCACAGATAAATATTGTGAAAATTGTTGCTACAAGCTCACAACGCCTCCCAACGTGAGGCATTGTGAGCTTGTAGATCAGCTATTTTCACAATATTTGGCCAATGTTAAACCAGTTTTTATGGTATAGTTTGTTGATTACTTTTGATGCAGTAATGGTCCTTTATTATTTTTTTTGTATTAAAATGTTCTTAAAAGTCCTTAAATTGTCACTTATGTTGGCTCTACACTCCTTTTTAACATTTTGTACACACCACTATGAAAAGTCAGTTTATCACAATCTGTGGGGTCAATTTATGGAATGGTCTGGATATGGAACTCAAACAAAGCGCAAATATTGTACAGTTTAAGAGGATGTATAAAAAATACATTGTTAGCTGTTATAAAGTGGAGGAAGGTTGTGTGTTGATTGTATTGGCTTTATCCATTTTTTTTTTTACATTTGGTGTCACTAGGACGCAGGGATTGTGTATAAATTATGAGTAGTATAGTGATATATTAGGAGGATATTATCTATATGACACATAATTAAGATACAGCAAGTATATATATATAATTCATTATCGTCTATAGTAAGTATATGCTTATTATAGATGGACTTCAGGTGGGGATTGATATGTACAGTTCGTGGATGTTTTGGTGCAAATGTATTGTATGTTGTTTTTGGGTTTGTTGTATTTTATTGTGGATGGTGAACATAATAAAAGTGCTAAAACAGGCTTGTGTGAACTTTCATGGCAATTGAACGCAAACTTTAGATGCCAATATTAGCCAATATAATATCCCAAAAATTTTTACTGACAGACGAAAGTACACTCACTTAGTTGACAGGGGCGTAAACATTGTCTCGGCCACGACTTCGGCCTGGCGAAGTCAACACTAATGCAGATCCATTTTCTATGGAGTATAGAGTGGCCAGAAGAAAAGAAAGGCTCTCGGCCACGACTTCGGCCTGGCGAAGTCAACACTAATGCAGATCCATTTTCTATGGAGTATAGAGTGGCCAGAAGAAAAGAAAGGCTTTGTTATGGTTTCATGCTGCTGTCAGCAACAGTACAGAAGGTGGCGTTGAGGGGGCCTGATTGCCCCTGATGCCCAAAGTGCCCTTAAGCCCTGCCCACTTACATTTTCGAGCACTTCCACTTTTGTCTGCTCACTTCTTTGTGTCATCACTTCTAATTTGACTTGTTTATCCTGTATCCTGCATGAGTTCGCTTTCCTGATTGGATTAACATTGGTATCCTGCAGAGGTGGGGACTTGGACTCGAGACTCGAGACTCGACTTGGACTCGAGTCCCGATTTTGATGACTTTAGACTTGCTTGATCAAATCAAAAATAGACTTGGACTTGCTTGGGACTTGAATGCCAAAGACTTGAGACTTGACTTGACTTGAACGCCAAGGACTTGAGACTTGACTTGACTTGAGCCCTCTTGACTTGAACATTTTCAAGTCACTTAATACCTTACAGCAAGCCCAAATAATATTAAAATGTTTAAAAAGTGTTGCATCAACTAACCGGCCGTCAGTGACGCCTAGCATAGTGTTGCCAAGTCCGCTTATTTTCCGCAACGTTTTGGAAAAAAAAATGGCTTGTTTTTGCCTTGTTTTTTTTTGGTCGGTTTGCTTATTTCTCTCACGATACATGGCAACGCTGACAAACTCACAGTCCCATTGACGGTAACACAACAACAACGAGACAGGAGGACAGCAAATAAATCGCCTTGTAATTCGTATTGATTCCCCGACATTAAAGTATCAGTATCAGTTCAATACAGGACACATCTTTTAATTTCTGTTAATTTAAACTGGTAACCTTAATCATGTAGTAGCGTGTACTAGCGTCGCCTGTGTTCCACGTGTTGCACGTAAACAAACACATACCGGCTTCACTCCTGCCGTCGCTGCTGCTGGAGGTCTGGGTGGAAGAAAATGACGACTCCAGCAGTTATAGCTTATGGTTTTAAAGATTACGTGGTGGAGGACAACAAGGCAAGAAAAGCAGTATGCAAGGCATACATTTTTTGTCCTTTGCTGAAAATATCTTACACATTTGGGAAGAGAAAGTTATAGCGTGAGTGAGTTACAGCCATCTGATTATCTGTTGTTTTGTTTTGGAACAGTGAATTAGAGCATCAGTTTAATGTTTGATTGTATTAGAGTCTTCCTTATTTTTGTGCACAGTTTAAGTTTCTTATTATTTAAGTTTATCTGATTATCTTTTGGATGACATGTAAACTAGTTTGGTATTGGTATATAATGTAACATTCCTCTTCTACCCTGGATTTGAACACGGTTTCAGTGCAAGTAATGACATTTTACCATTGTAATAAGAGCCTGCTTGCTCAGGGGAAACATTGAATTTGTGTCAGATCCTGTGTCTCTGTGAGACATGACCTTTGACATGATCTAAATGGCTCAATAGAAGAGCAGAGAGACAAACTACAACCACCCCATTGTACAGAGTGGTGCTTTAAACCCTGTCCTCACGGAGGAAATTGAAAAGTACAGTATCTGCATTATGTTGGTGGACTCCAGAACCCTTGTTTAATAATAAATGCAAATTGTGGAAAATGCTCATGATTTATGTAAATCTTTACATATCATTAATTAGTATTATGTCTTGGTGGGACTTGTTTGGGACTCGAAACAAAAGGTAAGGACTTGGTTGGGACTTGAAACAAAATGCTTAGGACTTGGTTGGGACTCGAAACAAAAAGTTCAGGACTTGGACTTGACTTGGGACTTGCCTGTGTTGACTTGGACTTGACTCGGGACTTGAGAGCAAAGACTTGAGACTCGACTTGGACTTGCAACATAGGGACTTTGTCCCACCTCTGGTATCCTGACCTGAACATGCAATTTCACTCTAGCAATGATTGCTATCAGACTGTATAGCTAGTTTAACGTTTTAGTTTTTCTTTAACAAAAACAAAGATCAGTTACTGCACATTTTGTTTAAAAAAAAATAAGAATCAAAAAGCTCCGACATTGATAACCAGTGCACTAGGATAGGCTATAAGGTATCTTGCCTTCAGTTCCAGCCCACCATGAGTTTGTCACAATTCCACCTTACAGTATGTTATCAAGAGATATGAAGCTACAGTAGGAGTTATATTATTATGGGTCTGTGTGTTGGGAAGCTACATGCAGAATACGGTTATAGACTAATTGTATATTGCAGTAGCTCATAACCATCTGAGCTATTCTATTTCATTATATAATGTTATAAGTACTAATTGCCTCTACGGTACATGTTAAATCTACTATGAGAAAATCAGTTGTTCTGCCCTCATTCAATGCCATTTTGGTTCAAGCATTTTGGGGGGAAAATAAATAAATAAATGAATAAAGTAACACGTCCCCTCACGTATTAGAAGGACAACAGCAATCACCAGAACCAAGGTTCTTGAAGTTACAATGGATTGTAAAGGAAGGGGGCGTGTCTGATAAAAATGTATATCAAATATCTAAATACTGAATCAAGCAACTTAAAAACTGTCTGTGGTCCTCACAAAAGCCAGAGTAGATCAAATGACCCCAAACATGTTTGAAAGTGAAATATCCCTTTAAGCAAAACAGAAAATGACTGATTCACTGCATAACTACAATAAAATATGTAATTATAGTGTCCCATTCACAATTGAAAATGTGGTTAAGACACAAAACAATATTGAGCTCAAGTATATAGGGTTTAAGTGGTTTAACCTTCCCCTGACACCTGTTACTCATCCTATGGTATGTAAAGCAATGACGAGAAGGGTCTTTCAAAAAACACAGCATGACGAAACACTTAGGAGGACCTGTCATAACATGGCAGTTCGTAAGTAAACCCTGTCTGTAGGTCATCACAGACTAATAATAACACTTTTAACTATGACTCATGAACTCATGAAGGTGTCTTGGTCTGCTTAACTAAGCTTGGGTGCGCTCAATCCCCCCAATGAGGGATTCACCACAAGGTGCTGAAACAGTTCTGAAGCCATCTTCAATTGTGATGCTCTCAATGCAGCAGGTGAACAATTTATTGTTTGGCTGAGGACATTTTGAAAGGATCAGAGCAGATCAGTTCTACAGCCTAGCAAGTCTATAGGCTTGTGTCCTCTCTCTCTTTTCCTTTGTTCCTCTCTCCGGCCTCCCAAAAGCACTCCCCCCACATGTTTCAAAAACACATTAATATCCATTCTCACAAGTTAAAGCAGAGTGTTGTACCTTTTACACAGGGAGGGTTGGAGTCTCACATGTCAGAGTCCTGTGACAGGGTAAAATATAGCAGCACAGGCACCGCAAAGGTGGGGGTAAAACCCCCCCGGGCTGGGAAGCCCAACACAGAAGAGCAGATCTGCCATCTGGATCCCCCTGAAGATTGCTTGTTTGAGAGTGAAATATCTCTAAGCAAAACAGAAAATGACTGATTTACTGTATATCTACAATAAAATATGTAATTATAGTGTTCCATTCACAATTGAAAATGTGGTTAAGACACAAAACAATATTAAGCTCAAGTATATAGGGTTTAAGTGGTTAACCCTCCCTGTCACCTGTTACTCATCCTATGTTATGTAAAGCAATGACGGTAAGGGTCAAAAACCACCACATGACGAAACACTTAGGAGGACCTGTCGTAACATGCCAGTTCATAAGTAAACCCTGGCTGTGGGTCATCACCAAGCCCCCAGAGTTGCTGAGAAACATTGAAGCTGCCACCCCAGTGGCCAAAGCTGGAACTGCAGGCGGGGAGAAATACATGCACGCGCAAAACATACTGAGAGATATTTATATTTATACATATAAATATGTAAACATATTATACATACATACATATGCATTTACATATAAATATACATCTCGAGTGTATTTAATAAATATCTCGCGTTCAATCCTTGACACACGGGCTGCCGTAGAACGCAAAAAGGACACTAGTGCGCATGCTCATAACTCTATGGGGATACAAAATCGAACCAATAATTCTACTTCCGGCAGGTTTCCGGGTGCTTCAAAACGCCAGTGAGCACATTCATTGAAATGATAGCTGGGGGCGGGGCAATCCGCCCTCTAGTTATATTATACCTCTACTATGGTCATCACAGACTAATAATAAACACGTTTAACTATGACTTAAGAACTCATGAAGGTGTCTTGGGCTGTCTAACTAAACTCAGGTGCGCTCCATCCCGCTAATGAGGGATTCCCCACAAGGTCACCGTCTGAGGTGTTGAAACAGTTCTGAAACTACAGTATCTTCAACAAGCTGTGTGAAATGAATTGTGATGCTCTCAATGCAGCAGGAAAATTTAAAAGGATCAGAGCAGATCAGAGCTATGGCGTACAAGGCTATAAGACTTGTGTCCTCTCTCCCCCTGTGTTCCTCTCTCCAGCCTCCCAAAAGCACTCCATATGTCTCAAAAAACATATTTATATCCATTCTCACAGGTTAAAGCAGAGTGTTGTACCTTTTGGAGTCTCACAAGTCAGAGTCCTGTGACAGGGTAAAATATAGCAGCGCAGGCAACACAAAGGTGGGGGTAAAACCCCCCCGGGCTGGGAAGCCCAACACAGAAGAGCAGATCCCAGCTGCCGTACAGGTTGGGCTACATGTTTAGAGACAGCCATAAACTAACAGTGACGATGATGATAATGGAAGGGTTAGAGACCCTATTCTCAAGACTTGTCTTGAGGAGGTGTGGTGAGGACCCAAACGCAGGACAGCAAGGCAGGGAGAGTTCAAAACCAAGACTGGGTGATTTAATACAGAATAACAGAGACAACGTCACAATCACAAACTAACATGATACAACACTGAACATGATGTGACACCAAACAATGACCCGACAAGGACTGACTGGGGAACAAGACTAATATACACATGAGGGCTGATTACACAAGAGAAACAGCTGGGGAAGACATGAACATAGAACCAAGACAACTGAAAAGGAACATAACATAGAATTACAAGACCTTGACAAGACAGGCAATGTCTGTGACATTCACTTCCGCCTGACATTCCATTGCAAAAACAGACAACATGCAGAGCCTGGGGCACAGTCCTCCCTCCACATGCTGCTTCTGAAAGCAAGATAAAACAGACAGACTGTGGTATGTAAAGCAAAGACAGGAATGGTCAAAAAACACTGCATGATGAAACACTGGACCTTCCATCTACGTACAATATGCTCAAGCCATCTACAGTATAAGTAAAGCAATCCATGTTGTTGGTAAGTCAGGCTCTGGAGGGAAGGGGTAGGTACTCTAGCACTCAGATGCCAATACTTGGACTGCTACAACACTCAAGGCTCATTTTTCTAGTGAAAAGTGAAGAAGATAGACACAAGCCTCAATAAACATGGCCTCAATACGATTACTGTCAGTAATCCTATTGTTCACCTGGATTTCTACACCAAATGCATTGTGGTCGGAGGAGGATGGAGGTAAGGCAATAACATTAATAATAATACATACTAAATGTGTGTACGCTGTGTATTCCAGATGGTATTACAAGGTCCCATTTTACATTATATCTTAGTAATGACTATTTCCCTTTCACAACCCTACACTTAAACATAAAACATAAAATGTATTTAACAGAGCTTACCAGGCATGAGGCATGAAATGTATCTTGAAGGCATGACATGTATCGTCGTATAACGTTAATAAAAACATGAAGAGGGTTGCTGTAATAAAAAAGTACCATCAGCACGGATGCGTTTTGGCTGAGTGCTGAAAAACGCCTGTATGTTGTCCATACCTATTTAGATAGACCCAATATCCTAACACAGATTTCTGTGAGAGCTGGTTTTCTTTTTATGCTTGAAACAACTCTTCTGAACCATGCAACGGTAAATTAATGACTTGAAAAAAAAATTGTTGTACTGTTCTTAAGCTATCTCAATTTCATCTCAACAGATAAAACAGACATCGTAACAGATAGTTTCCGTGGGAAGATTGTGGTGGACCGCAACCTCAGTTTGGTTAATGAAACATCTATAGTTCGTGTGGATAAAGCAGCAGCTGACATACTGAAGAGTCATCTGACCACCATCTTCCTCCCCATCCTCTACATCATAGTGTTTGTTTTGGGCCTGCCTGCCAACACCATGGCTTTGTGGGTGTTTATGTTCAGGACCAAGGAGAAGCATCCATCAGCGATCTACATGGCCAACCTGGCTCTGTCTGACGTGCTTTTTGTCATCTGGATCCCCCTGAAGATTGCTTACCACTTTAATGGAAATGACTGGATCTTTGGAGAGGGGCTGTGCAAAGTCTTGGTGGGGTTCTTCTATGGGAACATGTACTGCTCCATCCTCTTCATTGCCTGTCTGAGTGTACAGAGGTGCTGGGTTGTCGTCGACCCTTTTTCTGAGCAGAACAGCAAAATGGCAATTGGTGTCTGTGTGTCCATCTGGGTTTTCATCTGGATCACCACCATTCCTCTATACCAGTATGATCAAACAGTTAGAGTCAAAGACCTTGATATCACCACCTGCCATGATGTTAATGCCATAAGGGACTTAAATGACACATTCGCTTCTGTCAAGTACCCTTATTACTTCTTCATGTTAATGGCCACCGTTGCGTTTCTTATTCCTTGCATAGTGATTATTGTGGCCTATGTCCTTATGTTATGGCACTTGGAGAAGAAGACGGTACGTAACGTAGACAGAACAGCAGAAAAGAACCGTCACAAAGCTTTGGTGTTGATGGTGACAGTACTGGTGACATTCCTGGTGTGTTTCATCCCCAGTAACATAATGCTCGTGATTCATTACTATCTGCTGAGCATTGGGGAGACTAATAATGGATATGGTTTCTACATCACCACTCTGTGTTTGGCCAGCCTTAACAGTTGTCTAGACCCCTTTATGTATTACTTTGTGTCAGATGACTTCAGAAAGGATGTGAAGAACACACTGCTGTGTAGGAGCAGGAGGACTGTGGAGAGGATGGAGGTTGTGGTGAAATACTGTAGGAAGAACAAACCCTATGTGTCTGTGAATACAGACAGCAGTAGCTGAGGACTCCTGGAAGACACTGGTGTACGATATGGGATACTGTTGTTTACTGTGCACTTTCTGACAGTCTGTGGAGAAACACTCCAGAAATAACAAATGTAGGAGTTGAGGCATTACATTTTGTTTTACTCGGTTCCACAGATAAATATTGTGAAAATAGCTGATCTACGAGCTGGCGTTGTAGATCAGCTATTTTCAAATGTTTTGCCTCTTTCTTATAATGTGTCTTGGAATACAGACAGCAGGGCATACTGTCGACTGTGCACTGCTTGTACTTTCTATCCTGACCTAGTGCACCAATACTGTTTTGTTCACCTTGTGACAGTGGGGAAGAATACATAGGACTATTCATAACAATAGATACAGTGTGATTGGTCACACTTCATTTGCTGAAAACGTGGGATGAAAAGAGGTACAGCAATAGATAACTTCTGCAAAAGAGAAACCATCACCCCCATGGCCCCATCTGTGTGCACTGTGAGAGGCATAGTCACTTTTCCACTGCACAGTACCGGCTTAACTCACCTTGGCTCTTAGGCTACTTTTGTGAGCTTGTAGATCAGCTATTTGCCAGACCCAAGGGGTCGGCCTACATGAGGCTTTGTCGGTCGGTCGGTCTGTCCCTCTTTTCCTGTCCTGTCCCTCTTTTCCTCTGCACACACGTCATGCGAAGTCCGGCCATTCAGATTTCAACCACTAGGGGTCTGGCAGTACCAGGTCTCCTGGTTCCCTTGTTTTTACAATATTTGGCCAATGTTTAACCAATTTTTATAGTATAGTTTGTTGAGATTACTTTTGATGCAGTAATGGTCTTTTACTTTTCTTTTTTTTTAGGTATTAAAAATATCTTAAAAGTAATTTAATTGTCACTTTAATGTCATCTGAGGACCACCCCAAATTCATGTGGGGACCCCAGACCCAGAGATTGAGAACCACTGGCCAGTGTTGGCTCTATACTTTTTTGGTTGGTTAGCGTCTGCAACAATATATAATAATGGGAAATATACACACGTAAACACACAAACCTTTTACAGTTATGCATTAAAGTTAATGGATATGGTAAAATTCAAAACAGCTCAAATCATGTTTAAAGCAAGAAATAATTTACTGCAATATACTGTACATAAGATATTATTTTATAGAGAGGGGGGTTATAATTTAAGAGGGGAGCTTAACTCAAATAAACTTCTTGTACACACCACTATGAAAAGTCAGTGTATCACAATCTCTGGGGTCAATTTATGGAATGGTCTGGATATGGAACTCAAACAAAGCACAAATATTGTACAGTTTAAGAGGATGTATAAAAAAATACATTGTTAGCTGTTATAGAGTGGAGGAAGGGGTGTGTTGATTGTATAGGCTTTTATATAATTCTTTTGACACTTGGTTGGAAATTGGTCTGCATTAGGACACAGGGATTGTGTATAGATTATAGTATGAATAGTATAGTGATATTGGGAGTATATTATCTATATGACACATACTTAACATACAGCAAGTTCATGTAAGTCATTTTTAGGCTATAGTAAGTATATCTGTATTATAGATGGACTTTAGGTGGGGATTGATATGCACATAGTTCGTCACTGATATGGATGTTTGGGTGCAAATGTATTGTATGTTGTTATTGGGTTTGTTGTATTTCATTGTGCATAATGTGAATATAATAAAAGTGTTTCCTGGTGGCACTAAAACAGGCTTGTTTCAACTTTCACGGCAATCGGACAGTGTGTTTATGATTTGAGGCATTTTGTTCAAAATGAGCACCTTCTGCAAACTTTAGATGACAATCTTAGCCAATCAGGATGGACTATAATCAGACAGATCCGTCTTGAACACATGACAGAGATAATTTGTTTCGATTCGATAGATTCGATTTGTGTGATGTTTGGACAACATCCGTAGGAGTAATATCAAAAAAGTGTGTTTTGCTAAAATTTGCCTGTTGGTGGCGCTATAACGGTCCGATGTAAAGAATTTAGGGCAGAGGTTCTGCTCTGGCCTACTGAGAGTGTGAGTGCACAGCTTCACTCGGATCTGTCAAATGGTGCCGGAAGGGGGGGGCTGAATACCCCTGATGCCCAAAGTGCCCTTAAAAAAGGCCTGTCCAACACCTGTGGCTTTTCACCTGATGCAGTGATGAGTGCCCTCCCACCTCGTTATGCTTTGCAGCTGCAACCACTTCATTATTTGTTTCCCTTTTTTCTTTATTAAAGTGTCATGCTTCCAAGGAAGCCCAGCCCATATGGACTTACAGGACACTTTTACATTTGATTTGACATGAACAATGAACCGACATAATAATTCACAAACAATGAACAAACGAATAACAAACTAAAACACTCAAGCTTCATACTGTACATGGCAGATTACTCTACATAAATACAACTTAAAATACAACATTATTTTCACTTCATTGTGTGATTCACTCCCTCCCCCATCCATAAACTGTTGCTTTTACACTTCCATTTTTGAGCGCTTCCAATTTTGTCTGCTCACTTCATTGTGTCATCACTTCTAATTTATCTTGTTTATCCTGTATCCTGCACGAGTTCCCTTTCCTGATTGGATAAAATTGGTATCCTGACCTGAAAATACGAGACAGGGAGCCCCCTCTGTTACTGAACAAACACTCTAGCAATGATTGCTATCAGACTGTATAGCTATTTTAACTTTTTAATTATATATATTTTTGAATAAAAACAAAGATCAGTTATACGCACATTTAATTTAAAAATGTGTCAAGAATCTAAAAGCTCCGACATTGAGAACCAGTGCACTAGGATAGGCTACAAGGTATCTTGCCTTCCTTTCCAGCCCACCATCACCTTACAGTATGTTATCAAGAGATAAAAACATGGATATGAAGCTATTAGTAGGAGATATAATGGGTCTATGTGTTGGGAAGCTACATGCAAAATAAGGTTATAGACTAATTGTATACTGCAGTAGCTCATCACCTTCTGGGCTAGATCTGTCATTATGTCATTTTATAACAACTAATTGCCTCTACAGTAGGCTACTTGTTAAATCTACTATAAGAAAATATGTTGTTCGGATCATCACTGATCTGATCATCACAGAACAAGGTTTTTGGGCAGGATTTCCTCTTTTGTCAACAAGAGGGCACTAAAGACTCTAGCTGGAACCCTCATTCAATGCCATTTGGATTATGCTTGCACTTTTGGGAAAAAAAAAAAAAAAAAGACAATAAATGAAAGAAAAAAAAAACATTCTGGCCTCTCACGTATTAGAAGGACACCATCAATCACCAGAACCAAGGACATGTGTTTTCAATGAATCTAACATGGTTAAAATGGAGTTTGAAGTTACAATGGATTTGTATAGGGAGGGGGCGTGTCTAAAGCCTGCATAGACGATAGAATGACCCCAAACATGTTTGAAAGTGAAATATCCCTAAGCAAAACAGAAAATGACTGATTTACTGTACAATAAAATACGTAATTATAGTGTTCCATTCACAATTGAAAATGTGGTTAAGACACAAAACAAGATTAAGCTCAATACTGTAGGGTTTAAGTGTTTAACCTTCCCCTGTCACCTGTTACTCATCCTATGGTATATAAAGCAATGACGGTAAGGGTCTTTCAAAAACCACCGCATGACGAAACACTAAGAAGGACCTGTCATAACTCATAACATGACAGTTCATAAGTAAACCCTGGCTGTAGGTCATCACAAACTAACAATAAACACTTTTAACTATGACTCATGAACTAATGAAGGTGTCTTGGTCTGACTAACTAAACTTGGGTGTGCTGAATCCCCCTAATGAGGCAATCACCACAAGGTCACTGTCCGAGGTGCTGAAATATTTCTGTGTGAAATGAATTGTGAGGAGCTAGGCTCATGTCCTCTCTCTCCCTGTGTTCTTCTCTCAAGCCTCCCAAAAGCACCCCTCCCCCCCACCCCCCCACATGTCTCAAAAACATATTAATATCCATTCTCACAAGTTAAAGCAGAGTGTTGTACCTTTTACACAGGGAGGGTTGGAGTCTCACAAGTCAGAGTCCTGTGACAGGGTAAAATATAGCTGCGCAGGCAACACCTTTGTGTTGCCAGGGTGTTCTTTGTGTTGCTGGGGCCTCGGGCTGGGAAGGCCAACACAGAAGAGCAGATCCCAGCTGCCGTACAGGTTGGGCTACATGTTTAGAGACAGCCATAAACTAACAGTGACGATGATGATAATGCAAGGGTTTAAGACCCTGTTTTCAAGACTGTCACGATCAGGTGTGGTGAGGACCCAAATGCAGGACAGCAAGGCAGGGAGAGATTTAATACAGAATAACAGAGACAACGTCACAATCACAAACAAACATGATACTGCACAACACTGGATGTGACGCCAAACAATGACCCGACAAGGACTGACTGGGGAACAAGACTAATATACACATGAGTACTGATTACACACGGGAAACAGCTGGGGAAGACATGAACATAGAACCAAGACGACTGAAAAGGAACATAACATAGAAATACAAGACCTTGACAAGAAGACAGGCAATGTCTGTGACATTCACTTCCGCCTGACATTCCATTGCAAAAAACAGACAACATGCAGAGCCTGGGGCACAGTCTTCCCTCCACATGCTGTTTCCTGCAAGCAAGATGAAACAGACACTCATCCTGTGGTATGTAAAGCAAAGACGGGAATGGTCTTTCAAAAACCACCGCATGGCGAAACACTGGACCGGCCATCTACGTATGCTCAAGCCATATACAGTACGTATGCTCAAGCCATCTACAGTATAAGTAAAGCCATCTACTGCATATTGTTGGTAAGTCAGGCTCTGGAGAGAAGGGGTAGGTACTCTAACAGATGCCAACACTTCAGGGTGGGACTCTTAAAACACTCAAGGACATTTTTTCTAGTGAAAAGAGAAGAAGCCACACACAAGAATCATGGCCTCAATACGATTACTGTCAGTCATGCTATTTTTCACCTGGATTTCTACATCAAATGCATTCAGGTCGACAGGTAAGGCTGGAAGTTGTTTCGATGTAGTTGAACAGTTTTTATGTACCTGTAGGACAAATATATCTTAACATAATGTTTGTGGAATTTGGGAAACTATTTCAAAATAAACACATATGATTAAGAATATGAGTGCTTTAAACCACAAGAGAGACAATGATTGAGACATTGAGACGTATTTTTTGTAATTATATGTATATAAACAATAACATTAAGAACTAGAAAGTACTGTTCCTGAAGAAACAGTGTGGGATCGCTAAGAATGTTGATAGTATCACACTAGAAAGTACTGTTCCTGATTAATTCTGTCTTACCTATTTATATTACATATTGTGATGTCACGTGAAGCTTGACCAATCCGAAAACGGGCGGAATAATAATAATAACTAGTGAAGATAACATTAGTGTGATTGCTAAAGCGATCCCACAAATGATCGCTAAAACGATCCCACAAATAACATTAGTGTGATCGCTAAAGCGATCCCACAATGATCGCTAAAGCGATCCCACAATAATACATAATAAATATATGTGTACGCTGTGTAATCCAGATGGTATTACAAAGTCCCATTTTACATTATATCTTAGTAATGACTATTTCTCTTTCACAACCCTACACTTGAACATAAAACATAAAATTAATTTAACAGATAGAGCTTACCAGGCATGAGGCATGAAATGTATCATCAAGTAACGTTATTAACAACATGAAGAGGGTTGCTTGCTAAAAAAGTATCACCAGCACGGATGCGTTTTGGCTGAGTGCTGAAAAACGCCTGTATGTTGCCCATACCTATCTAGATCCTAACACAGATTTCTGTGAGAGCTGGTATTCTTTTTATGCTTGAAACAACTCTTCTGAACCATGCAACGGTAAATGAATGACTTGAAAAAAAATTAGTTGTACTGTTCTTAAGCTATCTCAATTTCATCTCAACAGATGTAACAGATGGGTTCCTTGGGAAGCTTGTGGTGGACCGCAACCTCAGTTTGGTTAATGAAACACCTATAGTTCGTGTGGATAAAGCAGCAGCTGACATACTGAAGAGTCATCTGACCACCATCTTCCTCCCCATCCTCTACATCATAGTGTTTGTTGTGGGCCTGCCTGCCAACACCATGGCTTTGTGGGTGTTTATGTTCAGGACCAAGGAGAAGCATCCATCAGCGATCTACATGGCCAACCTGGCTCTGTCTGACATGCTTTTTGTCATCTGGATCCCCCTAAAGATCGCTTACCACTTTAATGGAAATGACTGGATCTATGGAGAGGGGCTGTGCAAAGTCTTGGTGGGGTTCTTCTATGGGAACATGTACTGCTCCATCCTCTTCATTGCCTGTCTGAGTGTACAGAGGTGCTGGCTTGTGGTCGACCCTTTTTCTGAGCAGAAAGGGAACAACAAAATGGCAATTGGTGTCTGTGTGACAATCTGGGTTTTCATCTGGACCACCACCATTCCTCTATACCAGTATGATCACACATTTAGAGTCATAGACCTCAGTATTACCACCTGCCATGATGTCAGTGCCATATGGGACATAAAGGACCCTTTCGCTTCTGTCAAGTACCCTTATTACTACTTCATGTTAATGGCCACCGTTGCTTTTCTTATTCCTTGCATAGTGATCGTTGTGGCCTATGTCCTTATGTTCCGGTATCTGGAGAAGAGGACGGTACATAATGTAGACAGAACAACAGTAGAAAAGAACCGTCTCAAAATGTTGGTGTTGATGGTGACAGTACTGGTGACATTCCTGGTGTGTTTCATCCCCAGTAACATAATGCTGGTGATTCATTACTATCTGCTGAGCATTGGGGAGATAAATAATGGATATGGTTTCTACATCACCACTCTGTGTTTGGCCAGCCTTAACAGTTGTCTAGACCCCTTTATTTATTACTTTGTGTCAGATGACTTCAGAAAGGATGTGAAGAACACACTGCTTTGTAGGAGCAGGAGAACTGCAGAGAGTATAGAGTCTGTGGAGAAATACTGTAGGAAGAACAAACCCTATGTGTCTGTGAATACAGACAGCAGTAGCTGCTTATCAAACAGAGGAGAGTGAGGACTCTTGGAAGAGTGTGTGTGTGTGTGTGTGTGTGTGTGTGTGTGTGTGTGTGTGTGTGTGTGTGTGTGTGTGTGTGTGTGTGTGTGTGTGTGTGTGTGCGTGTGCGTGCGCGTGTGTGTGTGTGTGTGTGTGTGTAGTGTCCCCTCTGTTGCTATTGGCTTCATGTTGAAAGGTCAGCAGCTGGAGGGTCAAAGTTGAATTTGGCTGAACTTTGAGTGGAGCAGCAGACAGTGGAAATACACCTACTGTATTCTACAGGCTACAGTCACCTTGTGACTTCTTGAAACAGTTTGCCAGCTAACTCATGCCATCTGGACGAAGATACAGAACTTTGAAATGGGATTTTTTTCTTTTTAGTAGGAGTTTTGTCCCTTCAGCCATTGTGGCATCAAACAAGCTGCCTCGCTGATAGGATGTTTTTTGTGTATTTTGGGGACTTCATGTATTGTTATGGTGTTATGTTGTTTTGTGCTATGGTTATGTGTTATTCTATTGGAACAGACTGTGAAGATGCATCTTCCCTGAATGCCAGACCCGTCAGAACCAGTGGCGTAACTGAGGGGCAGCAAGTGATGCGGTGCGGGGGGGCCACCAGCAGGGGGGGCCCCGCCTGCACTGATACAAATATTTTTACAGCAAAAAAAAAGAAAAAAGTTGATTTATATTGGTCAAATAGAACCGAATTAGACCCGAATTAGACCGAATTAGACCCGAAATTTGCTAAGTGATCCTGGGCACGACACTCCCCCCACCAGCTTAGGGAGGCCAGGGCCGAGCTCATAACTCCTTCAATGCATGAGAGCCAACTGACCTTCTTGTCACCTGACAGGGGGGAGTTTCCCTGGTTGGACTTGGCGCGTGGAAGGAACACGTTATTCCAACCAGTTCCCTTCCCCTCCATCAGGCGCCCCGGCTGACCAGGGGGAGGCAGTATAGTGACCAGGATTACTACATGTTTTTGTGAGGGTATTAACTACCCTAGGAGACACGGGGAGAACATGCAAACTCCATACAGTTTTCAATGTTTCTGACGCCTCTTCCTAATTTTAGGACTAGCATTTGCATTCTGTATCAAAACTTAAACCTTGGGGTGCAATGATAGTGCATCTGCACTGCATCAGAAGTTATACGTGTTCCAATCATGTCGGCGGGATTTCAAAATGTAAACGTAGCGCTCTCAAAGAGATAAAGTGTTGAGAGTGTTGACCTCTTGCCACAATACTGCAGATCAGAAAGTTGTATATAAAACTGAAGTCAGAAACAGTTATTTTAATATAGGTCTTTTTGTCTCAGGCATAATGGTAAGACAGTGAGATATAGAGTAGGTAGTGAGATTTGTAACATGTGTGACCAGATCTGAAGGGTGCGTGTTCAAATCACGTCAAGGTCAGAGCTTTTATTGTACAAGAAATGCACCTCGGCTATACTGGCAAGAGTGAGAGGAAGGCACTTTATTTAGCAGTTTGCAAAAAAAAACACAGAAAGTACAGTTCTATACAAACGGATGCTAAAAAGGATTAAACCCAAGAAAGCACTATGGCATGTTTCCATTGGGGTCCTGTGTGTATTCAATTCATCGAAAAGATAACATGAAAACCAAAAGAGAACGCTTGCACACTGTGGGCTCCAGTTGCAGAATGTTTTATTGCACCTGAGTGCTACAGTACAGCAGCACTCAGGTGGTGCAATAACAAATGTGCAACTGGAGCCCACAGTGTGCGAGCATTCTCTTTTGGTTTGCGTGTAATCAGTATCTGACTTCCAATCTGGACATTGTGTGTTTAAATACCGGTAGGTTCAGAACATTTAATAATGTATAGTGCCTCTAAGACAATGTGGCGAGAGAGTTAGAGTCACTGTTAGTTTGTATTGTTAACTGATAGTATATTTGATTGCAACTACATAGTTTAAGGACTCTTTCCTTCTCTATGATTTATAATGAATGAATGAATGAGTTTTTATTTCCAACATTGTTTAAAAAAGACAAATAAAATACAAAACCGTCCGAAAAGGAGTAGGATGAAGTCCAAAAACCTCTTAAATATGATATGATATGATTTTTATATGCCTTCTTGAAGTGATTCATATTTGGACTTTGTTTTACCTCCACACTCCACATGAACTGAAATGCACATACTTTTCAATGTTGAACTAACATAATGTATTTTGAGATTAAGCTCTCGTCTTAAATTGTAACCCCCCTCTCTATCACTGAACATTTTTTGTATGTTACCTGGCAATAGCTTGTTTCTTGCTCTAAACATAATTAGTGCAGTCTTGTATTCGACTATAGTCTATAGCCTATTTTTCATTTCACTACGTCTGTAAGCCGAGCTTTGCCCTTAAGGCTATGGAATACTCTCCCCTTGACCTCAGAACTATGGCCTCTGAGGCCATCTTAAAAAAAACTGTTAAAGACTCACCTGTTCAAACAGGCTTTCACATAGCTCCTTTGTGATTACAGCTCTGTGTGTTGAGACATCTCCCTTATTCTGAGCTTGTTTGTTTTCTTTGACTCTTTTTGGTTGATTTGCTATATGGCGATTGTTTTATTCTGTTTTTGATTCTTTTATTGAATGCTTGTGAAGCACTTTGTGACTATCAATGTCTGTGAAAGGTGCGCTACAAATAAAGTTTACTTTCGTACTTACTATCACAATCTGTCTCCCCACCTGTCTATTTTCTCTCTCTCTCTGTGTCTCTCTCTGCCTGCTTTCTGTCCTTCCCTACTTCTACACTCCCATTCTCTCATCAGCCCTGCAGTTGCCTGACAATAACTCACCTGTTTCCATTTCATTAATCAGCTTTGCATTTACAGTATTAGGCTACTGAACTTCATCTGTTTGTCGTCTGCTTCTGGGTCCTCACCTGACACATTGTGACAAACACAGGGCCAAAAGCGGTTCCACAAATGCAACACATGTTACTGTTGCAGAAACATCAGCATCCAATTAACCATACATTTTAATCGCTTGTTGATTATGGGCCTCTACCCCCAAAAGAGATTTGACTTCTGCCTGAAATGCTAGATGACGAGACTCTTTGCCTCTCCCCAATTTATTACCCAATTTATTACCCAGTGGCAGAGCAGAGGGGTGGGCTACAAGTACATTTTGATACCAATACTTTTGTACTTTTGCTCAAGTAAATTTTCAATGTAGTATTTCTACATTGCAGCATTGATACGTTATCTCAGGTTTGCCTTCTACGGAAGAACCTTCGAGTTCTGTGTCCTCCCATTTGGCATATATCTAGCCCCCCGCACGTTTACGAGGTGCTTAGACGCAGTCCTGGGACTTTGGCGTCGGGAAGGCCTTTGCATCCTAAATTATAGACAGGCCGCCCTCAGGGCTTGCTTGTCCCAATTTCAGTTGAGGGCCAGGGTGACCTGGAGGTTGCTCAAGGTTTTAGATCTCTTTCTATTTGTATTGTGTTTTTTTCTCTTTCCATTTTAATTTAAATTTTGTATATATATATAATTTTTTTTACTTTTCAAAGTACTGTTATGAAATATCCTGCCAGTATAGTGGAATGGATAGGGAATCTAGGGCTGGTACACCTCCAGTGGGATGGAGGACTGAAGAGGGGAAAGGTGAAGGACTCATTTGCAAACAGAATCTGTTGCCTTTCTGTATTCTCTAATAGCATGGCTGTATGTTACGTTACTGACAGTTTAATCGTTACTTATAAGTGGAAAATTACATAATAGGCTTTTATACTGTATAATGATTGTGTTTTTATTATTGAACTGCAAGTATGAGGAGCCTGGGCAAAGTGTTTTAAGGTGTGACAAAATCTGAGTTTTTGAAGTCAACCTGAATGTCCAACCTTCCAAAAAACGTATTAAAAGGGCAATCAGTCACCAGAACCAAGGATGTGTGTTTTCAATGAATCAAACATGGTTAAATGCTGTTTGAAAGTACAATGGGTTTATATAGGATAAAATGAATATCAAATATCTGAATTGAGCAACCTAAAAACTGTCTGAGGCGCACACAAAAGCCGAAGTAGACGTTAAAATTACCGCAAATATATTTGAAAGTGAAAAATCCCTGTTAACTAAAACAATATTGTGTACAAGCTAAAATACAAGCCAAAATAAATGCAAATATATAGAAAATGTCTTTAGTTTTAGTCTTTGTCATTTTGGTCGAATGTGTCAACACCACAAGTATGAAGTACGGTATGTTTATTGACACTGGGATGTCTACATGACTGTTGAGTCAAATGCCTTCACGAAATCGAGCGCAGCGTTAGTTCAGGTAGGCACGGCAGGCAGGAGGGTAGGCTACAGCAGTGGTTCTCAAACTTTTTCATGTCAAGGACCCCCAAAATGATATGTATTTGGCTGCGGACCCCCATCTCAAAATATTTTGTTCCAGGGACCGCTTTAAAAAAATCTTGTATATCTGCTATTTTTGAATAGCCAAAGTATAAAAGTTTATTGTGATGCTATATTAACACATTTTGCTGGGGACCCCCTGGAACCCCCCCAAGGACCCCTGGTGGTCCCCGGATCCCACTTTGAGAACAATGGGCTACAGTGTAGCTGCCTCACACTCACTCCCCCTCCCCCAATTCCCATTCGCTAACAAGGTAATGCATAAGTCGCATAAGATGGTCTCTCCACGTTCAACCTCTCTCATCTCCCTTCATTCCCATTCGCTAACAAGCTAACACATACGCCCTCAATCTAAATGGTTCATTTATGCGGTATATTTAAGCAGAACACTGTTCACTCTTCATGCTCATTATTGGTCTCAGCTCTGTTTCCTGCAGCTGTCTGTTATAAAATTCCCTCCTCCTCCCCAGCCTCCTCCTGTGGCGTGCCATCTAAGTTAAATGTACTGTATTATTCTGTGGGTTGTATGATGTTATATCTGTGTATCTTAACTTGTGCTTGAAGGGTTCAATATTTAAATGTTTGTTCTGTGGATTCTAGGTTCTATGTTTTCACTATTGTATACCTGTTGGATTGTTGTACTGCACTTTATATCTTATAGAACCTTTGCTAATACCATTGTGCCTCTAAACATAAGCAAATGGATGTCCTGAATATAATACTCTAGTGTCTTTTCTCACTTAAAAAAGGAGGAAAACGGGGCTTCTCTACTTTAATGGGTTCCTCTAATTTTGGGAAGAAAATAGAAAGGTGCACTCAGTAGAGTGCAAATGTCTGCCATTAGGCATGCCTTCCTCCAACGTATATATTATATAAATTAAAAATTAAATTCAAAGCGCATAAGGGAGGGAAATTGGTGCAGAGGGCTGGGGATGGCAGGTTCTAAGTTGTTTTCCGGACGTTTTTTAGGATGGGGTAGATGTTTTCAAACGCCTCATAGATGTCTCCTCTCACCTTGGCACCTGTCAACACGAGCCTTCCAGACACAAAGATGAGCAGGACAATTCTGGGCTTTATCATTCTATAGATCAGCCCTGGAAAGATCTCTGGCTCATAGGTGCTGAACTGCTGGTGTCCGACGAACAGTCCCTGTATATCTATGGGGAACTTCACATCACAGCTGGCCACTATGTTCTGAACCTTAAAGCCGATGAATTTGACGGGGAACCCCATCTTTTGCACGAGACGGGCAAACTTCCTTGCCGCTAAACGGGACTGCTCTTCACTCTTGGCTCCGGCGCACACCATCTTTCCGGAGCTAAAGATGAGAGCAGTGGTCCTGGGCTCTTGTATTCTCATGATGACGGCACCAAAACGCTTGGGGGTGTACTCGGCATTCCTGGCTCTGAGTACGATGGACTTTAGATCCAGCTTGCAGCCCAGATCGACTGAAGATACTACGTTGTGTAGCCGCGGCACTATTCCAGAGCCCTCTGGGGCTGGTGCGGCAGGTGTGACAGGGGTCATGGGGTTATAGATAGTGGTGTAGAGGGGGGTGTTCCCTGGTAGGGCGGTTGTGGTGGAGCCTCCCACTGCCTGTGAGTGAGACAACTCAGTGCTCTGCCTATCATTCCAGTCCTCTGTTCCAGCTGGGAGGCAGTCGTAATCTTTGGTTTCATCATGGTCTTCGGTTTCATCATAGTCTTCGGTTTCATCATAATCTTCGGGTGCATAATCAAAGGGGTCAGAAGAGTTCTGAGTACGGAACATACGATAAGATTGGCCTTCCATTTGAATAATAACAGAGGTTTATCGAGTTGGTTGAATCAATCGGCTGTTAGTTTTTACAGTAATCGTTAGTACACTGCCTTTCCTATAGGCATGTTGTTGCATTAGCTTTCAAACTAACAATTAATCAATTGAACACATTCAATTGCTCAACCTATGTCTTAGTCTGTCTATGTAAGCCCGGGGGGGCAGCTTATTAACAGATCATTCGTGACGTGGTGTGATGTCACATGCTGTACCCCATATAAGGAATTACAATAGATGACGTTAAATGACATTATGTCAAATGCACATAATGGAGATCAACATGCACTGATGTCATGTCAAATGCACATACATGGAGATCAACATGCACTGATGTCATACAAAACATAAACCAAGTGCACTTATATGGATTCATCTGAGTTAACTCAACCCAGAGGGTTGAGTTAACTCAGCCTTGTTCTTCTAATGGCAGAAGTCTGTGTGGCGGATAAAATGAGCGAAATGCAGGTGGACGAAGGCAAAAAGGGTGGAGGCGGTAAAGAAGGCAAGATGAAGGCCAAAGTTGTTGCTACAGGAGACTCTGCAGGCAGGACAGAGCTGACCCCACCACCTCAGTATATTGAGGGGCGCCTGTCTCTCTACACAACGCTGAAAGCGGAACACGACGCCCTGTTGGCCGAGAGGGCTGCAAACGACGCTCGCCCCATCAAGGTGACCCTGCCTGATGGGAAGGTGGTGGACGGCGAGTCCTGGAAGACCACACCATACCAGGTGGCATGCGGGATCAGCCAAGGTCTTGCTGACAACACAGTGATTGCTAAAGTGAACAACAAGTGTGTATGGGACTTGGATAGACCACTGGAGAATGACTGTAGTCTGCAGCTACTCAAGTTTGACGATGAGGAAGCCCAAGCTGTATACTGGCACTCCAGTGCCCATATCATGGGTGAAGCCATGGAGCGGGTGTACGGAGGCTGCCTCTGCTACGGTCCACCCATCGAGAACGGTTTCTACTATGACATACACCTTGAGGATGAGTGCGTGTCAAGCAATGACTTTCCAGGTCTGGAGACCTTGTGCAAGAAGATCATCAAGGAGAAGCAGCCCTTCGAGAGGCTGGAGATAAAGAAGGAGACCCTCCTGGAAATGTTCAAGTACAACAAGTTTAAGTGTCGTATTCTGAACGAGAAAGTCACCACCCCTACTACTACGGTTTACAGGTGTGGTCCATTGATTGACCTGTGCAGAGGACCTCATGTGAGACACACCGGAAAGATTAAGGTCCTGAAGATCCACAAGAATTCATCCACCTATTGGGAGGGAAAGGCTGACATGGAAAGCCTCCAGAGACTCTATGGAATCTCTTTCCCTGACACCAAGATGCTCAAAGACTGGGAGAAGTTCCAGGAGGAGGCAAAGAACAGAGACCATCGCAAACTGGGACGGGAGCAGGACCTGTTCTTTTTCCATGATCTGAGCCCAGGGAGCTGCTTCTTCCTGCCTAATGGATCCTTCATTTATAACACCCTGGTGGAGTTCATCAGAAGTGAATACAGGAAGAGGGGTTTCGAGGAGGTGGTCACACCTAACATCTACAACGCCAAGTTATGGCAGACATCTGGCCACTGGGAGCACTACAGTGAGAACATGTTCTCCTTTGAGTCGGAGATGGAGACTTTCGCCCTCAAGCCCATGAACTGCCCCGGTCACTGTCTGATGTTTGACCATCGGCCCCGCTCCTGGAGAGAGTTGCCCATCCGCTTTGCCGACTTTGGCGTCTTACACAGGAATGAGCTGTCAGGAGCCCTGACTGGTCTGACCCGCGTTCGTCGCTTCCAGCAGGACGACGCCCACATCTTCTGCTCCATGGACCAGATTGAGGATGAGATCAAAGGTTGCCTGGACTTCCTGCGGACCGTGTACAATGTGTTTGGATTCACATTCAAACTCAACTTGTCCACGCGACCAGAGAAGTTCCTCGGCGAGCCTGAGCTCTGGGACCAGGCAGAGAAGAAACTGGAGAACAGCCTGAATGAATTTGGAGAGAAGTGGGTTCTCAACCGCGGTGATGGAGCTTTCTATGGACCAAAGATTGACATTCAGATCCATGATGCCATTGGTCGTTACCACCAGTGTGCCACTATTCAGCTTGACTTCCAGCTCCCCATCCGCTTCAATCTCACCTACGTCAGCAGCCATGAAGGGGATGACAAAAAGAGGCCAGTGATCGTCCACAGAGCCATCCTGGGCTCATTGGAGAGGATGATCGCCATCCTGACTGAAAACTATGGAGGCAAATGGCCTCTATGGCTCTCACCCCGTCAAGTGATGGTTGTGCCGGTGGGACCCACGTGTGAAGAGTACGCCCAAAAGGTCCGGCAGGAATTCCACAGTAGTGGGTTCATGGTAGATGTGGATGTGGACTCTGGCTGCACTCTTAACAAAAAGATCCGAAAAGCACAGCTGGCCCAGTACAACTTCATCCTGGTGGTGGGAGAGAAGGAGAAGACAAGTGACACAGTCAACGTGCGCACACGGGACAACAAAGTTCACGGCGAGCACAGCGTGAAGGAGTGCATGGAGCGTCTGCAACAGCTGAAGTCTTGCAGGAGTCGGAACGCTGAAGAGGAGTTCTGACACGTTCCACGCCAGCAATATCATAAATCATGTTCTCCTGAAGAAGAAACAAATGCCATCATTTTTTTTTATCATTTTGCTTTCTATTTCTGCTAATCAGTTGTGGTATTATCCTTGGTCAGGTGTACATCAAAGCATTTAATGAGGCGCAGTTTATGGAGCTAGTTCAGGCCAGGCAACTCAAGGGATTGGGGCAACCGATCAGGTGACTAGGTCACATGCTCTTTCCTCCTGATCGGGTGGTTATAGGTACTGTGCTGTTACCTGCTCACTCTGGCTGCCCTGTCTTGCTGAGCCGACGTGTGTCGTTACTGCTGCTGCTTGCTGAGATCTGCTACCGCTGCTCGCTGCTTACCTGCTGCTGCTCGCTGCTTACTGCTGCTGCCCATGAAAACTTATAAATCCTTCTCCTGGTTGTTCGTCCTCCTCGCCATGTCCTCCTCCTCCACGGACACGGGGAGCGAACGGGGTACGGAGGAAATTCCAGACACCGGGATCGCGTCCCTCCCCCCTGGGGACATCCCGGGTCCCCCGGCCAAAGAGATCGACTCTGCGTCTGATCAGCGGCGCCGTAGCTCCCGGCTAGTCCAAAAACAGCTGGGCGACTGGCCAGTGGTGCGGATCCTGGAGGCATTATATGTCAATAATATACCCGTTCCTCACGGGTTTAGCCATGAGGAGCTGTTCCAGTTTCTGCTAGAAAAAGATCAAAGTCCGGCTGATGATCCAGAAACTGAAACCGGCAGAGGCAAGAAGGGGAAAGCTCCGGCGAAAAAGCGCGGCCCAAGCGGTGGAAAAGGTGCCAAGGCTCCGCCGAAGCAGCGGAAGATTGCTGCTCCAGCTCACGCTCTGCCTTCGGTCTCCTCTGCTCCTCCATCTGCCCCTCCTCCGGCCTCTCCAGCTCCGACCACCGCTTCTTCGGCCCCTCAGCAGAATGCTGAGGTGTTATTCGCGCTTACCGATATCAAATCATCATTATCCAGCATGACTCAAAGGCTGATCATGCTGGAAAATAAAGCCAGCACCCAGGTCGATAGCGGTGCAGGTACTTCCGCAGCGACTCCCTTCGTCACGATGACGTCAGCAGCCGATCCTGCAGTCAAACCCAGGAGGAACCTGGGAACTGCAGTTCCGGCGCCAGCAGTAGGAGCAGCGTTTCTTTCCCCAGCAGGGGCTATTCCTGATGCTCTCAGGACCCAGATACTCGAAGGTACGCAGGCTGCACCGATATCTGTAATATATTATGTTGGGTTAATTATGACATTAATAAGTTATACATTACTTGCTTTAACAGGGCAGGACGTTAACCTCATCAAAATTCTTATTAACGCAGCAGATTCTTCAGAGAAACGAATGGTGGACTGTGGCGATTTTTCTGTTATTCTTAAGGAGAGTGATCCAAGATTATCCAAATCTCTTACATTAGCTGAATTCTTCGTAGCTTTCGGCGTGTACAGAGACACGATCTGCGAAGTATATCCTGATAGGAGAGTAGAGTTAGATACTTACCTGTCTATTATCGCAGATTTAGCGCTGTCTTATGGAGGGATGTTGTTTTTTGAATATCACAAAAGTTTCTCCTCCAAAGCAGCTATGTACATACAAAGATTTAATCAGAGAATCGATTGGGCAGTTGTAGATTTAGGCCTGATCAGCAGGCACTTCACGGGCCATCAAGCCATCTCCTGCACCATATGTTCTTCGTTCAGCCACCGTTCTAATCTCTGCCCAAAATCTGCGTTCCTGGCCCTGGGCGAAAGCCGGGCTCCTCGCCAGCAACCTGCGGCATTCGGCCATCAAGCTGCAGCGTTCGGTCCCAGCAAAAGACAGGTGCCTTATGCTCCAGGCTCAAAAACACCCATATGTATAAATTTCAATGAAAATGTCTGCACATTTGTTAACTGTAAATATATGCATATTTGCAGCTGGTGCGCAGACAGCCACCCACGGTCTGTGTGCCCAAGGAGGGTCCGTCCGGCTGCAAAATCAGCCAAATAAATGATTTGCATCCATCTACGCCTGTGATCGTCCCTGCTCTTTCTACGGCTCTAAAAAATCATCCGAACCAGTGCTGGGTCAACTATCTCATCACCGGACTAGTGCAGGGGTTCTTAGCTGGTCTATGTTGGCTTCCAAAAACCACACATGTGTGTCCAAATTTACAATCCGCCATTAAGGATCCGCTAGTGGTAGACGAGCTCCTGGAGAAAGAGATAAAAAAGGGGTACATGATAGGTCCATTTTCTAAATCACCATTTAACCCATTTAGGGTTAGCCCCATTGGAATTGCCACGAGAAAATATTCAGGGAAAAAGCGTTTAATCGTGGACCTGTCAGCCCCTCATAAAGGGCCAGTCCCGAGTATCAACAGCTTAATTCCTCTGGCCCCGTTTTCCTTATTCTATGCCACAGTAGATAATGCCATTCAAATGTTAAAAATTGCAGGACAGGGCGCTTGGCTCGGGAAGGCGGACATTACGGACGCGTTTAAAGTCATGCCATTACATCCTTCCCAATGGCATATTTTCGGGGTTAGATGGCGGTCCAAATTGTATTTTGCCGTTAAATTGACGTTTGGCTGTCGGAGCAGCCCGCGGATTTTTGACACTCTTTCAGAAGCCTTATGCTGGATTTTGTCCAACACCTACAAATTACCTTTCGTTTTGCATTTGTTGGATGATTTTCTAGTGGTGGATTTCGCCGGGTCACCTCCGGCGCGTTGCATCTCAATAGTAAGAGATGTTTTCAAACAATTTGGAGTTCCTCTGTCTGAGGAGAAAACAGTAGGGCCCTGTACAAGGATAGAATTTTTGGGCATCATGCTGGACAGTGTCCTCATGCAAGCCTCTCTTCCTGAAGAGAAATTGATTCGGATCAGGGATATTATCAAGTCTTTCACTTCGGCAGCCTCGGTATTAAAAAAGGAAATGCTTTCTCTTCTCGGCCATCTAAATTACGCCATGCGGATTATCCCACAAGGGCGCTCGTTTATTTCCCGACTTTTAGATTTGTCCAAAACGACAAAAGATTTGCAGGGGTCTATCATTTTAGACGAAGGAAGCCAGTCAGATTTAAGATTCTGGTCTCTGTTCCTAGATCAGTGGAACGGCATTTCCTTCTTTTATAATGAGTTAGCAGAAACATCCGCGTCAATTAAATTCTTCACAGATGCCGCGCCTTCCGTGGGTTTCGGGGGGGTTTTCAATGGAGAATGGTTCGCGGAAAGCTGGCCTAAAGAAATGGCTGATATGCCAGAGGATAGTAAATCAATAGCGTTATTTGAATTGTACCCAATTGTCGTAGCCTCATTACTGTGGGGTAGCCAGTGGTCCCGGAAAAAGATCACAGTTTTGTGTGACAACGAGGCCGCTGTGCATATAATTAACAAGGGGCGCTCTTCAATTCCCGTAATTAATCAGTTTATGAGGCGTCTTACCTGGACGTGCATTAAGGGTAATTTCATTATGCACGCCGTTTTCATTCCAGGGTATGAGAACAAAATAGCTGACGCTCTGTCTCGATTCAAATTCCAGGAATTCCAAAAAATGTGTCCAGACGCAAAGCCAAGCGGCCTGCCCTGCCCAGGGTTCCACCAGGCGATCCTAGATTAGACATCGAAAGTCCTCTCCTGTCCTTGCTGAATTCCGCTGCCAAATACATGAGAAATGGTTTAGCAAAAAGCACATTAAAATCTTATGATTCTGCATGGTGGTTCTTTTGTTCTTTCTGTGCCCGTTTTGCTTGCCCGCCATTACCTGTGAATATCCCTATGGTATGCGCATTCATAGTCCACTCTTTTGAGTCCCGCAAGTTGCAGCCTCAGTCCATCAAGGCTTTAATAGCCGGCATTCAGTTCCATCTTCGTTGCCAAGACCCATCAGTAGATAGCATTCTAGGAAATCCTTCAATCCGTCTGCTTCTCAACGGTCTCAAAAAAGAGCGACTCCAAGGCAATGACAAACGCTTACCTCTTACAATCACTTTGGTGCAACAGCTGGTTTCTAAATTAAGATCACGGGTGTACACGCCCTATGTGGATAAAATGGTGGAGGCAGTCTTGTTAATGGCTTTCTATGGGTTTATGAGATGTGGAGAATTTACTACTAGATCACTGGCATTCAATCCTCTGCACGATCTCTGTTTTTCAGACCTAACCATAGAGCATGAGTATTTCACGGTGTATTTGAAACATTCTAAAACTGACAAGTGGTGTAAAGGAACTCCTGTGATCATCGCAAGGAATAATTCTGATTTTTGTCCTTTTAATTCTATGTTGAGCTATCTGGCAACCAGGCCGGTTTCTGCCCCAAATGATCCTCTTTTCCTCACCGATGGCGGCAAACCGATGACCAGATCCTGGTTTACGGCTAAGCTGAGAGAGATCTGCTCAAGCTGCGGGCTTTCTCCAAGTGTCTACACAGCGCACTCCCTTCGCATTGGAGCAGCGACAACTGCAGCGCTGCTTGTGCCTTCGGCTTCACTCAAATCCCTGGGGCGATGGTCCTCAGGAGCTTACACTAGATACATTAGATTTAACAAAAAAGAAATTCTGCATGCCCAAAAGCTTATGAGTGCGCACGCTGTGTAAATCTGCTTAAATAAAAAAGCTGCTGCCGCAATATTCTTGCTTAATTTTGAGATCGGGTGGATGGCTGGGGATTAGTTATTGGTGACTTCATGGCGTTGGGCTATTTAATATGTTGGGTTTCAAAAATGTTGGGCTATTTACGACTATGCAGTCAGGCTAATATATTATATATATAGTACTGATTCAGATGTTAAGTAAAGATAGCACGTCTTTACACACATAGTCAGTACACTTTATTTATTATGGATGATAAACAATAGTTATCATTCATCATAGGATGACTCATTATATATACATGTGTATATATATAGCAGATTTCTTTGAAAAAGAAATAAATATAGAATGTCCTCTTCGAATCCGAGTTGGTGCGGCACAGCGTGGACGCCATATTAGGATACCGTCTAGGACTCCTGAATTCAGGGAACAGCGGGTACCTGGATTCATCAGGCTCGCTGAACACATGGATGCATGCTGCATTTGTTTAGTTAAATTTAAAAAATTTATGATGAGGAACTCAGTCATTATATCATGTTAAATTATGGAGCTCCACCATTCTCACAGATGGTTGGTCCGGCGTCAGGCTCTGTGCTCCCAGGCGGTTTTGGGGGTTCTTGCTGTTTTGGGGGTTTAATTCATTCCCTGTAAATGCTATTTGGCATGTAACATTCATTAAAATGTTATCCTTACAGGGGATGAATGGATTCAGAGGCCTGACGCCAAACCATGCTTCCTCATGCTTTCTATTCCATGCTCAAGCTTGCTAATAAATATATATTCTAATCCAATCTAAGAGTTGTCTGACTGAAATGAGGCGCAGTTTATGGAGCTAGTTCAGGCCAGGCAACTCAAGGGATTGGGGCAACCGATCAGGTGACTAGGTCACATGCTCTTTCCTCCTGATCGGGTGGTTATAGGTACTGTGCTGTTACCTGCTCACTCTGGCTGCCCTGTCTTGCTGAGCCGACGTGTGTCGTTACTGCTGCTGCTTGCTGAGATCTGCTACCGCTGCTCGCTGCTTACCTGCTGCTGCTCGCTGCTTACTGCTGCTGCCCATGAAAGTCATCCCACCCACCTCCCCGGCATCCACCTGTAGGCTCTGTTTCTAGATCCCCATGGGGGTTTAATTCATTCCCTGTAAATGCTATTTGGCATGTAACATTCATTAAAATGTTATCCTTACAGGGGATGAATGGATTCAGAGGCCTGACGCCAAACCATGCTTCCTCATGCTTTCTATTCCATGCTCAAGCTTGCTAATAAATATATATTCTAATCCAATCTAAGAGTTGTCTGACTGAACTGTAGTTGATCTCATTGGTAAAATGTACAAATATTGGTAGTCTTACTTTGCTCTGTGTTTCACAGAACACTTCTCTATGATTCAATCAAATATGTTGCAATAATGCTTATTTTCACACAGTGCTCTCTCTGGGAAATTAAACAAGGGTTTAAAATTCTGATAAAAATTAAAAAGGACTATTCTTGAAAAAACAACAACAACAACAACAAATGCACTTATATGGAGATTAGATTTTCAACATGCACAGATGGCAGACACAACTGAAACCATGTATTATTAGATGCAGCGTTTATTATTCATCCAAAACCATTATGATGAGGAACAACACCGATATGCGCATGTGTCCCCTGGGTGCCTCTGATATGCCCATATATGTGCACATCACCGTCGATCAAACCGATATGCCCATATATGGCCATATCGGTTGGATCGACGGTGTGACATGTGTGAGGCCTATTCCATCACAGTAATGAAAACAAATCCAGTTTCATTATATTAATGAAATGTGTAATAAATGTGCTGTACAAAAGATGTCCTATCCCTTATTAATACTGTACCTCAGTAGGGTTTGGGCTAAATTGTGCATACTACTCCCTCATACTAACTTCTGATAATTATATACACACACACATTGTTGGTATCTGCATTGTACTAGAGGTTTGGGTCGCTACGCGGCCCTCACACTTACGTTGCACTGCCGATCCGACCAATAATTCTGAGTCAGTGTTGGGGGGTTTGTCAGAATACCCATTGTACCCATCTGTCTGTGTCCCCTTTGTGCCCATATATGGCGATATCTGTTTCTGTCTGTCTACCTATTATTATGGAGATATCTGTATCTATTAGTCCTTGACCCTTTTATGCTCATATATAGAGATCCCTGATGTCATCAGTATATGCCCATATATTGGAATGCCCATTTATGGGCATATTGGTTGGATCGGCGGTTCTGGACAACTGGATACGGCGGGCAGAGCATTCCTTCGAGTCCTTGCCACTGCACGCACTGAGTTTGTCGGTCAGTCTGTCCCATATATGCACACGACCATATATGGGCATAGCGGCATTCCCCTTTTGTGCCCATATATAGAGCTGACTGGTTTGTATGCGGCCGATGCCATGACGACACATTTATGTTAGACATGAGGTGACGGCGTCACAGAATATCACGTCCGCGATGCTCTTGAAGAGTTCGTACAACTGGGCCGGCGGCGTGGCTGGCGTGATGATCGATCGATCACGCCATGATCGATCACGACGTGATGATCGATCACGACCTGATGACAGGTCACTATCATAGGTGTGGGCGAATCAGAAATCGTATTCATTGGTCGAAATTCCCGGAGAGCTTTCCTCACTACGTCCAGGCTCCGGTTTTTCATCTGCACCCCCCTCGGTCCTGTTCTGGGCTGCTGTGAACCCAATGGTGTGGTGGATGGGATTGATTCTTTGTAAGAGTTTGTACTTTATATAGAAAAGCACCAGTTCTCTGTTGTTGTTATTATGGGACATTTTGTGAAGTTCAACAGGGGTTTCTCTGGGGCCACCTTTTCCCTTCACTTCACTCTCTCCTTGGGGCTTGTTTTGTTTTGTTGTTGGAGTGAAAACACACACCTGTTCACACACACATGCACCTGCATCTGCTCTATCTTGTAGACTAGCACTAACGGAGTAGACTAGCACACTAGCCTACTGAATCAGGTTCTGCAGCAGAACAGACCTACTTCACATCCTGGAGCTAGCCGTAGAATAGACCCCTTAACAGATGACGTCACACTGGTTGCAAGCGTCATAATAATTGCCAATGAAACCCATTCTGTCAGGTCTCGCTAGGGCGCGCAGCACTAGCCAATACACAAGAGTGGGTACCGTCCCGAAACAACAGGTTGAGAATTGATTACATGAAACAATCACATGTGCGTCCAGTCTCAATGTTGGTAAACAAATAATTGGTCTATAGTGCATGCCAACGTCTCGTCACCACGGGGGGCGTGGCATAGTAGCTGCAGACATACTGGTGGGGGGCAATGTTAAGTCAACCTGTTTATACCTATGGTTTATACCCCACAAAGATGTCCGCCGCTACCAAATGACACTTGTTGACGACCCCTTCAGGATTTTTGGCACGCATGACTCATGTCAGAATCATAAAATGCATCTAGAGTCGTATTCTACGGCTATCCTGGAGCCATGGACTTAAGACAAGCTAGGTGAGGACTAGCCTTAGATCATGACTCTCGGAGATGTATTTGATCGATTTTGTCATTTTTATATCTACTAAAGTCTAGGCTAGGACATTTTATTTCATTGCTCAACGTCGCGGGAACGGTCAGTAAATTTGATTTTACTGTGTAAAAATGCAGGGCTGCCAACCCTCCTGGATCCCGCAGGAGTCTCCTATTTTTTTTTACCATGTTGTCTCCTGAGTCCTGACACTCTCCTGGATCGTCATTTCTTCTGTTTTTCTCCTGGATTTGGTATCAAACTCCCAAAATTCACCAGAACACAGGAAATGACATCTATATGTTGAAACGTTTCTGGGGGAGGACCCCCAGACCCCACGGTTCAGGGGTGTGGTCAGTGCATGGATGCCATACAGAGATATTAACTTTTAAGTAATGAATGCTTATTATTAAAGATGGGTCTTACATTGCTTCAGTCATCAAATCAATTTCTGTAGGCCTACTTTTTTAATGGATGAAATTGTACCCATTATTTTCCTATGCTAGTAAAGGAAGCCTGATAAAAGTATCAAACTCACAAAATTCACCAAAACACAGGAAATTACATCTACTCTGTTAAAACATTTCGGGGGGAGGACCCCCAGACCCCCCGCTAGCCATGCCCCCAACCAATCTCCTGGATTCTAACAGTCCAATGTTGGCAGTCCTGAAAAATGGCTATAGCAAGTGGATAGGATACAGTTAATTATTAGAACAAATTGTATTAAAATGTTAGGCATATTGAGTATGCCTATTTTAGAGACATGAATATGAATATGAATATGCCATATTATGTCTCTAAAATAGACAACAGTAACAATTCCATGAACTTTTCACCAACTTGCGCCAGTGTTTCTTTTGGCCACAAGATGGAGACATTGAGACACCCTGCTGACCTCTGAGCAGACTAACCCAATCACAAGTTTCAAATTTAAATTAAATAAATAGAATGAGTCAGACCCATATATATATATATATATATATATATATATATATATATATATATATATATATATATATGTGTGTGTGTGTGTGTGTGTGTGTGTGTGTGTGCTTGCCATTCAACAAACCTTTAAGGTGCAAGTAGAGGTGTATATATATATATATATATATATATATATATATATATATATATATATATATATATATATATATATATATATATATATATATATATATATATATTATCTCTGTGTGCTTGCCATTCAACAAACCTTTAAGGTGCAAGTAGAGGTATGACAAAATATGGAAAATGACACCTTTACTTGGACCTCCAGGTTCCAGCCTGAACCAGAACCCCAACAACCCACTGACACCATGGGTGGCCCTGGGGGAGGGTTCAAGCTCAAGGTACCTCATGTGGAGAAGCACCCAAGCAGGTGAGCTGGGTTCCATGTCTTAGTGATGATGATGATGATGTTGCCATGAATGATAACACTTGTGTTCCCCAGAGGTGTAATGTAACTAAGTATATATTTTGATGCTAATACGTTTTTTTACCTTGACTTAAGTAGGTATTTTTACACAGTGTTATTGCTACTTTTACTTAAGTCCGAAATCGGAGTACTTTTTCTACTACTGGTGTTTCCTATTATGTTCCCCATGGTAGTTTGCCACCATGAAGAGAGCACCCATGGCTGACCCTGTGAGCCTTCATCCAGGAGAGAAACCAGTACAGAGGTCATCCATCCAAGCAGGACAACCTGGACCCTGCCAAGGACTCACACCATCAGCCAAGCGCCTTCAAGTAGGTAGGTAGTAGGTACATCTTAATAGAGACATTAAGTGACATAACCACTTAAAACCTATACTTAGTTGACCGGAGTCTCCCAGCACTCTATACTAGGCCCTGTCCTTTTTCCCCCGCTACACTAGATATCTTTGCTGAAAAGAGCTGATTTACAGTTTCATGTTTGTTATCGTGGTATACTCTTCATTCCAATAACTGAAGGTTGAGAATATCAAGTTTAGAAAAATTTGTGTTTGAGATTTTGGAATGTTTTTATGTCAGGCCCGAAATGTATCTGAAGACAATGGTACAATGAAACCATGTACATTCAGTTGAATGATAAAACATGACAGTGCTAGTTTACCAAAGGAGCAAGGAATCTTATATTGTTTTTCACCTCCTTCAATCTGCAGACAGCTTAGAAGACAGTCAGAAAATAATATTTTATCTAACCTCATCCACAGATTGATTTACCACCTCTTTCAGAGCATCATGATTTTGATGATTTAAGAAAGCCTATTAACAGAACTGGGTATTTGGAGTGAAATAGGTAAACTACTGGATGAGGCTATATGAATGTTACCGGTACCAATCAAATAAACATGTTAATCCTAAATCCTAACTGTCACACGACAGTGTTGCTTGCAGAAAACAGCAGATCTACAAGCCCACAAAACATTGCATCCACATGTATGTTGGGTCTTGAAATAAGTACCTGTAACCTGAGTTCATAATTCAGTCACATTCCATACAACTATTGTGGTGTATTACAGTGATTCTCAACCTTTATCATTTCAAAGACCCCAGTTTGATATGCATTAGGGCCAATGCATATCATATTTTAATCTCTGAGTAACCCAATCTACACTGTAAAATCCTCAGTGCTTATGAGAGTGTACAAATGTGTGCATTTTAAGAGTTGCAGAGTAAGTGGCCCCTGGACCCGACATTGAGAAACAGTGGTGTATTACACCTGTTTTTGTCTGGCCTACAATATTGCAGTGAGTGCAATATTAATAACCCAGCCATGCGGTGAGTTGAATAGAATCAATGGGGGATATATTGGCTTATTAGTACACATGGCTAGCTTGACATTTTGTCTTTTGATTCTAATTGTGTTGCAGAATCCTACACAGCAGCACTACGCCACATTATAATGAGGCTCACCTACAGCCAATCATGCAGCGCATCCCTAAGAATGTAGTTGTCGTCAATGAGGGGAAAGCAAAGTTCCAAGTGAGTTGTCAAGCGAAGGCATTGGTAGTTGGAGTAAGATGGAGATCGCTATAGATGAATACTAATGCTAATTGTCCCTCTCCATTCCATTAGGCTGTCAAGAGCAAATGCTCTGGGAGCAAGCTGATGCAACTGCAGTCATCTACTGTGCGGAGCCTGGCTGCTACACTACTTGACAATCGCTGAGTTTGAATACTGATTTTCTTTTTTTTGTCCATAACTCAGCAGCAGTTTGTATTATGTAAATATCCATTTAATGTAATAAAATGAGCAGTTTTATTACCCTGACAATTATTGGTCTGACTCTTGAATTGGAGGACTGAATTCAAATCTCCTTTCAGTCAGTACGGTAATGTTTATTATGCTGAAAACATTGAGTAATTATATTACAGATATAAAAGTGGTGGGACCCTGATAAGCACTTGGCATTGTAGGATTTGAGGCATTACATTTAGTTTGACTTGGTTCAACTTCCACAGATAAATATTGTGAAACAAGCTCACAACGCCTTGCAATCGGATTTTTTTTTGCCTTTCTTATATTATTTGACAATTTGGCCAATGTTTGACCAGTTTTTACAGTATAGTTTGTTTTTGGTATTAAAGAATTAAATTGTCACTTCACTGTCATCTGGGGAACCTGTGCGTCCCGACCATAGAGTTAAAAATAATAGAGAGGGCACCGGATATCGCCTCCCATCCACTTGCATTGAGTTGCTCACCCAGCGCATGAGGCGAATTCACCCCTTCTTCCGTCTTGTGAAGTGTGATCGGCGAGGCCTATTTGGGGCCCACAGGTTGGAACCACTGCTATAACGCCGGTCTAGCTGTATGCCATAATCATAAAGATTAAAACAAAAAAGGTTTTCAATATTTCACTTTATGCACAATGAATCGAGAATATAAGTTTCACTTTTTGAATTATATTACAGAAGAAAATGAAAATTTCCACGATATTATTTCTTTTAGAAGGATCTGTTCATCATTAACCGAGGTCCCCCAGGAGTCTGTAGACTACTTGGTCCATTGCTTTTTTCCTGCTACACCTAATCTCTGCCAGAAATAACCAATATACAAGCTCACAACACATCACATTTGTGTCATGTGAGGTTTTAGATCTGCTATTGTTGCCGAATTGTTTGTCTATTATGACTTCCCAGAATAGGAATGCTAGGGTATATGGTTAAAATATATAAATGATCAAGAAGAGCAGTGTGTAGGGGTCATTTGTAGACACCAGTAGTGTACTTAGTAGTGGCATTACTGGCATATTGATTAAAGATTGATGGAATTCTTGCATTGAGTTACAACCACTCAAAGACCCTCAAATCATGGTTCAAATGTTTTACGTTTTTGAAATATTGACTTGGGTAATTGCATAAAGTTTTACAACTCCAATTGGACGTTATAGTTCATTACTAGCAAAAACGGTATGTATACCGTCTGTTACTAATATACATTTAAACCACTTTAATCCCTATATTACAACAAATGGAGAAAAATAGCCATTATAAAAGATCACAACTCATTGCATGTGCATATGTTGTGAGCTTGTAGATCTGTTTTCACTATTTGTGAACAGTTTCACCTATAACTAGAAAGTACTGTTCCTGAAGAAACAGTGTGGGATCGCTAAGAATGTTGTATTGAGTATTGATATTGTTAGTAGTGTTAAATGTTTGAAAGGTTTAAAGTTCTAAAAGTTTGAAAGGTTTGAAAGGTTCTAAAGGTTTGAAAGGTTTAAAAGGTTCTAAAGGTTCTAAAGGTTCTAAAGGTTCTAAAGGTTCTAAAGGTTCTAAAGATTCTAAAGGTTTGAAAGGTTCTAAAGGTTTGAAAGGTTCTAAAGGTTTGAAAGGTTTGAAAGGTTCTAGAGGTTTGAAAGGTTCTAAAGGTTTGAAAGGTTCTAAAGGTTCCTCAAGGCAGCATTCTAGGGCCGTTACTGTTCCTTCTATACATTAACGACATGAATGCTGCCTGTAACTGCAAACTGTTCCTGTTCGCTGATGACTCGGCACTCCTGATCTCGGGTGAGGACAAGTTGCAAGTTGAGGAAGCTCTCAGCTCTGAACTCTCAGAAATCCGTACCTGGCTTACCGATAACAAACTGTCACTACACCTTGGGAAAACTGAATCCATTCTATTTGGGACCAAACATTCCCTCTGTAAAATGAAGGTAAATGACTTCAAGGTCAAAGTCGATGACACAATCATCACTAGCAAAGAAGAGATTACCTATTTGGGATGTATTCTTGACAAATACCTGACAGGTGAAAGCATGGCAACAAAGGTGGTCAAAGGAGTAAACCAGAGAACCAGATTTATGGGCAGAGTTTCCTCTTTTGTCAACCCTCAGGCCCTCAGGACCCTCTCAGGGGCCCTGATTCAGCCCCTTTTTGACTATGCTAGCTCCTCTTGGTACTCCAACACCTCAGTGTCACTGAAGACTAAGCTTCAAACCTCCCAAAACAAACTGATTCGACTACTTCTCGGACTGGGGCCCATGACCCACCTCTCTCCCACTCACTTTGCCAGCCTAGGCTGGCTCAGGGTGGAAGACAGGGTTAAACAACTAAAAATGGGACTGGTCTTCAAAATTGTAAATGCAGATTTGCCCGAAATGCCCCCTATACCCGCATATCTGTATAAATACCTCGAAAAAGTTAGTGACACCCACAGCCACGAAACTAGAGGGAGCGTAAACAACAATCTGGTACCACCCACCCATAAAACAAACATGGGCAAATTCTCCTTCTATAGCACAGCCACCAAGGAATGGAATAGTCTAACCCCATCCCTCAAAAAATGCAGTTCGCTGGGCTCATTCAAAACAGCCCTAAAAACTCATCTTTCTGGAGGCCGAAAGAGGAGCTAGTACCAGTTTCCCTGTAGACAGACGACCCCCCCTCCTCTTTTTTGTACATATTTTTTATTTCCTCATGCTTTTTTGTATATAATTTGTATTTTTCCATGCTTTCCCCCCCCCCCCCCCTTTTTTTGTACATATTTTGTATTTTTTCATGCTTTTTTTTGTTACATAGTGGTATTCTTTTCTGTATTATCTGTATTTTCATGTTGATTTTTGAACTGTTTGGTTGCTACTATATATGTCTATGAAATTAATTCAAGGACCCCAACGGAAACAAGTCCGCAAGGACTTTTTTGGCTGGACCTTTTAGACAAAAGCATTATAAATGTAACTGTGTTGTTTTACATTCTTTTGCCTAATAAAAATTTCAATCAATCAATCAATCAATCAATCAAAGGTTTAAGAGGTTCCAAAGGTTTGAAAGGTTCGAAAGGTTTGAAAGGTTTGAAAGGTTCGAAAGGTTTGAAAGGTTTGAAAGGTTTGAAAGGTTTGAAAGGTTCGAAAGGTTCGAAAGGTCTGAAAGGTTTGAAAGGTTTGAAAGGTTTGAAAGGTTTGAAAGGTTTGAAAGGTTTGAAAGGTCTATGGTTCTAAAGGTTTGTCGGTGTTGAATAGTGTAAAATGTAGTTTTCTAGGGTAAAACTGTGGTTGCTAGGGTCTGATAGCCGGTTGCTAGGTTCTAATAGGTGGTTGCTAGGGTCTAATTGGTGGTTGCTAGGGTAGAACAGGTGGTTGCTAGGGTAAAACAGGTGGTTGCTAGGGTCTAATAAGCGGTTGCTAGGGTCCAATAGGGGGTTGCTAAGGTATAATATGCAGTCTATATGGTCTAATATGCGGTTACTATGGTAAAACAGGTGGTTGCTAGGGTAGAAAGGTAGTTGCTAGGGTCTAATCGGTGGTTGCTAGGGTATGATAGGTGGTTGCTATGGTCTAATATGGTGTTGCTAGGGTCTAATAAGCAGTTGCTAGGCTCCACTGTAGCTAAATAGGATTTCCCCATTGAAATGAATGGGATTTTTTTAGCAGTAAAAAGTGAAATATCTCTAAAAGTACAAATTATTTCAAAAATTAAAATGGTAGCCAATATGTCCTAAGTAGGCTGAACGTTATAGAGTTGGAACGGAGTTTCTAGCTAAAAGTATGAATTTCCCCATTGAAATGAATGGGATTTTTTTTTGCAGTAAAAACTGAAATAACTCTAAAAGTACAAATTATTTCAAAAATTCAAATTGTAGCCGACATGTCCTGAGTAGGCCGAACGGCTTGTCCAAGAGTTGGAACAGAGTTTGTAGCTAAAAGTATGAAGGACTAGTTATGGGCCAAAAAAAGGTCCCAAAAACTATTGTCTATTCCTTACTAGATACTGTACCTCAGTAGGTTTTGATTCTACCTTGTACTATCTTCTGATAGTTATCGCTACAGAACATTTTTTGTATCTTTATTGTATTTTCTCCTACCAGATTTCTGTATTGTAATCAATGGAGAACACCATTCTCGATATGATGAGACAGCCACTTAAACCCTAGATATATTTTGTTGATCGGGGGTCCCCAAGGGGTACAGAATATACTTGGTCCCCTCCTTTTTTCCCTCTACACCAAATCTCTGCTGAAAATAGTGAATCTACAAGCTCAAAATGTGTGGCAATGCTTTGTGAACTTGTAGATCTGTTATTTTATCTGAATGTTCACCTATTATGACATGCCCAGAACAGTGACACTAGGTTTGAAATACTGCTGTGCTGTGGTTGAAATGTAGTGTCAAGTTAAACTTGAACAAGATAAAATGCATATTCTTTGTATTCTTTGGGGTTTGTTTATTGACCAGATCCAAAACAATATACAATAAGCAATATCATAAAACAATATAAATGTACAATATTTACAATAAATAATAATACATATAAGAGTCTATAATTCATTACGGAGGAGAAATGCCATGCACACGGCAGACAATCTCCAAGTACTGCAGCCTCTCAAGCAGCTGCTTCTTGTCTCCCTCCAGCGCCTTGAGACGGCTCTCCAGAGACTTCACATAGTCCTTGTTCTTCTCTCGGAGCTCTCTGGCAGCTTCCTTGTTTTTCTGCAGACGGAGCTCCCGCTTGACCTCCGCATCCATGACAGACTGCTGGCCCCTCTTCTTCACAGTGGCCCTCTGAGGAAGACTTGCGCTGGGGGGGCTTTGTACTGTGTCCATCATTGTCCCCTGAGGGAGACCTGAGACAAGGTTGTACACGGTGACCATCTGAGGAAACTGTGCAGTAGTAGTGTCCGTCATCGTCTCCTGAAGAAGTCCTGAGCTGCTGGGGCTGGGCATGGTGACCATCAACGTTCCCTGTGGAAGACTTAAGCTAGGACTGTTGACGGTGGCCATCTGAGGAAGGCTTGAGCCAGGGCTGGCTGTGGTGGCGGCGGCCATCTGATGAAGGTGCGCAGTAGTGGTGGTGTCCATGTCCAGCATCACTGTCTCCTGAGAAAGGCTTGAGCCGGGGAAAAGCAGTTCATTTAATGCAGCCATTACCTCATCGTCTCCTCCTGCGGCAGCTGGCAGCGTCGTGTCACACCTACTGGTGGTCATCTGGGGACCAGTTGAGCCAGGGCTATGTGCGGTGGACATCTGAGGACGGGGCGTGATGGTGGTGTCCATCATTGTCCCCGGAGTAAGGCTTGCGTCGGGGTGAAGCAGCATGCCATATATGGCAGAGATAGACAGGTCTAAATCGTCTACTGCCTGCAGAGTCATGTCACCACTGGGTTGCAGGTCATAATACTGCAAGGGTGCAATATCCCGCACCTGCATCTCATTGAGGGTGGAATAAGTAGGAGACACAGGTGAAAAGATGGATGGCCCTGTTGCAAGGTCTTGATATGGCTGATATGGTTGCTCAGCCGTCTCCGTCTCCTTCACCACTGTTGTGGGATGAAGAGGAGGATGTAGCCTTGGAGCAATGAGCATCTTCACTGATGTTTGAAAGTTGCTGCTGCTGTAGTGAGCTTTGAAGTAAAGCTGTGGCTGTTCCTTTCTCTGTATGTCTCCCTTTGAACTGTCCTGGGCAAAGTCAAAGTGTAACTGATACGTTGAAATTGACGTTCACCGTTTTATAGCTGGAACTGGCCAATCACAGCACAGGGTTTCCATCATCAACAAAACAATCTACGAGCCTTCTCGGTTCGTTACCATGGCGACACGTTAGCTGTGCGAGACATCCTATATTACATTAGAGATAAGTCCCGTCATCATTTTCCCGTCTCATTGTTTCGCACTAAACACAACAACAACATACTGCTGTGCTGTGGTTGAAATGTAGTGTCAAGTTAAACTTGAACAAGATAAAATGCATATTCTTTGTTTTCTTTGGGGTTTGTTTATTGACTAGATCCAGAACAATATACAATAAACAATATTATAAAACAATATAAATGGTACAATATTTACAATAAATAATAATACATATAAGAGTCTATAAATGATTACGGAGGAGAAATGCCATGCACACGGCAGACAATCTCCAAGTACTGCAGCCTCTCAAGCAGCTGCTTCTTGTCTCCCTCCAGTGCCTTGAGACGGCTCTCCAGAGACTTCACATAGTCCTGTTTCCTCTCTCGGAGCGCTCTGGCAGCCTCCTTGTTTTTCTGCAGACGGAGCTCCCGCTTGACCTCGGCATCCATGACAGGCTGCTGGCCCCTCTTCTTCATCTTCACGGTGGCCCTCTGAGGAAGACTTGCGCTGGGGGGGCTTTGTACTGTGTCCATCATTGTCCCCTGAGGGAGACCTGAGACGAGGTTGTACACGGTGACCATCTGAGGAAACTGTGCAGTAGTAGTGTCCGTCATCGTCTCCTGAAGAAGTCCTGAGCTGCTGGGGCTGGGCATGGTGACCATCAACGTCCCCTGTGGAAGACTTAAGCTAGGACTGTTGACGGTGGCCATCTGAGGAAGGCTTGAGCCAGGGCTAGCTGTGGTGGCGGCGGCCATCTGATGAAGGTGCGCAGTAGTGGTGTCCATGTCCAGCATCACTGTCTCCTGAGAAAGGCTTGAGCCGGGGAAAAGCAGTTCATTTAATGCAGCCATTACCTCATCGTCTCCTCCTGGGGCAGCTGGCAGCGTCGTGTCACACCTACTGGTGGTCATCTGGGGACCAGTTGAGCCAGGGCTGTGTGCGGTGGACATCTTAGGACGGGGCGTGATGGTGGTGTCCATCATTGTCCCCGGAGTAAGGCTTGCGTCGGGGTGAAGCAGCATGCCATATATGGCAGAGATAGACAGGTCTAAATCGTCTCCTGCCTGCAGAGTCATGTCACTACTGGGTTGCAGGTCATAATACTGCAAGGGTGCAATATCCCACACCTGCATCTCATTGAGGGTGGAATAAGTAGGAGACACAGGTGAAAAGATGGATGGCCCTGTTGCAAGGTCTTGATATGGCTGATATGGTTGCTCAGCCGTCTCCGTCTCCTTCACCACTGTTGTGGGATGAAGAGGAGGATGTAGCCTTGGAGCAATGAGCATCTTCACTGATGTTTGAAAGTTGCTGCTGTAGTGAGCTTTGAAGTAAAGATGTTGCTGTTCCTTTCTCTGTATGTCTCCCTTTGAACTGTCCTGCAAGTCAAAGTGTAACTGATACGTTGAAATTGAGGTTCACCGTTTTATAGCTGGAACTGGCCAATCTCATCATCAACAAAACGATCTGTGGGCCCTCGCGGTTCGTTACCATGGCGACGCGTTAGCTGCGCGAGACATTTTACACAAGAACTCGGCTTCTGATTGGCTGAGGCGGTGGAAGGGAGCGCTCGCTCATGCGCAGACAGTGTCGTTTGCCGACAAGAGGCAGGTGCCTGTCAGTGGTGGAAAAGGTACTCGTTTTTTTTTTACTTACTTAAGTAAAAGTATCAATACTGCATAAATACTCAAAAGTCCGGAATTCCGTAAATGTACAAACAGGGCCGCGGGAAGACGTTTTGTGTGAAAATGTGCGTTTTTTTCCTGGGTTTGTTACTTTTTTTGGGGGGGTTTTGTTACTTTAATTCGGTTAATTCGGTTCCAGAACACATATTGCACTAATTCCCCCCCAAATAACGACCAACAACAACAGGCACATTATGCAAAAATGTTTTTAATATTTGTATTTTTGTATTTTTGTATTTTTTTCATACATTATTTTCAGTGGGCGCTGCGGTTATGAGTAGGCCTACAAAAGTATTGGTATCAAAATGTACTTAAAGTACCAAAAGTAGAAAGTACTCATTATGCAAATTGTCCCAGTTCATAAGTTTTCCAATGGATAAAATGTATACAAATCTTTTGAAAATAGCAGATCTACAAGCTCACAACCCGTTGCATCCCGTGAACTTGCAGATTGGCTATTTTCAAATGGCCAAAATGTATAGGGCTGAAGTGGGATGCATGTTATGTAATAATTAGCCCTGGTCCTAGTCCAGAGCGTTAAGGTCCTTACACACCGGGGCGACTTTTTCGTGCGAATAATACGCTTTTTTTAAAAACCTTATAAAGTCAATGCAAGCGTACATGGCGCGAAAAAGCGGAAAAGCGAAGCGAAAAAGCGTCTTTTAATTATTCGGAACGAGTCCGAATTTTGCGTATATTCGCCACATTCGCCGGTGTGTAAGGACCTTTAAGGTCCTTGCACACTGGTGCGTCTTTTCGTTGCGTTTTTTTTACAACAATGAAAAAAATTGAAAAAACAATGAAAAAAAAAAAACGCAACGAAAAGACGCACCAGTGTGCAAGGACCTTTAGAGTTCACTAACGCTCTGGACCAGGGCGAATAATAATAAAAATCTACAACTAGTAACTAAAGTTTCTAAATAATTGTAAATTTAGAGTAAAAAGTACAACATTTGCCTCTGAGATGTAGTGGAAGTACAAGTATTGGAAATAAAAAAGTTTAAAAAAAAAACTCAACATTGTACTCAAGTACAGTACTTGAGTAAATGTACTTCCACCACTGGGGCAGGTTACGCTGTCAGACGTCACCCGAAAGCGCCAGTAGTAAATCGTAACGTCATCCGAAGGTGACTGGTAGTAAACAAACATGATGTATTTGGAGATCACGCTTTATAGCAGCTGAAAAGTATGAATAGTTCGGAGTATTTGAGTTAAGTAGAGTTTCTGCAATGGCGTTCATGATGGCCGAGGAGAGAACATTCTCTATTTTCAAATTGAAGCCAGGCATGTTTACCAACTGCTTACTGGTGTTGGATGCTCTCAAGTGTCTTGTGTACGTGTGTTATGGTGATGAGGTAAACGGTGAACAAAAAGACACATAAAGATGAAGAAAAGATCTATGCACACATTATAATTCCTGGCACAGAACCCCTGAAAAAGAGGTTAGTAGTTAAATATGGTAACAGGATAGGTGGGCACCTCAGTGTTAAATTGGCTATTTATTCCAAAATAAATCCAAAATGAAATATTTTGAAAATGTTTGTAAGTCAAGTAAAGTATACGTGATTAGACCATGCTTCAACATTCGACAATTCACAAGTCTAATGTGTCTACAATTGCTACAAATGGCTACAAAACCAGTCATTTTGGGGCATAAACAAGAAGTTGAAGGATAAAATCAAGTCTGATAATGAAGTACTGTGCATGTCCACATCATGTATACTTTACATTACTTAAGACCATTTTTCGTTTTTTTTTTTTTTTTTTTAACATTTTGAACAAAATAGGCAATTTTACATCGAGGTGCCCAGATGTCTCTATTGCCCACCTATCCTGTATCCGTTAAATGTTCATGACTCTACTGCAGTTTGTTTCCAACTAAGTGATTTCTACATGTAATCATATTATGTGTTCGTACTTGATGATTGGTACAGACAGTAAAGTTACAACTTAACAGAATTAAGTTGGATCAGCTGTGGATGACTGCCTAATGTCCATCCAACCTCTGAGAGACAAAGTCCTCATTTTCACAACTTACATGATAATCAGGTGAAAGCTGTTTGGTGCTCTCAGAATATTAGTCTATTATAGAATGCAATTGAGTTCTATCCCACATAGCAAAATTGGTGTGAGCTATATAGCTATGTAATAATTAGACTATATAGCTCATAGCTACACGCAGGGCAGGAATTTCAGGGAGGCCACGAAGGCCATGCCCGTCGTTGCCTCTCAGTTTGGCCTTGTGCCCCTCAAAACAATGGCATGCCCTGAGGCCGCAGTGGCCTTAATGCCCCAGCTGACTGTACCACTTTCTCCTCTGCTCTTTCTTGTCAATATGTAGATACCATTGTCTCTTTCTTGTCATGTAGACACCAGTGTCTTTTGTTGAGATTCTGAATTCTTAACTCCCCTGAGTCCGCATCTTTACACCAATCCAGTGACTTTGATTGGTGCAGGGCTGAGTATGGATAATGCATGGATGGATACTTTATTTATTTCACTGCAGATAGTGTACATATGAAATTTAAAATCATCCTTATCCCTTAGATTCAATTAATTCTTTCAATGGACTAAAATCTTGTTTTATTTGATGGCCTTCCTGCCTTTGGCCTTTGTGCCCTCAAAGATTGTCCCTAAAATGACCAAATTCCAAGCCTGGCTACATGTGTTGTGATTGCATTATAAGTGCTTATAACTATAGTTATACAGTGTTATACGCAGAATATAAGGCACAATTATGTTTATAATACATTATAGACATGGGATGCATTTATTTATGATTTATTTGATTTGCACAACAGTTATATAAACATAAGTATAACATAATAGACTTTCCATGGGAAAGTTTACAGTATTAGTTGTTGTGCCGTTGAGGTAAGAAACCCTAGGGGGGCTTATGCGAGTACCTCACCGTTTACATTACCTATAGATTGATTTATTTAATATTAAAAACAAAAAACAATAATGAACAGAGAAAAAAACAAGACAGAAAAAACGTCTGTGATCTATAAACATAAGATAAAGAAAAATTAAATTGCAGAAGAGACAAAAACATAACCAAAAGAAAACGATTGGGACAAAGCAAAGACAAATAACTTTGTCTTTATAATAGCATTGCAAGTTTGACCGTATACATAGTGCCCATGTGACAGTTGGATGTGTTTTTCATGCATTTATTTAGAGTCCGGTGAGCGATATGGAGTGTGCCACCATCCAAAAGCAACGGAGAGAGCTGCAGCTCCTAATTGCTGAACTGAAGGACCGGGACAGAGAGCTCAATACCATGGCTGCATCTCATCATAAACAGCTGCAAGCCTGGGAACAAGACCGCCAGAGAGTCCTTACTCTAGAGCAGCGCTGTGCACGATTACAAGGTGAGAAACTATTAAGTCTATATGCCAGAATGAATCTGAAGCTTCCGTATGAAAACATGCCATGATGACTAACACATTGTGAGTTAAGGCTGGGCAATATATCAATATTGTATCGATATCGTGATATGAGACTGGATATCGTCTGGGATTTTGGATATTGTAATATCGTGATATGGGAAAAGTGTTCTCCTTTCCTGGTATTAATCATTACATTTTTATCTACATTTTCCAAAAATAGTGAAAATAGATTTTAACAATTTTTGAAACCTTTTTTTCATTCACTATCACAATATGATATTGTTGTCACAATATTGATATCTAGGTGTTTGGTCGAACATTTTGTGATATTTGATTTTGTACATATTGCCCAGTCATATTGTGTACAATTGTTAGAATAAGTCTTAGATAAACACTTTTATGACGAAAAAATCCCATCCCCTCAACCACTCAGGCCTCGAAAAACCCGCTGAGGGGAAAGTAATTAATCTTATGTTTTAAACCGGGCTATAGATGAGCTGCATAAGCGTATTGAGGTGATCCGGGTCCTCACCAAACGTGTCAAGATTGTGGAAACCAGGGAGAGGGAGATCCAACAGGAACTCAGAGTGACCCAGCAGCAGCTCCAGAAGCTTGGACACAAACAGCAGGACACCAGCCAAAAATATCAAGACCTTGAGGTGCTACGAAAACATTAACACCAACATCTTTTGTGTCTCTCTTCATCACAAATGCAATGACAATAATCCAGCGCATTATTAACTCAGGGGAGATAGTTCAGGTAGGCACGACAGGCAGGAGGTGTACATCGTTAGCTCACTCTCCCCGGAACCCCCCATTCATTCGCTAGCAAGTTAATTCATGAATACACCCACCAGTCTGTCTCAACAAGTCAGTCTGTCTCTCCACTTTCAACCTCACTCTCATTCGCTACAAGCTATCTCACACACGCCTTCATACCCACAGTGCAACTCAGGCGGTCCTTTTAAGCAGTCCTCTGTTCACTGTTCATTCTACGTGCTTAGCTGTCACAGCTGGTTGTACAGCTGTCAGCGTTCAAATTCCCTCCACCTCCCCGGCCTCCTCCCTGTGGCATTTAGTTAGTTTCATATTGTTAATAGGATGATTCTGTGGATTGTACTATGATATGTTGTGTCTTCAATCATGCAATTGAAGTTTCAATGTTATGTTCATGTAATAACTGTATCTTATGCTCTGCTCCGGGGGGTTTGTGATCTCAGATTCTGTGTCATGCTTGTTCAGGTAATCTGACTGTAATATCACAGGAGCAGAGTCACACCGCCAAACTGAATGCAATATCATTGCAATAAATGGTAAATGGTTAATCCTGAGCTGAAGTGGCTAACTGAAATAATGTTACTTTGTCTCTTCTCCGTGCCAGCAAAGAAACCAAAGCCTCAGCACTACGGTAATGGCTTTATCCTCTCAAGTTGGCTCCCTGCAGGTCAGGGAGGAGGAACTCAGCGCAATGCTCAAACTCAAGGTACATCATTTGACTATTTATTGATTTCTAAGAACGCTTTTCTTCTTTTTTTTCTTTGTTTGTATAATATTTTGGTCTAATACCTGGTATCTATGCAAAAGGTAATAAGGTAATAAGAGAAATAGGATTAAGCACTATTCAAGGTTACAGCTGGTCACAGTGTTGCAAACATCACTCTGGTACTTAGATCCTCCTCAATATTGTGGTTATGTGGGTTTATGTTGCAGTTTTTTAACTCTCTCAGTGCCAAATAAATAAAAAAATAGTGCTTAGGAAGCGAGATACAGCCTTTTTCAGTTATAAAGTTAAACAAAGAGCGGATGGAGCTGCAAATCTTCAGATAATGATATCTTGGGTTCTGAACATTCTTTTCCAAAAAAATTAAATAAATAATTTTTAAATGTTTTTTAAAAACTCGGGATTTCTCGTTTTGGCACTGAGAGAGTTAAGCAAGATGTTGATGTCCGGTAAAGGTGTACTAAAGCCAAAACGTTTGAGAACCGCTGATCTACAGTAGTGTGTCGGGCAGTGAGGGAGTGTGGGCTTCGACTAGCTGCTCAAAGAGCTTCATGGTGACTGGTGTAAGTGCAACAAGGTGCTAGTCATTCAGGCACTCGACATCATTTGTGTGAGGTATGATTAGATTAGGAAATTGTTTTTACCCAACAGGACAAAGATGTAATAGAGGCCACCGTTCACATTGTTGACCTCACAAAGCGCCTGCGTGATGTGGAGATGGCACTGAAGGAGAGGCAGACACAGGACTGCAGGCTTCTGAAAGACCTGGAGGAGAAGGCACGCTGCCACAGAGAGGCCAGGGATGAGAACACGCATCTGAAAGGTACAATACATTACATACCATACTATAGTCTGCACTCCTTTGCGGTATTTGTCACATTTCACTGCAATACACAGTGAAATGTGTTATCTGCATTCAACCCATCCTAAGTAATCAGGAGCAGTAGGCGCTACGGAGAGCAGTTAGCAGTTAGGGGTTAAGTGTCTTGCTTCGACACGTAGAAATTTCTCTCTACCCATCTATCTTATAAGCTATGATAAGCCTTTAAGGACTGGTACAATATCTTTTAGCAGCAGTGTCAAAATGTGCAAGAGCAGACGGCATTATATGGTTTATCTTTAGCGACAGTGTCAAATGTGCAAAGAAGCAGTTTTATTTTGTTTCGTTATGTCAAGTAAAGAGAAAGGTAGTTTAAATGTATCTGTCAATTAATTGCGAACACGGAAGCCGCGCCTCCGACCAAGTGGAGCTTACTATGTAACCCTGCTCGGGTTGTGGGTGTGTCTGTGTGTCTGTGTGTCTGTCTGTGTGTCTGTGTTCATGCTCTCATGCTCTGCGTGCACTGCCCGTAAGCAGCCACCCGAGTGCGCCAGAGTGCAGGAATTTAGACAATGCTCTGATTACCATGCACAACACACACACACACACACACACACACACACACACACACACACACACACACACACACACACACACACACACACACAGTCAATGTTCTCTCCCAACACGGATAACACGGATTACAAGTCCGTAAATACACAATATTTTCGAGCTGCGTTCGCTTCCAGCGTTCGCGCGTCTTACTTGTTAGGTTATTACTTTATGCATGGATATAGCGAACTGTAATGGCCTTTCAGCTTAAATGCAGTTAGACATGATAGTGGGAAGCAAGGTTATGGGAGGGTGTGAGTACATTTTAAAGAGTGAGGGAGGGATGTGCCAGGGTATATTATTTGATGCCTTATTGCTCTTACCATTAACAAATGAGGCTAGATGATATAGTTTTTGTCTAAAACCAAAAACTGTTGTTTTTGGTTTTAGAAGAGCTACAGCAGCATGTAACACAAAGCAGTGCCCAGAGAGAGGAGATGATTCGTCTCAAACAGGAGGCACAACTCCTGCGTAGGGAGCTGGCCTTGTCAGGTAACCATCACACTGTGCCAAGCATACACATTTTATTTTAGGTGCCCCCAGTGAGTACATCTATCTGTCTATCTAGATCTAGATCTAGATAGCAAGGGCTATTTTAAAGGAGAGGTAACAGAACACATTCTAAGCATTGTAAACTGCAGTGAGAAGCAAACTGTAGCCAAAAGTTTGATGGAATGCATTGAATGAACGCAGTTCAGGAAAATAAGACATATCACACGTTATTTCCTTTCATCTGCAGTTTGCCTCCCAGTAAGGTTAAGAATGCTTAAAATGTGACTGATCTGAGCGTTCCATACATAACCTTGGATCCAAGCCATGATCATGAATGACATAATGGTTCATTGTGTCTTTACTATCTTTGTTTGTCTTGATTGTGATCATTGGGTGGGTCATGTTACCTGCCAGCATGTCAGGGCATTGTTACCGTAAACAAGATGAGCTAGTTCTCCTTGCTTGTGGAGCAGTGATTGATTAGTCATGTCAAATTTGTCAATGCTTAATGATGGTTTATTTTCTACCAGGAGAGGGCGATAGCTGGAAGGATGAGCTGCTACTACTTGCTCGCTCTAAACAGGAACGCACAGAGTCTGAGCTGAACTGCTTGAGACAGGTACTCAGTCCTCATCATCATAATATGTTCCTAAATTAAACAAACCTCTTCTCCAACATGCAGTCTTCAGCTTTATAACTTTGAAAACAGGCTAGAAAACAAAATAATCACCCACTAACAAATGCACTTACTGTAAGTATTTAGTTAAACTGCTCTCCAGCCTCTATATCACAGTGTATGAGATACTTGTTTCCTTGTTCTTCCCCTTCACTTCACAGTGTTGTCTGATGTCAGAGGTACCAATCTGGTTTCACTGCATACCTAAGGGTGTGCTGGAATTCCTCAGCTTTGGCTCTGTGGCCTGAGCTGTTCAATAATTACAAAAGCACAGCACAGCGTTTTGGACAAGACTTAGAAGTTTTAGGTATTAGAATGTAACAGTTTGTTTCTCACACAACACTGACGTGTAATGCCTAATTTATGCTCTGTCCCGTGCCGAAAATAGTCGACCTACAAGCTCACAACGCGTCGTACCCGCGATGTGTTGTGAGCTTGTAGGCCGGCTATTCTTGGCGTGAGACACCGCCGTGCGACGAAGTATGAATCAGTCTTAGAAATGATGTGTTTTCCATATTTGAGGTGTGTGAGAATCAGCAGAATGACGTGCAGCTGTTGCAGTTGAACCTGGACAGCACCCGTGAAGCCCTGAGGGAGAGGAACAGAAGAGGATCGCATGGCAGGTCAATATGAAATGTGGAAGATATTAGTTGAGAATGTTATTATGATGCCAAATCACAACAAGTTGTCTCAAGACACTTGATATAGAGACACAATGTTTTTCCCCAAGCATTTGGCAAGGAACCCCCCGTTTAACGGGAAGAAACCAGGCTCTAGGGTGGGCGGCCATCTGCCTTGACGATGTCGGGTGGAAGAGAGAGACAGAGAGAGAGATATACAGACAGAGGCTGGGAGGGGTGAGGGAGACACAAAGATGGACAACAATAATACTAACAGCAACGACAATAGTGACAACAATAACAATAATAGCAGCTATAATAATAGACTGCAGTTCTATTCCATGTAAACCATCGATCCGCTGCCAGGGGGTCCGCAGTCATGATGATCCACAGGAACCTGTGAAATGAGAAAGCACTAAAGCTCCGGGGAAGAGGTCCCCGAACGTTGGGTTGGTAACATGGATTGATGGGACATGGATGCATACAATGTTAGTAACATGCACTGATGGGACACAAACTTAGATGGCGAGGGAAAGAGAGGGGAGGAGGGAATAGAGAGCAAGGAGGAGAGATAGGTGCAGATGAAGAGGGAGAGGAAGTGGTGATGGAGAGAGGAAGAGAGAGGGTGGAGATGGTCCTAAATAAGTGTTTTTCTCTCTCAGCCAAGGTGATTCAATGTGTGGATATCTGGACCAGTCATTTCCTTCCCCGAGGATGAAGACGTCTGGGCCTGTAAATGATGGTTCTCTATCAACAGTCAATCAGCAAGACACAGTCAGTGGTGACCTGGGAGTTTTCTCAGCAGCCTCAAACGATGTAAGAAACTCCTAGAGCAGCTTATGTTATATAGCCCTTTATGTTAGGAATGGATCACTTGAAACAGTTATACAAAATGATTGTATTCTTTATATTAATCATTTAAACCTGATGTTAGTTGACCGGAGCAGACCTATACTTGGTCTGGTCCTTTTTTTCCTCTACACCAAAAGCCGAAAATAGCTGATCTACAAGCTGAATACGGATACTCTGCTTCGTGTGATTAAATAGATAACTGGAAACTCTCTTCCCAAAAGTATCACCCAAGTGACTGAATAATGTACCACACATTTTGATAGCCATGTTAACGGGATTCTTATTTATTTTGTCAGGGTGATTATTCCTTCTCCACGTATTGTCTGCAGCGAATGCTGGATGAGTCGAGGGAGATGGTAGCCAGTTTGGATCTGAGCACCCGGGGTTGCCTAAGCTCTTCACAGGACAATGTCATCGCTGTCGGACTCGGCGATAACCACGAGGGAAGGAAAAGTGAGCCCTCTCACCTCTACATGTCCAACAGTTCCCCCACAACTACACCAGGTCCATACACAAGGTAAATTACTTGGACATGTTTCATCACCAACCGCTCTCGTCATCGCTCCACTTTCCACCTCCTTTTGTGGGGTATGGCAACAAGTGTGTGAGAAGTTAGATGTTTCGATGCTTGAGTTTAGGATCATTTTGGTGTCAGAAATTAAAGTAACACCTCCTCCCAGTTTATTAACAACTTGGGATCTAAGACAGTTTGCCAAGGAGGCTTCATTCAATGACAAAACATAGTTTGGCCTTGTTGATCTAATGTTGTTTGTTACCGTTACATAACACTGCTTTATTTTTCCAACAGGTCAGCGAAACTCCACCCAAAGCCTGACCCCAGCACATAGCCAAAGATCCACAGAGACAGCCCAAGGTTCACACAATTTTAGAATACACAGAATTCTACAGTGCCTAATTGCCCTATTAGTAATAAGAATGTAATGGTTAGCCCCTCCATCAAAACTAATTGGACACTTTCTGTGTATTCTCTAGGTGACTAAGCTCTTGATAGGAGTAACACTGTAGAAAAAGATCATGACTGGTGCTGCAATAGGTTTGTTTACCTCATAATGTTGATAAACAAGCGAAAAACAGACTTACGGTAGATTTAGGTTTATGATTATAGGAACATTTCATGTTTTCCATCTGCAATCATACTCTAAGAATGTATGTATTAACCTGTGTTCAAAACAATCCCTGACTGGGATTACAGTGCAACACCAAAATGAATGAGAAAACATAATGTTGAATGAATTATGACACCAATAAATCAGAAGGACTCTTCTTAAATGTTTTATTTTCGTGGATTAGCTACTTTATGTATGTTATAATTATGCATTGTATTATTATTTTTTAAATAAATATATCATAGTAGGAAATGATCTTCTCCACCATTTTTATGAACATTCTGTCAGGAGTGGGTGGTATGAAAGGGTTCTGCAGGATTGTTGAATAGGCTGACCTTTTTATTGTTATTCCAGTTTCACTGCCTACAAACTTGGATTGCTCAAAGAAAAGCTCTTAAAATGTACTTGAAATGTTGTGCTAAACAGATATTTTTTGATGAATGTTGAGTTTTGTGTCTGTAATTTTATACTTTGTACAATATTCATGTGCAAAACCACATGGCAAGTTTTGTATGAGACTAATAAATTCTGAAATGTTTTCTACTTCAGCTAGTTATTTCATTATAATTCTGCCATCATGTTCATTTAGAGTTTGCTAAAGGTTGGTGATGTGTCCACTATGGCACACAATTTAGTTTTGAATCCTGTAGTCACTTATCCTACAAATAGTTTTAGGTAAACGCTAGCACCTCAGAATAAAGGCACATTAAAGAGGCTTAATTAATGCACATTTCACTTTATTTATATGCACTATCATGATCTACAAGCCCACTTGTCATGATGGACCATGTAGATCTGCTATTTGAATTCAAGTAGACAACAAGGGACCAGAGAGAAGGGTTCTGGAGAAGGGAGACTGGGGCAAGGACTGAAAACGACTGGCTGGGACAGGGCTGGGACCCAAGGCCTCTCATTAAACCAGTTCTGCTGGACCAAGATCTCCTGGTGTCTAGCAGGCTGGAGGCAATGAAACAAGCCACTGCCTGGTCAAACTCATTTACCTACTTTTCAAAAAGTTGTCACTCTCTCTGCTGGATCCATTGTTGGTCAGATCCTACCGTCATGGTGTGGGTCAGGGGTGATGACCCAGAAAGCAAGGCAGATCAAGTCCAGTAATTATTTAACAACAAGGCATGGGTAACACTTAGGTAAGGTAGGCAGTCCAAACATGGGAAGACAAAACAGGGTCAAAACAAACAGAAATCTGAGACACATAGTTCTTCTAGGAACTGTCAGGAAAAAAAACTGGATTAAGTAGGCCTACTATACATTATACAGGAGTTAATTAATGAGGAAACAAATATTGGGTGTGTAGCAATGCGAGGTTGGCCGGATCTGAGGGGGAATTAGGTGAGATAGGGCTTTTTTGTTATCCCATTTATTTTCAAAAACACCAGATGTATGCTCACAACGTGCTGCGATGTATAGACCGCCGAAGTCTGACGTCATTTACACATCCTTTGTTTGTCTACCTGGTTCGCAGTTTTCCACCCCCGTTCTGAATCCCATAGACGTATTTAATATCGCGTCAAATAAGAACTGTGTTCCAAAAATAAACAAATGACCACGGCGGGTTGACTCTTATGGATATGAAGCATCAACTGACGGTGAGAAAACGCTAATGTTACTTCCGCCAAATTAGTTACATTTTCGCCAGAAACAGACTGTATCAAATATAAGTGACTGACTATCATAAACTATACAGAACCTCCTCCCTGACAATAACGCCGACACGCGGTGTTTATTTTTGGACCACAATTCTTATATGAGACGATTCTAAGATGACCCAATGTTATTCTCCATAGAGAAATTACTTCCGCAAACCTGGGGATGAACGAGTGACGTCAGGACTTCGGTGCTCTATTGTGAGCTTGTAGAAGCAGAATTTGGCTTTTTCTTAATATATATTTCTGAAAGTGTTTGAAAGTATAAAATAAGGCTTAGGTGATTAAAACCAGGAAAATACAGCACTTAGTTAGGCTATGCCATATGACAGATATTTTTACTTTACTGGAGTACTTCAAATTTTCAGTACTTTTACTTCTCCACTACATCTCAGAGGCAAATATTGTACTTTTACTTCACTACAATTATTTGATTTAGTAGATTAGTAGATTTGGATTATTGTAACAAAATATACATTAACCACTTCAGCCCTATATTGAGGCCATTTCAAAAGATATTTATCCATTTGAGAACATGTGAAATGGGACATTCTGCATAATGAGTACTTTCTACTTTTGGTACTTTAAGCACATTTTGATGCCAATACTTTTTTACTTTTACTCAAGTACATTTTGAACCCCAGACTTACTTGTAACAGAGTGTTTCTACATTGCACTGATTGCAGTACTTAAGTAACAAATGTGAGTACTTTTTCCACCACTGCACAGATGATGTCTCCTATCACAATATGGATATGAATGAATATATATAGTGCCCAGCCTGGATTGGCAGGACTGATGAGGGAGTGGAAACAGGTGTGGATGTAACTGAATGGACTCACTGTGGGAGTGGCCAGGAAGAGAGACACTGAACCAGACAGACAGGTGACAGTAAAGCTTGGGGACAGTCACAGGCCTACTATTGCTGTGAACATGAGTAAAACGAAGAATAAAAGTGAAAATAAGACTGAAAAGGCTTTGGCTGCCGAGAAAGAACAGTTTGGCAAACAACAGGTAAGCCATTCATCCTTATCCCTTGAAGGAGTAGTTCACCCAAAAATGACTTATTTTCTATCAATTACACACCCCAGGAAGCCTTGAATTCAGGGAGATTTTTTGTTTTGTTTGTTGCATTCCTTAACCAATAATTTGGTCAAATAAATCAAATTATTGGCTTAGGAATGCGACAAAAACAAATAAATCTCCATGAATTCAAGGCTTCATGTGGTGTGTAATTGTCATTTGTTGGGTGAACTACTCCTTTTAATATACAGCTATGCCTTGTGTGTGGATATTAACTAGATATTAACAGACTCGCACTGCCTTATTTTATTTTTTTAAAAGTGAGGCAATTGGACAGACCTGTTAACTGGAGTTGAATGATATTGCAATTGCTGTGATGTAACACAAACTGTGAGCAATGTCTTCATTTTTCTTATCCCTATTTTCAACTGAAGTGTCTGTTGTTGCAGTTATAAGTAACCACAACTTATCTCTTTTCCCCCTAATAGCTTAACAGCATCACCAAAACCCTCACATCAAATGAAAAGCCAGCCAAAGAAAGATATGTACGCCGTATCCTTTTGCATTGTGGTTGTTTTCAAATGGTAGGGCTTGGCCTGGAATGTGAGTTGTGGCAATTGAAATGATGTGATTTTGTAACATTTACCTTGTAACATAGGGGCCTACATACAGGCAGTGGTGGGAAAAGTACTCAAATGTTTTACTTAAGTAAAAGTATCAATACTGCAATGTAGAAAAGTAGAAGTCTGGAATAAGTGGAATTCAAAATGTACTTGGAGTAAAATGACAGAAGTATTGGCATCAAAATGTACTTAAAGTACCAAAAGTTAAAGTACTCATTATGCAGACTGTCCCATTTCACGTTTTCAAATGTATAAAAAATCTTTTGAAAATAGAAGATCTAGAAGCTCACAATTCGTCCTGTGAGCTTGTAGATTGGCTATTTTCGAATGGCCGAAATGTAATAGGTAGGGCTGAAGTGGTTAATGTATGTGTAAGTGTAAGTAACTAAAGTGTTCAAATAATTGTAGTGGATTAAAAGTACAATATTTACCTCTGAGATGTAGTGGAGTAGAAGTAAAAGTATAAAAACATTTAAGTACAGTACCTAAGTAAATGTACTTAGTTACTTTCCACCACTGATAATCAAATCATGCATGCTGTTTTGTTTGGTGTGTGTGCAAGGCAAGCCATGCAAGCATTTTCTTAATATTTTTGACTGAGTTTCCTTGACAACTGTGACGACATCCTCATGGGGACACATAAGGAGAAGGGTGCTGCCACCTTCTGGTCGTACACGCTGAACCTGCCTCTGTCCAGTAACGCCTTGATCAGTTGGAAGTTCTGCTACATGGTGCACAAACTGCTGAGGGATGGACACCCAAATGTGAGTGAAAACATCAAGTTCTAGACCAGTGATTCTCAAAAGGGGTCTTTGGGGGGGATTCCAGGGGGTCCCCAGCCAGATTTCGTAATCTAGCATCACATTCATTTTAACCACTTTATCCATATTTTATATGTTGACTATTCAAACAGAGTGAGCTTGTACATCTGCTATGTTTGAGAAATCTCGAATAGAATGTTTTAGCACAAATCTTCCCTTCTGGGGGTCCCACTCCCTGGCACAAAATATTTTCAGATGGGGGTCCGCGGCCAAATACATATTAATTGGGGGGTCGTTGACATGAAAAAGTTTGAGAACTCCTTACGGGTCCAGTTGGTTCCACTTCTGCACTCTCAGAGTTACAGACCTGTAAGGGTCCATTTTGTAACCCCCTCAAGGACCCCACTTTAAGAACCACTGCTCAAAACTCCTGCCAAATTAATCTGGGTATCACCACTATGTTGTTAAACTTTCCTGTGTTTCCTTGTCCTGGCACTCATATCAACTTGTCCAAAATGTAAATAAAAACCTGTATAAATCACTTAATCTACAGGCCGTGAGAGACTCTCATAGATATTGCCGCAATGTCAAAGATATGGGCATTCTCTGGGTGAGTATTATATGAATTGCTGCTACAGTACATTGTAAACATGGAAAATGCACTCCAGACCTTTAGTAAATGCACATATCTAGTCTTGAATCGTAATTACATTTCTTATTATTTATTTATTTTATTTATGTGAATGAATTCTAACTAGACTGTTTGCGTTCTTCTCCTAGGGAAACCTGCATGATCGATATGGACATATTGTTGCGTTGTCTGCAAAATTCCTCTGCCTTAAAATGGGGTTTCATGCAAAGGTAACATTTCTATTATCTAATCTCTAGTAGACTAGTTTCCCAAAAATAATTGACATTAGAACAATACATGGAGCCAAATGTTTATTTGATGACTTAATCACCTCGTTCTCACACAGTACAAGACAATCCCAGGTAATTTAGAAGCCAGTGATGAGACGCTTGAGAAGGAATCAGGAAGTGATGTAAACAAAGTGTAAGTTAAGCCTGATTTATGATTATTTGCGTGCCGTGTCCCGCTCATCTACAAGCTAACGTGTTGCGGAGACCGCACGCAACCAATTATAAATCACTCATGATTTCTCACTGAAAACTCTTTAATATTATACATTGATATTACTACAGTGCCACTGATGTATCATTCATATATACTGAGATTGTGTCATACTGCAGGTTGGACATGACACAGGAACTGATGGATTACTTGGATGCTGGACTGAAGATGTCTGAAACAGGTTTGCCATATTAGGATATATTAGGACATCGTTGCTGTCGGGCAGAAACCTTGTATCGCCATATTTCAACTTTTTATGTTTTTTCATAAATTAATTCCCTACTTCATCATACAAGAGTGTCGCACAATGTAGTGAAAATAGCTTGTATATTGGCTATTTTCACAATCGTTTTTTTTTATTATACAGTTTTGGAATTTGGACATACAAAGTTTCCACCCCACAGCTACGATATGATTGTTTTGAATTCTCTCTGGATTATTGCTCGTGACTAAGATCAATAATGTTTATCTGTTAATATTTAATTGATGCTTGGTCACCTTTTTTTTCTGGAAACACTGTATTTATTTATTTATTTCAATCTTTTGTGTGTTATGTGAACACTTGTATTTCCTTTGGGAGCACTAAAGTATTTCTGTTCATTATGATCAGTCTGTTTACTCTGTTCTATCTCTGTTTATTATGCCATTTGCTCAAAATTCCCCATGTTTTGTCTTGGTTGTGTATTGGTTCTTGCTGACAGTTCTGCGTCAGATGGATGCAAATGGGGCAAAGTCTACAACTCCAGCTGGGCAGTGTCGACTAGCACCACTAATACCACTCATACTGGACTGCAGCTTTCTCTATCATTTTTCTGTCAGATTGTTGTTCAAACTTCACAGCCGTAAGTACTAGAAAAACACACAAACGTATGCACAGCTAGTGCACACACTCGCATACACACACGCACATACTCCATAATCAAACCCTGCTATGTACTGTGCTCTGTAGGTGTTGCACCCGATGCCCTGCTTGGACATCGAGAGCGGTTCCGTGATCTTTTTAACAGGTACACCATTTGTCAAAAGCAGACTTTCATGTCTCCACTATAGCCCCATCTGTGATCACACCCCTCGCAGTAGCTCGGGACTTGGTCACATAGCGCAAACAACTTTATTAGATTTGTCTGACGGCTAGTGTTCACTTCAAAAACACGGAAGCTGCCTGTACACTGCCTGGACAGTGCTGCTGATCTGGACGGGAACATACTTTCATGTAAGATTCAGCACAGGCTGTCTATAAAAAACATTTAAACAGTTGTTTCACAGCGGAATATCATTTTACTGATCAGTCTGATTAACCTCTTAAGCCCTGAATTATACTTAATTCTTAAACGGTGACGTGCAAAAATAGCCAATCTACAAGTTCACAACGTGTCACAATGCAACACACTTTGAGCTTGTAGATATGCTATTTTCATTTTCGTTCATTAATCGTCAATGTCATCGAGGCAAACGTTTGAAATACTGTGATATTGATTTGAAGTCAATTGCCCAGCCCTAGCAATGGTTGAGGTAACGGATGGGGATAATCTTCCACAGAACTGTTAGTAACCATTACCTGTTCTTTCTCAGTCTCACACAGTTCTTCGATAGAGCCAGAGAACTAGAGTACTTCAAAAGTCGCATCCAGATCCCTGATCTACCAGATGTAAGTCATATTCTTGTGTCACTGTGCATTTTTGGATGCTTGTAATAGTGCATCTGATAGACCTCTGGCTCTCAATGTGGGGTCCAGGGACCCCAGGTGATCCCCACAGCTAAATGATTGATAGTTGGGAACCAAATGGACCCGTATGGCTCTGTAATTAAGAGAGTATACAAATGGAACCATCTTTCACTCTCACAGTTACATTAACACTGAGGAATTTAGCTTGAACTGGGTCCCAGACATAAAAATCGTAAAAATATTATCAATCATGCATATAAAACTGGGGGTCCTTGTAATTAAAAAGGTTAATCACAGTGTAGATAAACACTTTGCATGTATATTATCCTCCCTTGCATGGTTGCATAATGGGTGTATTAATCATGCCTGTATTGTTTCTATCAAATGCCTGAAGTCTCCTCCAAACTTCCTCCGTGCGGCGGCTCTGGCAGAATACAAAAAGCCAGTGATCGTTGTGCCCAATGAGGAGCATCATGATGAAGAGGAGTTGGAACAGCAACCTGAGAGAGAAACGCCACAGGTACAGTGACGATTAACCACTTAAACCGTGTGTGTGTGTGTGTGTGTGTGTGTGTGTGTGTGATACATTAGGTCTTTTAGAAAGATATGGAATAAAATTATTGCTTTTACCCCCCAAAAAGTATTATGATTGTGAAATAATCGTCTTAATAATGTTGTCAGTCTGGCAAAACTCCAGAATTATTGTTTTGTTTAGTGTAAGCCTTAAGCTGACGACCACCATTATCCATGCATTTGTCAGATTTTTTATCACAAAAGCATACCTTTTAGCCCAAAATAGGCCCTAAAATTAGCCTGACACTCAGCCTGAATTTTCATTTCGTTTCACTCCATTATTCAGTCTGAAAGCCCTCTCAATGCAGCCGATTTCTGAGATGGGGGCGTGGCCAAAGTTTTTTTTTCAAAGACTCTTTGGCGGTTGGTTCATACTGGATTATCCCGATCCCGATTCGTCGTACAGATTTTCAACCGAGAAACACCCACCCTGAATGCGAGGCAAACGATTCAGGGGGTGGAGCCAGGCTACCCTAAAATGGTTACAAGCTCACAACGTGTTGTATCGTATGTCAGCTATTTTGATCATTAAGCATTACTTTGCCACATTTCACCCGAATCCTATCATTCTATTGTGAGGACACTCAGAAAACTCTGCTAGCCTATGTAAAACGTGTCATCCAGGTGTCTTTAAGAGCGAGCTCTTGAGACACAAAATGCGATGGGAATTCTGCTGTAGTATTTTCTCAGAGTTTCACATGTTACCCCTTAAGTCAATGGATAAAACGGCTGTCAATGTTTCAATTTCTTTATGTGGTGTTTTAAAAAAACTTTGTGGTGTTGTCACAGTACTACATGCTCAGCCAAATGGGAGATCAAGATGCTGGGATGGAGCAGAAGGAGACAGAGAATGAAAGTCTAAGGAGGGAGTTGGAGGTCCTCAAACCTGAAATGCACCACCTCAAGAGTGAGGTATGTCTATCCGTGTAAAGAAAAATAAAGTCCTCACACTAGTTGAATAAGCTCCGCTGTTTTTATTGCGCTCAGCGTTTCGATCCACAGATCCTGTTGACCGTTGAGCACAATAAACACAGCAGAGCTTATTCAACACAGTGTGCAGACTTTATTTTTATGATGAACTGTTGTTTGTCCTGCACCTGGGCAGTGGATGTGCGTGCACTACCTTGTCATGCAAGTCTGTTTGTGGGCAAGTGTGTGTTCACACTTTCTTTGTAGAAAAAGTGCTCCAAAAGTCAATCATGCAACATTTAATTTCCACAATAATGACCCACTGCTATCATGTCCCAGAAGAAATGTCATTAGATCTTAAAATCTCGGGATCCACATGCAAGGCTCCAATGTGGCAAATGCGAATACCAAACTCTGAAAAACTTATAATGGACAGTTTATTTTAATGATGTACCTGTCCTTCAGGGGTAGTTCTGGTTATATTGGAAGCTTAAAACAAACAAAAAATCACAGAACTTCATGAGTTCTGAAAAGTTCAAAGTTGTGGAAGGTTCTGGGTTACCCATCGTAGTTGAAAAGAGCTATAAGTAAATGTTATCTCCATCATGCCTCTTTTTTTCAGGCCCAGAGGTGTGTGACTGAGTTGAAGTCTCAAGTGAACCGTTTAGAAGCTGAGTTGGAGGACCAGCGCACCCATAAACAGATGGCCTTGGTGGACAATGAACACCTGCGGATGGAAGTGGGCGCTTTGCGCTCTGCCACTGTTGCTAATGCAGGGGCTCAGATTGGATACAAGGAGGCTGATGGTGAGTACAGACGGAGACTACTGCAACGGTACAAACATGGATGAATCACTGCATTCGCTGACAATCTTGTCTTCTCAACTCAGTTAGAGCTCAGGCAGCAGAACTTCGTTTTTCTCAACTCAAAGAGAGACACGCAGAGCTGGTTACTGGTCATGCTGATCTAATGAAAAAGGTACAGTTGCTCTTTTTTTTCATTTAGTGATTTAACTGATGTGTTTTTGTTTGTTTCTTTGTTTGTTCCTCCCCTGAACGGCTAACAATGTATTTGCATTTAGCGACTTGCCGGGGACACATTCACAGGACAAAGAGCTGCTACGTTGAACTTGTGATCTTTGTGTTATGGGACCATCATTCCAACCTGTTTCTAATTTGTGGTGACTTGATTGTGTGTGCGTGCATGTGTGTGCGCAGAATACAGAAACGGTGAAGTTTCTGAATACTACAAAACAAAGCCAAGACGACCTCCTCAGGGCCAAAGAGCAGCTGGCCAGTGAGTTGGACCTCCTCCGACAGGGGACCAGAATGAAGGTGGGGACTCATTAAGTCATTATCCCTTAATGCAGAATATCCCCAAATTACACTACTAATAAAGTGCTAGAAATGTTTCCTTGCTGTGAGTTAAATATTCTCCCATGAATTTCCCCTCATCAGACGGATCAGCAGCATCAAGAGATCGATCGACTGAACAAAGAGTTGATGGAACAGAGAGCGGAGTTGGCTCACATGCACAATGCTCTAGGAAATAAAGATATGGTAAGACTCATGCAGAGATTACGAACTTATTTTATCCAATAATTGTCCCCGCCAGGCCGAAGGCTTGGCGAGAGAGTATGTTTTACCCACTGTCTGTCTGTCTGTCTGTCCGTCCGTCCTTCTGTCTGTGAACAGCTAATCTCCGGCACAGTTGACCTGATCGCAACGAAACTTTGCACACACACTCCCTGGATGCAAATTCCGAACCTCTGCCCCAAATTCTTCACATAGCGCCACCATGAGGCCGATTTCTGACCTGGCGGAGACCTGTGCTCCGAGGAGCACTTTTTCTAGTTAATCATGTTTCTTCTGTTGCGTAGGCTTGATTTAGGCGTACATTAAAGAGCCCTTTGACCATTTTGAATTGACATGATAATAAATTGACATAATTATGTATTTTCAGCTTAAAGTGTTAAATCTGCAGTTGCATTCTCTTGAAAACAATTTGTCAAGCGAAAAGGTTGTGAACTTATTTCTCTTCCTCATTTGTCATTCAGGAGGGATCTCAGTTAAGTAATACTCTTGCAGGACTGCAGGCAGAGAGGGATGTGCTGCTGCGCTCAGCCAGGGAAAGGGACGCAGAGCTTTGTTCCCTCAGACAGCAAGCACAACACCAGCAGGGCTCCCTGGACATGGAGAGAGACAGGAATAATAGAGAGCTGGAGGCCTTGAGGGCTCAGCTTCAGCAGCAGGTATATAGACTGATGGTCCAAAGAGGATCCAAACACTGGTGCACAAATTAAGGTCTTGTTCAGACTGGCAGCCCAAATCCAGCCCAAATCTGATTACCTATCCAGATTTGAGTCGGATTGGTTTTATGCAGTCTAAACAAGGCTCAGGAATGTGATTCAAACCTGATTTGCTGATCTTAGTTTCCTTTTGTTTTTTTTGCTGTTCAGATAAAAAAAAAACTATTCCAGTCTGGAAAGTGCCAGACAGTGTGAACAAGGCCTAAATGCGCATGAAGTGGCCAGATATTTCAGTTTTTGGATCAGTCTACGGACAGTCGATTCAATGGACTCTCATTTGTATTACGTGTGCTTTACAGCTTGCCATCAATGCAGAGCAGAAACTGGAGATTGAACGATTGAGAAGAGAATTGGATCAGACTCGAATGGAGTTAAATCATGCAAACGGTGCCCTGCAAAGCAGAGAAATGGTAATTCCCATCTCAAGTATGAGTAATAATAACATAATAGCCGCTTTGTGAATATGGTCCATTTCCTGTTCTCTGTCATAGGCTAGAGCAGGGGTTCTCAAAATGGGGTGGGGTCCTTGAGGGAGTTCCGTGGGGTCCCCAGCTAAATGACTGCTAACTCTTGAGAGTGTACAAGTGGAACCAAATGGACATGTAGTAAACTGGGGGTCCTTGAAATGAAAAGGTTTGAGACTCAATGGGCTAGAGAGCCGCCTGATGATTATGTTTGATATCTCTGTTCTTCAGAGTGGCTCTCAGCTGAGCAGTACCGTAGCAGGACTGCAGGCAGAGAAGGATGTTCTTGTGCGCTCTGTGAGGGAGCAGGAGGCAGAGCTCTCCTCCCTGAGGCAGCAAACACAGCTCCAGATGAGCACCTTGGACCAGGAGAGGCAGAGAAGCAACCGAGAGCTGGGAAGCCTACAGGCCCAACTTCAGCAACAGGTACTGTCTTAACTGTCTATACTGTGTAGTATGCGTGTCTGAAACTACATTTCACAATATTCAGACCATCTTCAGATGCCTTACCCTGTACTTGTAGCCCGATTTATATATCATCATACAACGTGTTGTGTGCCAAAAATGGCCCAAATCTGATTACCTATCCAGATTTGAGTCGGGATTGGTTTTATGCAGTCTGAACAAGGCTCAGGAATGTGATTCAAACCTGATTTGCTGATCTTAGTTTCCTTTAGTTTTTTTTCTGTTCAGATAAAAACATCGCGTTTTGAGCTTGAATATCTGCTATTTTTGCTACTTATGTGTGACTGTAGTATGACGAAGTAGGGTATTAATTTACGAAAAAACATACAAAGTTAAAATATGGATATAAGAGGTTTCTGTCCGACAGCTGCAATATAAAAGTTTACAGATTGCAGCTGTAAGCATTAGTTTATCATCACAGATGTGTCGCGAAGGCGAGCTGACGCAGAAGTTGCAGGAAGAACAGTTCTGTCTGCTCCAGTGTGCCGTGGTCGAGGCCGAGGGCATCATACTGGACGCTGTGGCCAAAATTGATGACCCCATACATGTCCGCTGCACCAGCTCTCCTGGTAAATCATGCTGTCACTCATTCATTCAGTCTTCCAACCGGTGTTGCCACAACAAAGCTATCTACATTTATTGTAATTGAAGCGATTCGTACAGTGTAAACTATAGGGCTGCAACTCCTATGTTGTTTTCTTAGTGATTACTTTTTTGATTAATTGAAGCATTTTTTTTTTTTTGACAAATCAACGATAGAAAATTCTAATTACTTACATCTCTTTATGATCGACTAAATCAGTGGTGTCTGATTAACCGCTTAAGCCCTATTTAATACTTTGTCATACAACGTACCGTGCAAAAACGTAAAAAACTGCTGGTCTACAATCTCTCTATACGTTGCATTTCTATGTGTTGTGAGCCTTTAGATCTGCTATTTAACCATATTTGAAAATACATTATTAAAAAGTTCAAAACATTTTAAAATCTATTAAATTGATTCATTTAACTGTTGTAACCCTATTCTCAACTCTGTCCAGACTACCTCATCAACCGAGCTGAGATCACTCTGAGCTCCATTGATAAAATGCAACAGAGTCAAATGGTCTACCTGGGAAACAGGAATGGTGCGTAAAATGTCATGTGTTTTTGCATGCTGTTCTGTGTCTGTGTAGATACAGTAGTTGGGTGTGTATGATTTGTGTTTGTATGTGAGGTGTTTTCAGAGGTTTTGTCATTCTCTCCAGATGCCAGTGGTTTGCTGAGAGCAGTGACTCAGTTCTCCCACCTCGCTGCTGACACTATTGTTAATGGAGCAGCAACTTCACACTCTGCCCCTACTGACCAGGCTGACCGTAAGACACACACACACACACACACACACATCTTCAGATGCTTAATACACTGTTTCCCAAACAGTGACTCGGGACCCATGTCTGGGTCGCTGACCAATTTTTATGGGTCGCGAGTAAGTAGTTTTTTTTCCTAAAATATATATATATATATATATATATATATATATATATATATTTATTTCAAAAGATTAAAAAAAGTTTAAACAACATTTTTCAAAAGTAGTAACTACATAACTAAAATAAAATAATTTCCGTTAATGAAAAATGTTTAAGCATGTTTAAGCATGTTCAAAAGTAGTAACTACATAACTAAAATAAAATAATTTCTGTTAATGAAAATTTTTTAAGCAGTAGTGAAAATAGCAGATCTACAAGCGCACAACGCGTCGCTTTGCGCCGTGTTGTGAGCTTGTAGATCGGCTTATATTATTTGACAATCTGGCCACTGTTTGATCAGTTTTATAGTATAGTTTGTTGATTACTTTTGATGCAGAAATTGTCTATTTTCTCTTTTTTTTTTAGGTAAACTAATTTCTCTTTTGGGCCTTGAGCTAAAACGTTTGGGAACCACTGTCATAATACACAGAGATAAACCACTTAAGCCCTATTTTATACTGTTGTATGACCCATCTACAAATTCACATAATGCAATGTGTTGTGACAAGCTTGTACAGTAGATCTGCTATTGTCCCTATTTTTGTTTTATTGATTTGAAAATGTTCACCAATAATAGCATGGCCAAAATTATGGACGCTAGGTTGAAAGTGGTCGAGCTCAATTTGATGACCTGTTTGGAATAATCACACACACCCATCTTTTCTTTTTTTTATTACTTTTCTAGGTTTGACGGATGGTTGTAGAGACTGTGCCAGCAACTGTCTGCAATTCCTGAAGGACTTGAAACTTCAAACCACCTTACAGAGAGCAGATCCCTCTGCCACACGCTACACTGTTCAGCGTCTGTTCACCTTGGCACAGGTTAGGGAAAGACGCATTTAAATGTTATGGCCAGAAATGAATTATGTGAATAAAAAATAAAACGTATTTTTCTGTTGCTGCATAGATAATCTGAGTTCCCAGAAGTTTTTCGCCTCGCATACAAACGGGAGCGGCGAGGAACTTCTGGGCCAAAGCCCTGGTATTTGTGGGCGGGATGTAACTTACGCTCAGAATCTGAGCGGACACGCCTCTTACCGGTCTACTCGTCTAAAAAGTCCGACGAGAGGCAAACAGCAGTACACAACAATGGCGGCTGCAATTTCTCAAGGGGAAATTGCTTCCCGTCGCTCCTATTTACATGTAAGACCCACTGCATGTGGATCCCGCCCCCTTTTCTTCATTGGCTGTTGATTTGAATCAGAAATCAGTGGCCGCGCCCCTGCTGTCCAGGCTTTGAGCCGAAGCCTCCCAGACTACTGCATAGATAACATCTATAGTGTAATATGGATGCATGTAGAATTCACATGAACCCTAGCATCCCCATTCTGGGGCGAACATTTGGCAAAAATAATCTATCTACAAGCTCATTTGCAGAATGTGAGCTGGTACTGTAGATAGTCTATTTTCAGTGAAGAAATTTGGTGTAGAGAAATAAAAGAGGCCAGGTATAGACCCCTGGGGGACCTTGAATTATATACTGTAGGGTTTAAAGTTGGCTCTTTTAATTTACATACATCCAGGGCTGGAAATGTATGACCGGAAGATAGGTTAATGATGTCAATAAAACAACTGTGAGGTGATGTAAACGCCTATTCCAAGCCAGCCTGAACAGATGGTGTTGCAAGTAATAATAACAAAATAGCTGCCGTGCGAATAATATGGTCAATTTCCTGTTCTCTGTCAGCTAGAGCAGTGTGTCTCAAGGTGGGGTGGGCTCCTTGAGGGAGTTCCAGGGGGTCCCCAGCTAAATGACTGGTAACTCTGAGAGTGTACAAGTGGAGTTAACACCACATCACTGATTAGAGGATACAGTATAACCCTCATAATTAGGTCATCGTGAGGCTTTGCAAAATGGGACACTTATTCCAGGAAAATTGTGATATTTTAAGATTTATAAATGTATTCATTTGGTTTCATGTTTAGGAATTGCTCCCAAAAGGACAGGATGTCCGTAAAGAAGAGCTGGGAGACATGGTGGATAAAGAGATGATTGCTACGGCTACTGCAATTGAGGAGGCAGTGCTGCGCATGGATGTAAGGACACAAGTACACACAACCAATCCCAATGTCCACCCTTACAGACTCATATGTTACCTTGTCCATGAGGGGTTAGGCTGTTCCCCTGTCAAATTGCACCCTTTCCATAAGTCAGCTTTTCTGCAGACTTTCCCTCTCACACTGAAGCATTTGATGTCAATTAAGTCTGTGAAGGTTTGGGGTTATGGCCTTATTGCGTCAGACGTGTCAGCTTCCCCATTTACTTCCATTATATGGCAGAACGGGGGTGGAGTGTACGTGTAGGCACGTTGTAGGTGCTGAACCGGGTTCAACATTGGTAAACCTTAACTACACTTCAGATGCGTTGGCTACGACGTGTCTGACGCAGATGTGTTACCATGGCTTTAGGGGGGCTATTGGGATCGGGACGTACTGGGCCACATGACATCTGAGATCCACATGGGAACCACATCCTCAACCCTGTATTGTTTTCTTGTCTTTCCCAGGCGATAATGAACCAGGCCAGAAGAGAGTCCTCTGGTGTAAAGTTGGAGGTCAACCAGGGGTGAGTCGCATATATACAGTATATCTTACATTATAATGTCTTGGATCTGCTCTTTCAATCTCTGACCTGCTGTCTTGGGGTTTTTGGTTTCTCTAAACAGTATTCTTGGAACCTGCTCTGACTTGATGAAGGTAAGATTAATAATAAACTTTATTTATAAATCTCTTTTCAAAACAATGAATAAAATACAGTGCAGCAAGGTAAAACAGTTAATTAAAACAACAGGTAAACAAGTAAAAGATTATACATACATTAGTCTAAGAGAATATGTAGGTGAGTTTTCAGCTGTGATTTAAAAGACACTGCGCTAGCTAGTCTTAGAGCCTCGGGCAGGGCATTCCAGAGCCTAAGTGCCCGGACCGAGAAAGCCTGGTCACCTGTGGTGACAAGGCGAGTAATGGGAACAATCAAGAGAGCCCTGCCCGAGGATCTAATACAGCTCCAGCATAGAGCACCGAAGTCCTGACGTCACTACCAGTAGAGGGCGCTTTTCGCAGGTTCGTGGCTTTACTTTTTGTGTTGATATCCTCATTGGGGAATCTTAGATCGCTTCATATAAGAACTGTGTTCCAAAAATAAACACGCCACCCCGGCGATTTTACTCATATGGATATAAAGCATCGACTGAAGGTGTAAATGTACACATTTACCCAAAGAGTGACACAATATAAACACTAGAAACGAGTCAAACAACCCAAAGACTACATTTCCCATGAACGCGGCTGCTGTAGGGACAGTGATATCAGACCCGGAAGTAGTAGTTCTTAAGACTTTTAAGGCAGAATTCATTCCATTTTCGCCAGAAACAGGCTGTATCAAACATGAATGAATATCATAAACGATGCAGAGCCGCCCCCCTGACAAAAACGCTGGGGTGGGGTGTTTATGTTTGGAACACAGTTCTTATATGACGTGATCTAAGATTCCCAAATGGGGATTTCAACACACAAAATAAAGCCACGAACCCGTGAAACAGCGCCCTCTAGTGGCAGCGACATCAGACTTCAGTGCTCTATATCTGAAATGTAACCGGGGGCCCTCTATTTTTATTCTATGTGAACTAATGCACTTCTGGCCCAAAAAACACATCCTTTGTCTCCTCTGTAGGCTGTTCACATGCTGGTGACTGCTTCTACCGACCTGCAAAAAGATATTGTCGAAGGAGGCAGGGTGAGTCTGTGTTACTTAATTTAACCATGTGACGGGGAAATCTGTCACGTTCCACCTGAGTTATTGTTTTTATCAAGGAGCAAGACCTCTGCACTCTGCTGCAGAGGTCTTGCCTCACAACATTTCCTTTTCACTATTCTTATTAGTTCAAATACTGTATGTAGAATTTCAAACTGCATGATGACATTTTTAGTTCAGATTATCTACAAGCTGCACCATTCCCCTTCAAAGCATATCAGCATTACTGTCACCATATCGCCCATAGTTGTACAGTTCAGACAGTTCAGATGGTCATAATGATCAGAGGTAATACCAGGATGCTTTAAAAAGAAATTGTCTTTCCTTTTTATAGGGGATTGCATCTGTACAAGAATTCTATGCCAAGAATTCATGTTGGACAGAGGGACTTATCTCTGCCTCTAAGGCTGTGGGCTGGGGTGCCACACAGATGGTGTAAGTACGCTATCCGAATATCATTGTATTGTTCTTCCACATTTTTTAGATGCGTTCTGTATGACAAGTTAATCAGGTCAACCGTGATTACAGACATTGACAAATGTAGGACCCAGCCAATTACCAAACTGACTCAGAACTTTTTATGGAGTTTATTCATCTCTTTCAGGGCCTAAATCTAACCCACCATGTCGCTAAGGTTAACCACAGGCATAGGCATAATTTATTGCCTGGTTTAGATGTCAATAATGCTGCTATATCAGACCGTAAAGTCATCATCATTAGTGCGTATTATTGCTGCTTAAATGCATTTGACACACATACTGTAGTGCCTGTACTCAAGTTCTCTGAAATTATATATTTAAAAAAAAACACACATGGCTTTCTGCATCACCTCGACTCGATAACTAGTATTAAAATTGTCTTTTTTATGTCCTTTGTATTTAAGGTCATAATTTTTATTGTCTATATCTGTGTTGTCAGAGATTCAGCTGATCGTGTTGTGACTGACAACGGTAAATATGAGGAGCTCATTGCCTGTTCACATGAGATTGCTGCTAGCACTGCCCAGCTACTTGCTTCCTCAAAGGTACAAACTTATGAATTAATTGATTTCTATTCATGCATTCATTTTACGTGTGATATTTCCTTATTCATGAGGTGTCTCATTAACCACTTTTTACTCGTGTCACTTTTGGGCATGTCATTAGGGTGAAAGTTTAGGTAAGACTTTATATTGATGTCGGGTCTATAATGCGTTATGATTTTATTATTTATTGTAATGCACTTATAAGTTATTATGCATAATTATAAACATTTATAACAAGTGGTATAATGCCTTATAACAAGGTTTATGAAGTAGCCTGGCTCCACCCCCTGAATCGTTTGCCTCGCATTCAGGGTCTGGTGACGCTGTCGAAGGCGGGTGTTTCTCGGTTGAAAATCTGTACGACGAATCGGGATCGGGATAATCCAGTACGAACCAATCGCCAAAGAGTCTTTGAAAAAAAAACTTTGGCCACGCCCCCATCTCAGAAATCTGCTGCATTGAGAGGGCTTTCAGACTGAATAATGGAGTGAAACGAAATGAAAATTCAGGCTGAGTGTCAGGCTATTTATGAAGTATTGCAACCTATAATTTACAAGTGCTGGTCATAATGCATTATAAACTCAGTGGTACAGCACAATATAACTACCAGGTAACACTATACTTAAAGGTCAGGTCTATAATGCATTATAATCACATTTATAATGCACTTATAATGCTTTGTTATAAATGTTTATAATCATGCATAACAACTTATAACAGACACTTTATAACTAAGTTAGTTAGTTATAATGTGCTATTCCACTGAGCTTATAATGCACCAGCACTTATAAGGCTTTATAAAACACTAGTTATAAATGTATGACAACTTATAACAAAGTTTATAACATACAGCATTATAAGTGCATAATAATTCATTATAAACGTTTTTCTAAAATGTTAAACATCTTTAGATTTTTCAGCAATAACAAAAATATCAGCTCTACAAGCTTGCAGCGCGTCACAGCGCATCACAATGCATCATGTGACACGTTGTGAGCTTGTAGGTGGGCTATGTTTTGCTCTCTTGGAAAATGATTACGTGGTTAAGTATTCTACAAGTTTGTAATAAGAAAATGAAAGTTTTATTGTGTTTTCAGGTGAAGTCTGACCGAAGTAACAGGAAGCTCCACACATTGCAGCAGGCATCACGTCATGTCAATGAAATGGCTGCTATAGTAGTCTCCTCCACCAAGCATGGTCAGCAGCAAATTACTAACAAAGGTGAGAGGGGGAGATCACAAGAAGAAATAAAGTCTGCACACTGGTAATGCTGCCAAAGCTTCGCTGTATTTTTTATTGCTGGCAACGTTTCGATCACTCAGTGATCTTCATCAAGACTTATGTTAAGTCCTGATGCTGACTTTATTTCTTCTTGTAATACTGCTATTTGTCCTGCACCTGGACCATGTTCTTCATGAGATCACAAATATGTCGTGTCAGCTTGTGTGTGTGTGTACAGTGATAGTCTGTGTGCATATGTTGTGTGTACAGTCCTAATATGCAAATGGTCAGGTGCTGGTGGCCAAAGTGTTGTGAGGGGCTGTGAGTGGCTGTGTCTGTAGTGGGCGGACAGGCAACAGGACCATAGTGACAATCGGTCGTCACATTTTTCTGGAGCTTATTTTCCTTCCTCCTGGTCTCGTTGAAAAACATGATGGTCTGGGGGAAGGAGCTATTGCAGTGGCCTTGCAGCAGCAGAGCGAAGTCTGCGTCCAATCAGTAAGCCTATCAAATAGGCTGCGCACTGCCGCACTCCCATGTCTGGGTGAATTCACGTCTCTGAGAGTCATTTTTGTTCCATCCTGTAGTTATGCTTTGATAGCACTGCTCTTTCTGACACATGCTTTGAGTAGCCATAACAGGCTATAGGCTACAAGTCAGATAGGTTATTGAAGGCAGTAATGACACAAGTACAAATGAAGCAGCATGGTAAGATAATGTAGTAATATCATTGCAAGCACATTGTGTGTGTGTGTGTGTGTGTGTGTGTGTGAGAGATATAAAAGAGGGAAAGGTGGAGAGCACAGGTGTGTTGATCTTTGCATACTCTTTTCTTTAAAAATGGTAAACATTACACACACACACACACTTCAAACATTGTTCCGCTGCCCCTGGTCTCGCATAGCCAGACCTTTCACAGTTCCGCCCACTCCGCTTGAGGAAAGTAGACGGAGCTGTGGAGAGTCTGGCTATGCGAGACTACGCTGCCCCTGAACCGGTCATGATGCTCTAGTCTAAATGGTGACCCGTCGTGACCGTGGGCCATGTCTAAAAGTGAAGAAAATGCTCCCCTATAAATGTGAGGTACATTTGTTGCTGTGTCAATCCTTGAAGAAGACCTTTCCAGGTCAAAACGTTGGTATTCAATACATTATCCTGCATCGTGGTTATGAGTGTGCTACCTTTTCTTCACTTTTAGACTTCTTTACCAAGGTCAGCAGCACCTCATCAATAATGGTGTGCACCCTTCTCCTGTTTGTTTGACCTTGGGCCATGTGCCAAACTTCTTCAGTTGCCTGGGGTGAAAGAGGCGTTGCTGTGTCGTCTTCACCTCATGACCAGTGTGAGGAAGTTGAGGTTTCCTCTCTGTAGCGCCGTCAATGTAGATGGCCGTGTGTTATAATTGATTTCTCTTCTGCTGTCTCCACAGCCCCAACAAACTTCTTAGGACTGTCACCAATCAAGCTGAAAAAGGAGGAGATGGAGACTCAGGTATGTCATTTAATAATGCTTCTTGAACCTCTGTGAGATGGAGACATGATGGAGACATAGTAGTCATACACTGTGTATAAATATTACTGCCAACAGAATTTTTGACTTACTTACTCAGGTGAAGGTCCTGGAGCTAGAAAACCAATTGGAGCAGGCGCGGGTTCATCTGGGGGAGATAAGGAAGAGACACTATGAGCTTGGAAGCTCTGAAACTGGCCCTGAGACAGATGTGACGGAGAAGGATGGATCTGAGAGCTTCCCACCGCCACCACCACCCTCTGTGCTTGCATCCACCCTAATACCCCAGTCCTACTCGCAAACGCAGCCCTACCTAAACACTGACAGCCTCAAACCAAGCAATTCAAGCAACCCATTCTTACAACCTCAGACTCAGTCTTTCTCACAATCCCAGCCTTATACACCAGCACAAGCCTACTCGCAGGCCCAGTCCCACACACCTTCTCAATCCTACACGATGGCTCAAACCACCACACCTTCTCAAGCCTACACATCGTCTCAAGCGTACACACCACCTCAATCCACCACACCACCTCAATCCTACACGATGGCTCAATCCACCACACCTTCTCCATCCTACACATCCCCTCAAACCTACACACCTTCTCAATCCTACACGCCGACTCAATCCTACACAATGGCTCAGTCCACCACACCACCTCAATCCTACACAACATCGTCTCAGGTCTACACACCGTCTCAATCCTACACATCGTCTCAATCCTACACACCACCTCAATCCAACACATCATCGCAAGCCTACACGTCTCAGTCCTACACACCGTCTCAATCCTACACATCGTCTCAACCCTTCACATCGTCTCAATCCTACACACCATCTCAGTCCCACCTTCAGTCTCAACCTTTCTCACAAACTCAGCCTTACATCCAACACCAAGATTACTTGCAGTCCTCTTCACACACCAATAACCTTTCGCCATCTCAGCCCCCTTCTCAGCCACCGAGATCGCCACAGCCTTCTACGAGGAAGCCCAGTATCTTTGCGAAATCTGGAAATCTATTCAAGAATGCTGTAAGTGCTGCCACTCGTCTTCGTCTTACAATAAATGCAAGGAATCTCTGTACGCACGTATGTAATGTAATCTGTAATCCACGTATCTCGAGAACCGTCCGACTTCAAACTCGGCACGCAAGTCGCCGCCGACCCGAGGGAGTGCCGTGCCTGTCGTCGACTCGGTCGGATGGGCGGTTGTCCAGAATCGCCAGAAATTGGCCCGACTGAACCGATTGATTGCCATGGCAACCCCAGCCTAAGCTTGATTTGTCAAATTTGCCACACCTGTCGAATTCCCCACACCTGCCATTTGATTACTTAGTCAGTCCACTTTCCAGTCAGTGCAAGCTGTGCATTTACCTCTGCACGACCATGGGCATAACCATATATGGCCATATACTGATAACTTAAGGGATCTCCATATATGGGCATAAAAGGGACAAGGACAGACAGATATAGAGATCTCTGTATAAGTGCACAAAAGGGACACAGACAGACGGTTACAACTGGTACTCTGACAACGGGTATAACGGGTTAATACCCGTTATACGCGTTGCATTCCCTATAGACCATATTCACACGGCGGCCATATTGGAATTTAACATTGAAAGTGCCGCCACCCGGGGTGGCTACTTTCATTGACTTCATTGAACATGGCCGCCGTGTGAATATGGTCTATTTGCATCGTTTCCGGCTTGTATGGTTCCCGAGTAGGGCACCAGTCTAGTCTGCTAAATTACAATATGCGTGTATATAAATTACATTATTCACATAGTGTGATGTGCAATGGAAATGCTGTAGTGTATAATAACATTCAGACATAAAAAAATAGTGCATGTGATGGTGTATATTCTGATTATTCTCTTTCACTTGCAGTTCAGACGAGGTGAGACTGGAACAGGAGAATCCTGAATCGAGGCTGGTTGAGAAGAACATTGCCTTCGATTTTATGATTGCAATCAATGAATTAATCTAATATATATATATATGAAATGAAACTAATCAGAGCCTTAAGCCTTAATCAGTTTTATTCAGTAGTTATGGGAGTTTAAAGGCACACTGTGTAATGTAAAAATCATTCAATATATTTGTGATTTGTAACTTGGAGTATGTCAGAAATTAATGTGTTGTAATCATATTAGACTATTATTGTTTTGACTTCAGATTATAAAACTTTAACTAACTTTGATAACATTTTAAAGTTAATAACGTTATTATTTTGCTGACTATACGTATGTACTGTTGTCTTCTAAGCATTGATACATTAAATATTATTTTAAAATCAATTGTTTAAATATCTGTTGCAGTCAGATGTCAGTTTAATGTACTTTACACCAACTGGTTTGATTCCTGCTCTGTGTAGACCTGGAATAGTTTTTCCTGTTTTTCCACATGTACTATTATGTGCCAAATGTCTCACAGCTGCTCAAATCACAATCTGTCTGTCTGCTGGCATTGGATGTTAAATTCATTTACAGCATTGGTTCTCAACCAGTGGTCCGGGGACCACCAGTGGTCCTTGAGAGGGTTCCAGATCAATAAGGGTCCAGAGGGGGTAACCAGATAGACCCTTATAGATCTTTAACTCTTGAGAGTGTAAAATTAGACCAAATGGACCCGTAATTTCATTTTACACTTTCAAGAGTTAAATTATTGTTAAACATCTGCGTTACTTAAAGAATTGTTATTTTGATCAACATTTGCCTGTTGTCTCTCCCAGGGCCGGATACAGGAATTTTTAATTGGGGGGGGCAATAGGAAATACTGAGGGGGCGTGGACTCAGCCACCACCCGGCTACTTTGCACCTTTTGGGCTTGTTTTCCTAGGCTTCTTTCTCTCGCAATATCTGGCAACACTGTCCATGGCAAATCAGGGCGGAGAATTATTTGAATTGTGCAATGATGCATGATGGAATATGATTACATTGATTATGGTAAGCTCACATTTCATATCACACACCATAAATGTAACTTTCACAAGCCCCCCCAAAAAATATATTTAAAATAATTAATCATAATCACTCTCCTATGGTACCAACATCAATACAGCATGGAATTGTGGACAATATCTTCTCCAACGACAACAAAATATTCTAAGACTTGAGTCTTATCTCATCAAATGGTGGGTGGCTCAAATACCGAATAAATAATGGATCTTGATATGAAAAGGGTTAAAAAAAAAACATTGATATACAGAATCAGAAGCAGCAGCAGAGAGAGGGAGCAGGATAGTTAACTCCTAAAAAATAATTCACTAGCCTGTCAGATAATTATTTCAACTGCTTGCTGAAACTTGTCAGCTGACAGGCCTATTATTGTTTACTCTAGAAGAAGGTGTGGTTGTCTTATAAGTCCTTAATTAAAAGGAAGATCAGACAGGGTGAGTTATGCTTTGGATTTAAGCCAACTGCACAACCCTGCGAAGATGTCATCACTTGACAACCTGTTGTGTTATTTCAGCACTGTGCTTTGGATCGCATGAATGGACTTGCAGCGACCTCCTGTGTCCGATATATCCCTGTCATGCGCAATACAACTTATAAAGTGACCACAGCAGACAGGAAAAGCCCGGATTTATGCTTCGTCGTACAGAAAGCAGTCAGTGAGTGCGCTGCCTGCTATACTAGGGCCGCAATGGGACGCAGCCGACATTTATTTATTACACACAAATATACACATACTACGTAATAGCCGGCGAAACGGGGATACGTTACAGCGATATGGATTATGCTGGAACTATTTGAGCTGCCTTAAAATGTACTTGAATATGTGATCAAGTCTCTGGATTTAACGGTCTGTCTTTTTTTCCGAAGGAAGGAAGTTTGTTGAGGTTATAATAGGAAACCAGGCAAGGGAAGGGTACGGCCGGGAGGGGACTGTGTTTTTGGAAAGCGGACAAAGTGAGAGAGCGAGAGAGGTGATCTCTAACAAACCCAGAGAGGGATCTCTAATTTAAAAACACAGGCAAATAAACGCAGACAACATGGATCAAGACCAGTACGGCTCGGCGCTGGAGAAGAACGTCGCGGACCTCACGGTCATGGACGTGTATGACATCGCGGCGGTGGTGGGCCAGGAGTTCGAGCGGATCATCGACCAGCATGGCTGCGAGGCGCTGTCCAGGCTGATGCCCAGGGTGGTGCGCGTGCTGGAGATCCTGGAGGTGATGGTGAGCCGCAACAGCATCAGCCCCGAGACCGAGGAGCTGCGGCTGGAGCTGGACAAGCTGCGCCTGGAGAGGATGGACCGCATGGAGAAGGAGAAGAAACACAAGAAGGTCTTTAAACATTGTGTTGTTAAAAACCATTTAAAAAAATAAATAAAATATTTTTTTTTTATGGAAGAACTTAGTGATCAGACCACGGGTTGGAAATCATAATGTAGCCTATATTTGGGCCTTTTAGAATATAAACAGGCCTATTCTGAAGTTATTTTATTAAGTTTATTGTGCTGGCATAGTCTGTCCCCCAAAATAATGCACCAGATAGCCTACTGTACCTATAGGACTATATATTCTTATTTCTTTGGCTATAACCCTAACATAATCAAAGATACCCCTGAAAATGTAACGTATAAAGACCTCTACCCTGGTTAATTCAAGTGGCCAGATTGCGGACCTTTCCGCACTTGACACTATGATGATGTGAGGTGCTTTAACGTTCAGTGAGTGACACTGTTGACATGGAAGTGTGTGTGCATGGTGGCCCAGGTTCTCGTGACAGTGACGAGGCTAGAATGCACTGGCTGTCATTGGTTGACTGATTAGTCTGTCCCGTGACACTGGCTGGATATGGAGTTGTTGTGATTATGTACAGTGGCAGACAAATGCCATTCAATAACTAGAGACAACATTTCTTTGAAATTTTAAGTGTGCCTGCAGATCGCTGTGCGACCTTGTGTTCGGGAGGTAGGGTCAAATAAATGGTTATAGACCCCCCACTATAACTTATAGTGGGGGGGAAATTGCAATTTGACCCACTTCCGGTGGTGGGATTGACTTCTGGTCTCTAACAATGGATTCCATGTAACCATAAACAGGGGTGTTAGCATGTATTATTTAATGGTAACTAGATTCTACCAAGCTCCGCCCTGCCTGCCTTGCGATTGGCTGAATGCAAAAACGAAAAAACAAGAACTCCGCCCGCGGTGGGGGCGTTGTCACATCCTAATACAGCCCAAAACCCAAGATTTTCACCTGGTCTGGTGGCGAGCCTTTCTGAGCATTGGACTGCCGACCCCAACCTCCTGTGACCCAATCCCGCTGCCGGAACTCTTTTTCCGACAACCGCAGACCTTTTGCCGATAAAGTATGGTTTTGGACCGCGGCGGTGGCGCGCTGTCTCAAGCGAACTTGAGCCACGAGAGGCACCGCTGAGCGAGCTAAAGCAAACAAGTCGCCGTGCCGAACGTTGCGAAGTTCGCTTGAGACGACTCAGTGCTGCCCGAGTTATGTACCGATAGGCACAGAATCGTAAATCATGTTTTGGGGTGAGCATTTGCCCCAACTGACTACTGGCCAATCACAGTCTTTTCCGGCACTTGTCAGAATCTAGTTGTACGGTTGTACAGTTTACAGTTTACATTTTAGGCATTTAACAGACGCTCTTGATCCAGAGCGATTTACAGTAAACAAGGACACAAGATAATACATCAGTATTTTTCGGCTTTAGACTCATGGATAAAAAAAAAAAAAGAAAAAAAAAAAGAAAAGGCATTCATGAAATCGCTGTCCTGTGCGTGTGTGTGTGTGTGTGTGTGCGTACGTACTTGTGTGTGTGTGTCCTGTGCGTACTTGTGTGTGTGTGCGTACTTGTGTGTGTGTGTGCGTGTGTGTGTGTAGGAGCTGGAGCTAGTAGAAGACGTGTGGAGAGGTGAGGCCCAGGACCTGCTCTCTCAGATTGCACAGCTACAGGAAGAGAACAAGACTCTCCTTACCAACATGTCCATCAAAGACCCCATGAGTGAGGAGGACCTACAGAGGCATGAGGGTGAGAGTGTGTGCACATACATACAAAACACACACACACACACACACACACACACACACACACACACACACACACACACACACACACACACACACACACACACACACACACACACACACACACACACATTTATTTTTATTTATAAAACAACCATTTCAAGCACGTGTTTCATATAGAATGAAGCGGTTTCTTTGTAGCCTGGCATGGCAAGACTAATATCACTGCTTAGATATTAGTCTGGAATCTCTGTGTGGAACCTGCTTTTCCCAGGGGTAAAAAAAAAAAAAAATCCCTGGTAATAAACCCGCCCCATATTTGCATACTGGGTCCTGATTGGTCCCTCACAACTTCGGAGGGAGAGAAATCCAATTTCTAATGAGAGGGGCCAGACCTAATCTGCTGAGGGCAATTTCTTTTGCAATGGCAGATTCGTCTGGAACCAGGCTAGTTTCTTTGGAGATAAATGAGTGGAGATTGGTGCTTTATTGTTTAGCCATCCGCCGTCGATGCTCACGAATGAGGGGAATTAAATGAGAACCCTATCGGTCAATCTGTGTGTGTGTGTCTGTCTGTCTCAAACACACACACACACACACACACACACACACACACACACACACACACACACACACACACACACACACACACACACACACACACACACACACACACACACACACACGCACACAAACATGGACACAGACGGACATGCACACAAAGGAAGCATTCTCTGTCTTGTGAGGAGAAGCCAAACGTGTCCCTGCATCAGTGGATGTGTCATGATGTCACAGAGGCGCTACAGTTCCCCTTAACACTGTTTCACTGAGGCCCAGCAGAACAAGGATAGACCACCGTCAGTCCTCAAACACACCTGCTGGCGTGCACACACACACACACACACACACACACACACGCACACACACACGCACACACACAAACTGTAAGACCAAGTGCATACGAGTTGTGTAAATGTTGTTTCTGTTGTATATGTCCGTGTATGGTGAACGTGTTAGATGTATATAGTTCCTTAAATTCCATGTATTACTGTGTTATGTCTCTGATGACTATGGCGCAAAAAAACCATTTCCTAACGCATTAAAAATAATCTGCCTGTCTTCATTATGACCAAGAGACATAAACAGACTGTTCACATTAAGAAAACTTGCAACTTAGTGAATTAAGGCTGTCAAACAGCTTCCTTCGTCATGATATAGTTATAAGCCTGTTCCTGTCCAATTGTTTAGTCGTTTCCTGTCTGGCCTTTCCAGGAATGTCGGAGAGGGAGCGACAGGTGATGAAGAAGCTGAAGGAAGTGGTGGACAAGCAGAGAGACGAGATCCGGGCCAAAGACCGCGAGCTTGCACTGAAGAACGACGACATAGAAGCAGTAAGTGTTACTACGTTTTGATGGTTAGCAATGATAAAACACATAGACAGGATTCAGAAGTCCTCCTCTGTGCTCAGTATATTGTCAGGCCGGCCTGTGGGAATACAAGCAACACACCACACAGTACCTTATATACATTTAACTCACGTCATGTTAGTTATTTTTGCATTCCATTTTCCTCCTGGAAGCAATCTTTGACATTCTGGTTAAGGTGCAGCATACAGAGTTGCGGGTCCATTTGGTTCCATTTTGTACGCTCTCAGAGTTACAGGCCCATGGCCCATTTGGTTCCGTTTGTGCTTCCTCGGAATGAAATGACCGCTGAGGATTCTTTTCCCTCGTAGCTCCAGCAGCAGCAAAGCCGTCTCATGAAGATAAACCACGACCTGCGCCATAAGATCTCAGTGGTGGACGCCCAGGGGAAAGCCCTCATCGAGCAGAAGGTGGAGCTGGAAGCGAGCGCACAGGCACAGGGGCAGGAGGTCGGCGCCCTCCGCCAGGAAGTGGCACGCTTAAGGGAGCGCTTGAAGGGAGATCTACTGCCAACCCAGGACAGCGAGGAGCGCCCACCCCACCCCCCCTCACCCGCACAGGTAACACAGGACACAGGACAGGACAGGACAGGACAGGACAGGACAGGACACAGACAAACGTGACAGTTACGGTCATTATAGTCAGGTATAACGGTAACTACCGCTTCATTCAGTTATGATAAGGGAAGATTAGTATTAAAGTCATACAGTTTAACTTTTTTAATGAAACAAGTAATTTTTTACATGGTTTTTCACTGGCATATATTTTACTAAAATAAATAAATGTCTTGTATGTGACCACTTATCTAAATACATTTTTTGTCGCGAGTGTCTGTCCCCGAAACTTGTGTCAGAGTGATGCGGGTCAGGCACTCGGAGGAAGTGCTTTGGAGCCTGAAATGTATTTAAATCAGTGTTGCGCAAATAAATCCATACCGTTTCATTGTTGTTGCTTTCCAAAATTATTCTCAGCTCCCAGACCATGATTTATTGGATTTGGGGCTTTGCGTCCAGGCGAGATTACTTCGGTTTTGAAGAGACATCTTAGTGTTGCAGTTTGAACGGATGACTTGCGGACCCCGATGCTACCAGAGGTGTCGCCAGGAAGACTACAAAAATGAAAGTTACACAGTATGACTTTAGAGTCTTCTTAATAAGAGAAAGACGTCTCGAGCAGCTTTGTGTTGCAGTTAGATCCTCATATGGGTACGTTTTTAATAACCTACATTGTTCAGTGGATAAAAAAACAATGTCACTTCCTCCCCCAGCGTGGTAAAACTGCAGTGATGGAGGTGGCTCAGGGTTCAGGATGGTCAGAGAGACACAGCTTGGGAGGGGATGACCTTGTCCCCTCGTCCCTCTCCCTGAGCCCTGAGGGATGTGAGGATGAGGATGGTGATGAGGAAGCAGTGTTGCTATGGGTAATGCAGTGTTGCTCTGGGCAATGCAGTGTTGCTGTAATGGGTGATGCTGTAGGAGCCAGATAGTCAGCAACACAGGGTGGTGTGTGTTTGACCTGCCTCTAACGCTTCATTTATATTTAGTTGTGCACCGACGATAGCAGATCTACAAGCTTGTGAGCTTGCAGATCGGCTATCTTTGGCCCACGTCACCGGCGCACAACTGAGTATAAATCTGACTTAACTCTGGACATGCACCGCTCCTAGAGAAGAACAATTTCACAGTTGGTGGCATGCCTAGAGCACCAAGGTGAAATATGGCTAAACTAATGTGTATGTTTGAAATTGTGTTCTACTAAACCCGGGAAGTTGAAGACAAAGGTGACTCACGGAGAAATCTTGTTTGTTTGTTTGTGCTTGTGTACTGGCCATGGAGAGATTTAAAGTGGTGTGCTTGGCATGGGTGTGTCAAGAGCTCACAGACAGCGCCTGTCTGTGTGAGCCTGTGTACCGTTCTGCCAAGTCGGTGACACAATTTTGAATCATCACTGTCACGACTAAATATAGATATCACTTTGATAACTCAACCTATAATAGCACATGGAAAAGTCCCTAACTTCATACTGACTGTGAAAAAAACTGACTAATAAATTTGTCGCTGTGTGTGGTGTAATGAGTAATAGCAATTCATAATTGCAGGAATTCAAGTTTATTGCCTGGTCTGTTTTTGAAGAGCCTTGACTTTTGCTGCTTGGTGCATTGTGGTGACTTTTTGGGGTTGCATGCTGTGAGTTCTTTGTTCAAGCATTTGATCAACTTAGGTTTGTGCTATTAAAAAATAGAAAAAGGTGCTTGGCTTGGAAGGGAGGAGGCAAGGGCAACGCATTTCAGAGGTATTGGAACAAGGCCGTTAACAATCTTGACTCAGAGTCCGCCTTTATTTGCCACCAGGAGGCGATGTGCGATGAGGACATGCCTGCTGTGTTCCAATATTTTACAAAGGTATCCTTATTTCCTTCCCTCCTTGCCTTCCGTCTCTTCTGTTCCTGCTTCCTTTGGGGTGATATGTCTTGTTTACCCACCAGGAGGCGCTGTGTGAGGAGGAGATGGTAGGTTCTTTGGACCCGAAGGACCCCAACCGGCCCCGGTTCACTTTACAGGAGCTAAGAGATGTTCTGCATGAGAGGAACGAGCTCAAAGCCAAGGTCTTCTTGCTGCAGGAGGAGATTGCCTACTACAAAAGGTATACATAATAGTATATGTCGTCTATGTCGGGTGGAAACCTCATATGTCCAAAACTGTTACTTTTCAGGATTCAAATTCAAAAGTAGCAGATCAACAAGCACGAAACGCGTTGCTTCGTGGCACCATAGTATGATCAAGTAGGGCGTTAATTTATGGGGGAAAATGGAGATAAGAGGTTTCTGCCCAAAAGCAACGATATATATAATTATACTCATCAGGTTGGCTGTAGCTTAGTGGGTAGAGTCGGAATGTCTACAGGTCGACACTTAACCCCTAACTGCTCCTCCCGGAGCGCTCATCAGGACCATCTGAGCAGCTGTCAGCTGGCTGAAGCTGAAACAAAATTTCCCCCGTGGGATTAATTATAAAGGTCTATCTGGGAAAATGATTGTGTAGCCCTATATACTTTGTTGTACACTTCGCGAAAATAGCCGATCTACAAGCTCACACCGTGATTTGACATGTTGAGAGGCTTGTAGATCACCCAATTTTCCATTGTTTTTGAAGAACATTTTTTTTTCCACCTATAATGACATACCCAAAATAGTGGTTTCCAGGTTGAAAGTGGTGCATGACAACATGATGAGGATGATGTTTCTTTGCAGCGAGGAGGCAGAAGATGAGATCGTCAGCCCGAGTCCTTCCCCTGAACTGAGGGCTCGCTCCCGTACCACTACCCAGCCTGAGTCTGGAATAAAACGCCTGTAGGTTAACACAATGCACACACAGTCACGCACACACACACGCACGCACGCACGCACGCACGCACGCACGCACGCACGCACGCACGCACGCACGCACGCGCGCGCGCGCGCGCACACACACACACACACACACACACACACACACACACACACACACACACACACACACACACACACACACACACACACACACACACACAGGCTGTCTTGAAAGGTTTGACCTTGGGGGGCTCAACATGCCCACCCTGATGCATCATTTAACAGTGTAAATGATAAGGTAAACATCCCCGAGGATGAGAGGGATACAGCCACTCAATCGTCTATATACTGTCAAATCCTCAGTGTTCATCTGACTCTGAGAGCGTACAAATGGAACCAAATGGACCCTTACGGGTCCATTTGGTTCCATTTGTACGCTCACAGAGTTACAAATGGATAAGCACACACACACACACACACACACACACACACACACACACACACACACACACACACACACACACACACACACACACACACACACACACACACACACACACACACACACACACACACACACACACACACACACACACACACACACCCCTATTCCAGTGCTGCTACAGGTGGGCTAATCTAATACCGAGTCATCCAACAATGGTACACAGCATGCAGGCATTCAAAATGGACTCATTTATGCACAAATGGTTCACAAGATGTCTTTCTTATGAAGAGTAATAATTCATGTGTAATAACACTGAGAATGTTAAAGGCATAGTATGTAACTTTGCCCTGTGTTTACATAACAAAACAATGATTTTTTTTTACCGATAATGAGTAAAAATTATGGGATAAAAATTATAGCAGCATTTTATGGACTCAATTTAACTCGCCACTCAACTCAACATTTGATTCCATTAGAAAATGTTTTGCCATTATGTTTTATAAGGTGGACACATTTATTATATTAAAATAGACAAAGTAAAAAATTAGAAAAAGATGATGGCCTTAATGATCCGGGTAACAAAGATGGCACAAGAGCAGTACATTTCAATTTCTAAAAGTTTGGAATAGAACCGGTTTGATTCACAATGACCTGGTTTTACTGTCAGAGAGAAGTAGAGAATAGAAACAGATGTAAGGCCCTCTCCCTTAATTGCTTAAACCTGAGTTATATTTCGTCATATGACAGTCTTGCACAGTGAAGATAGCTGATATACTGAAGATCGTCTGTTTTCACCGCACGACGCAGGTGTACGACGGACTATAAATTAAGCATATAGGCCTTCGTTTTTTTTACAATTTCCGCCCGTTATGACATGGCCAGAATAGGGACGCCAGGGAGGGTATTTGTCAGTACCAAGTTTAGCAGCCATTCTCAATAGCAAAATTCATTACACAGGGCGAAGTCTTCTGACTTGCCAATTTTCAGGTCAATAATGAGGACCACTAATATGACTAATGAACAGAGAGCTAATTTCAATTGCTTCTGTATGACTAGAATGGGAACCCTGTGACTGTGTTTTTCTCTTTTAGTTTATTTTTTTTGGGTATGCTCCTCTTTTTGCATGTGATCAGTGCACAGCATGGGAACCTAATTTATAGATACGTCACATTACTATGCAGCACAAACCCTTATGAATCAGGGCCTGTGTTGCGCTTAACCACAACTTTGTTTTGTCGGAAAGCAACTAATGCTTAATTTATAGTATACGTGTGCACCGGGGTCGTGTGTCGGAAATGGCCAATCTTCAAGCTCGACTACCTTCGGCACGCCATCACGACATATAAACCAGGCTTATGGCACGACTTTGATTCCTTTTCTATTACAGTTGTATGTGAACTTCTTTGTTCAATTGTGGTTGATTGTGGTTGATTGTCCCTTTCTACATGTCTGTCCCTGTGTGTGTGTACGTATGTTTGTGTCTATACATGTGTGTGTAACAGGATCTTCACAACCATCATGCCGATGGTGGCGGCTGGTTTGATTCGAGATGACCCCACATTACAGCCAATCAGTCGCCTCTCTTTTGTATGATCCCCATCCGTTTGGCTCGTTAGCTAACACCTGTCACTCCCCTGCATGTGTTGACCGTTTGAGTCTTATGTAGTATTCTGATTGGCTGATTTGTGGGGCTCTCTGAATCGCTGTCCAATGGGAAGATCAGTAGAATCAGCCAGTCAGAATAGAGACACGTAGCTCCTTCCTGTCATGTTTCTTCTGTTCCTTCACTGACCAGAATTAACTCATTTTCATCCCCGCGTCTGTGCTGCAAGATCAGAGAAGTAGAAACATGTTTTTTAGAGATGAAAGTAGATGCAAGGGTAGAGTAGATGGATTATACTCATGCTGTTTTTTTCCCTATTGCATTGATCTGTTAACATAGGATAAATTACATGCTAATATGCGCTGAAATTGATTTTTTTTTACTATGACTTAATTACATACATTTTGCATAATCATTTAATCTCATGTGCTTATGATTGATTGCCAGATACTAAAGCACTAAAGCCCAATTTATACTTAGACTGTGTCGCTCACCAAAAATAGGCGATCTACAAGATCGGGTATTTCCGGTGCGGCACACCACCGCATGACACGGCTTACAAATTAAGCATATGGTCTCTGTCGGGTGGAAAACTGTTACTTTGCAGGATTCAAATTAGCAAAAAATAAATAAAAGTAGCAGATCGACAACCTCAAAACGCGCCGCTTCGCGCTTCGTTTCGAGCTTGTGGATCTGCTACTGTGTGACGCTGTAGTATGATCAAGTAGGGCGTTAATCTTCGCAAAAAGTTCAAATATGGAGACAGCAACGATACAGTACGTGTCCTCTCTCTTCTCTCCACTCAGGTTTAGTTTCTTCTCGCGGGACAAGCAGAGGAACGCCCAGCGGGGGTCGCCGTTTGACGACAGCTTTGGCCTGTGGGCGGGAAAAGAGGACGTGTACACGGAGCAGGCCCAGGAGGCTTTGCAGCACATGTAGTCGCTGGACAGCACTTGACAAGGTTTCTCGAAAACATGCCAAACTTTTAACACTTCACGTCTGTCACCTAAATGGCGTTCTTGTGGTCAGACCTGTGAGCAGCCACCGCCCCCCCCCACTGCACATCAAATCCACCTATAGGGACTCATAGTGCAACTGAAACATTACCTGCTTCAAAAACGGAACGGACTGACAGCACGACAAGTACAGCCTGAGCACACTGTAGCACGTTGAGTTGACACTCCAGTTTAGGAAAGGAAATTACGGGGCACTCGGGTGGGGGAACAGGGGTTAAAGTTCCTGCCCACCATTGCGGAGACTAGGGGTTCGAATCCTCCAGTGCAGTGGTTCTCAAAGTGGGGTCCAGGGACCCGCAGGGGTCCTTGAGGGGGTACCAGGGAGGTCCCCAGCTAAATTATTGATAGTAATAGGAACCAAGCGGTCTGTAACTCCAAGAGGGTACAAATGGAACCACATTTGGTTCCATTCGTACACACTCAGAGTTCTGGGGGTCTGTGGCGCTAATGTACACCAAACTGGGGGTTCTTGGAATTCAAAAGATTGAGAATCACAGCTCCAGTGCATCTGGCTTGGCCAAGCATCCATGCGAACACAATTGGCTGCGTTTGTGAGGGATAGCCGGCCCGGCAGAGCCATCTCTGTGGCTGCACCAGCGACCCCTACAGGTTGGTCAGGGTGGCTGTTCGATGGGGTTTGGAACTGGGAAGAATAGCATGTTCCTCTGCACTGGACCGGCAGGGGTGACGCGTGCTCGTCCACACCATCCCTAAGACCAACCGGTAGGGGTCAGCAGCAGCGACAACGGACTACAGTGCAAGGAGAAGCCGTAATTGGCAGAACATCTAAATTGGGGGAAAATGGATAAAACGAAAAAAAACGTAATAGGAAATGAACAAAAGGTCCCAAAGGTTTACCTAGTCAGACGTAATGGCACATGCAAACTCTATACGACTTAGGAAAGGCAGGAGAATTGCATGAACATGTATGTTTAAAAGGATCATGTTTGAGTGAGATACTCCGCAGAGGGTATACTTGGATGTTGGATGGAAAAGGAAAGTTGCAGTTAGAGGTAATAGAAAGAAGAAAAAGTTCATGAGAATGTATGTCCAGCAATAACTACTAAGTTTTTAAAGAAATATATTGGGTTTACTTTTTTTTTAAAACAAATTTGACACCAACTGTAACGTCGAAAGCATAGGACACAAAAATATGTTGTCGTCCCCAACCCCTTCATTATCGCACAAAAAGTTCCGATCCAAAGTTATTTGCTTCAAGGACATTAAAAAAATTATTTGCATTCAGTGACTTTTTGGTCAATGCATTGCTAAATACATTTTCCTTTGGCAGTTTTGTGTTATGATGCCATTAAAGACAACAAAGCAAAGCTGTTACAAAGCAAACAGCATATAAAATGTTTTATAATAAATTATAAAATAATATAATGCTTTATTATTTTTACATGGTTATACATGAACCTTGTTATAATCTTTTTATTTTAAAAATGACAACACTTGTGTCCTATTGATCTTTCAACTGTTTCCCAAGTCACCAGCAATTTACAAATGATTAAAATTATGCAGCTCTACAAATTACAGATTACACATTTACCATGTGTTTTTAACACAAGGCTGTATCTTATCAGATGAAAACAGCCCGGTATAGAAGATTGTGCAATGTGGTTACATGACAGTTGTCAGATTGTGTTATGGCACCTGTTGAGAAGCCTACTGGATATTATGACAGTGTCATAAGATATAGGCTGACTTCAGGAATGACTGTAGAAATACAGAGTTTGTAAAACTGAAGATCATAGGTGTTATGAGTTTATTTAAATGCTTACATATTGATGCTGTTTGTGCTTTCTGGGCATCGTGTGCCTTCTCACTTACTATTGGCTGTTGTGTTCACAAGAAAGACTTGTGTGAGACATAATGGCCTGGCCAGTAAGGTAGTGGTTCCCAAACGGTGTGCCGAGGCACACAGGTGTGCCTTGAGGTTTTGTGACAAGCACACATTTTTATTGCAATATATGCAACTAAAGTAATGCATTATTTTCATTAATTTACTATATCAGTACTTTGTGCACACTCATTTCCCAATACAGAGGCCAATTTGAAACTGGGCATGTTATTATAGCTGAAAGGTTTACATTTGAATTATTATTAAAATTTTTACATTAAATTTGTTTTACACATTTTCTAAAATAGTGAAAATAGCTGACCTGCTTGCTTACCTGCTTGCGGTATGTTTGCTATTTTGGAGGAAAAAAAACATTAATGTGTGAAATAGGGCTTAAGTAATGGTTGAACATTTTATTTGGCTTTAGTAAAATCAAAATACAGAGTGATGAGTGTGATAAGACGTTAGAGAGGCTTTTCTGCACTGAAGTGAATACAGGTGTTTTAAAAGGAATTGTTATGCACATCCACGTTGGTCGCTGGTGCAGCACAAAAAAAACGAACATCAAAGAATAAAAGAAGTCCGGACAACAGCTGCTGCTCCAAATACATTTTAATGTGCAAACTAGTCCTCAGGAAGATCACATGCTGGTCGAAACGTTGTACTTGTTTGCACATTAAAATGTTGCTGTTCTTTTATTGTTCTTCTTTTATTCTATGAATGCAGGTGTGCCTTGACATTTTGACTTGCCTATTGGTGTGGCTCGGGCACAAAACTTTTGAAAACCACTGCAGTAGCTGTGGCATATTGGGGTGCATTTTATTAGTAGCTGCACCTTAGTGTTGTTTATGCTGAGCTGATGAGGTGACATAGATGAATGTAAAACGCCAACAGACATAGGAATTGCCTAGAAAGACGGTCCCATTATTTCAGTGTCAATGAAATGGCAACGCTAAAGGAGGTTGCCACCTTTATGATGATAGATGATAAATAACCACATACTGTAGATACTGCATCATCCAAGGCTATCAAGAGAGCAGTTTCACAATTTCATTCACAAAATTACATCTTATTTAAAAGATGGTGCCATTTGTGGGTGAGCCGGTGAGGGATGAATAATGTGATGAAAATGGAATGGCAGCCTATAGTATATTAAAGGGACACTTCACCCAAAAAAAAATTTGTTTCAATGGATTAGTCACCCCATGGAGAACACAGTTAGGGTTTTCATGGACATTTTTTTGTTTTTGTCTCATTCCTAAGACAATAATTTGATGACCAGCGGACCGGTAGGCAGCGGTACCGGTAGGAGACACAACGAGTCGTTGTGTCTCCTACCGGAACCGCTGCCGGTCCATGGGGTGACTAATCCATTGAAACTAAGTTTTTTTGGGGTGAAGTGTCCCTTTAAGCATAATAAAGGGAAATGTAATGTAGAACTTTATAGCTGCAATCTGCTACTTTCATGACCCACAGTACAACCCTGGTCTCATGCATGAGAGACCACGTTTCTACCGCTGTGCCGAGATGCAATCCCTGCTTGACCGGGGGAGATACAGTATTGTGCTTATTAGCTTCAGGCAGTACTACATGTCGACCACCAGTAGGTGTCCTACCTGACACCGGGGTCTAAATGTCTCAATGGAAGAGGACCACGTCCAACCACTGCACAGGTGCTAGTTATATTGTACTAACATACTCTCAATTGGTTAAAATAACCTTATATTCATTCAAATAAGTTCCGGATTGCAGCTTTTAAGTTCTATTTCAGTATAGGCACTGTGGGACTAGATAGATCAGAATAACAAAACCCATTCCCTCAATTCCCATATTCAGTGATACCCCCCACCACCTGGCTTATAGGTCCATAAGAATCTTTCATGAGCCTAAATTAAATTACTGTTGAAAAAGTATAAGGAATGCATTGATTGTTTTTAATTAAGACAGCTTGTTGCCTTTTATTAAAACATGTCTGCTCAATAATAAAATATCAACAATTTTTCCAGGTGTTTGTCAGTTTTTGTAGACAATTCATCAGATTGATTCTCTAAATATCTTCTTCACTTGAACTCATTTGTAATGATTCAAAGAATAAAGTTACTGCTGCTCTTCCAAGACTGGATCGGATCCCCGCTTGTCCAGGAGAGCATAGAAGCTTCGGGCAGCCATTACTTGCCAACCAAGGTCTAAATGTCTCAATAGCAGTGGTGGAAAGTACTGTACTTAACTCTCTCAGTGCCAATGAAAAAAATTTTTTATTGCGAACCATGCCAACTTTTTTCTTTTTTCAAAGTAAAAAAAAGGTGCTTAGGAAGCGAGATACAGCCTTTTTCAGTTATAGGTTAAACAAAGAGTGGATGGAGCTGCAAATCTTCAGATAATGATATCTTGGGTTCTGAACACTTTTTTCCAAAAAAAAAAAAAAAACTTATTTATTTATTTATTTTTAACTCGGGATTTCTCGTTCTGGCACTGAGGGTATAACCCTAAAACTCGGGATAACTCGGGGTCTGGCACTGAGAGAGTTAAGTACAATGTTGACGTATTTTTCACTTTACTTGAGTATTTCCAATTTTCAGTACTTTTACTTCTACTCCACTACATCTCAGACTCTGAGATGTCTCAGAGGCAAATATTGTACTACGATTATTTGAAAACTTTAGTTACTAATTACTTTACAGATTTAGATTATTATTACAAAACATACGGCCTCTTCAGCCCTATATACATTGTATATACATACAGCCCTGGCCATTTGAAAATAGCCGATCTACAAGCTCACAATGTGTCGCATCACGACGGATTGCTTGAAGATTTGTATACATTTGAAAACGTGTGAAGTGGGACATTCTGCATAATTAATACTTTGTGCTTTTGGTACTACATTTGGTACATTTGATACTACATTTTGATACCAATACTTTTGTACTTTTACTCTTAGTTGTACGTTTTGAATACGGGACTTCTACTTGTAACAGTATTTCTACATTACCACATACTTTTTCCACCACTGCTCAATAGTAGGGAGACCACCTCCAACCACTAAGTAAGCCTTGCCGAGTCATAATTATGGCCCATAGGGCAGGAGCCCATCTCCTGTTTCTGTAGCGTGAGGCGGCTTGATGTACAAGTACACCCCCTGGACATGATGCTAGTACTGTATGTCGGAGGGACTTATCCCCAATCCAACCCTTGATCCTGACTGCCAAGCAGGGAGGCATTGGGTCCCATTTTTATAGTCTTTGGTATGACCCGGTCGGGGAACCGAACCCCCGACCTCCCAGTCTCAGGGCGGATACTCTTAACCACATGTACTAATAAGGCTCTCCCTGTCTCTACCCGCCGGTCTTTAGTAATCAGAAAATAGATTTTCATGTTGGGATGCCAATTTCAATCCAATCAGGAAAAAGAACTCATACTGGACACAGGATAAACAAGTGAAATTGGAAGTGATGAAACAAAACTATTGGCAGACAAAATTGGAACTGGAACACTATAAAACTGATGCTGATAACTGTGTTCTCTCTCCTGCATGATTGGATGACACTGGCAACCCACCTGACAATGCATTTACGGTTTATCAAGAGCTGGAGAAACAGACAGACCCGTTACTGAACAAACACAATGATTACTGTCAGTCTGTCAGAATATAGACTAGAGCCATAACTTTTTAACATAAAATGGTTTGTTTTAACCTGTTTTCTAGATTTGTTTTCTTTCTTTGGGCTATTCGGTGCCGCGCTACAAGCTTGTAGATCTTCTATTTTTGAGAACATTTTGTGCAAATCTTTGAATATATATATTTTTAAAGTGAACATTTTTAACTCCAATCTTTGCTTCATGGGGGAGTCCCTGGAACTAAATATTTTGAAATGGGGGTCCGTGGTCAAATACATATAATTTGGGGGGTCCTTGACATGAAAAGGTTTCAGAACCACTGATACATAGAAACATAGGTTTTTTGAGAAAAAAACAATTAGGATTTAGAAGCAAAGATTTGAGTTACAAATGTTTGCTTTAAAAATACATAGCCTATATTCAAAGATTTGCACAAATGTTCACCATTTAAAAAAAAATAACAGATCTACAAGCTCATGTAGATGAGCTTGTAGATCTACTGACCGACCTGGGGAATCCTCCCTGGTTAAGGGCGATATTATGCTTCTGGGCTACAGGCATTGTTACCTCCGTTGGGTAGACATACAACCAAAGTGAAGTAGATTGACAGATTAGTTATTTGCATAATACATGTTTAATCCACATTTCCTCCACCCATACAATCAATGCTACAACAGTCACTAAAAAGCACCAACAGGGGAAGTTAATGAATAAGAGCTTGAAGAATCACAAGGGTGCCTGGTTGCTCAGCCAGTTAGTGCACAGACCACATGCTCCTTATGAGTGCTAGGACCTGGGTTTGAATCCGACCCCGGCCTTGTCTCATCTCTTTCTACACTGACCTATCTGAAATTAAAAAAACAAAATATAGCTTTGTTAGGGAGTGGTGTTCGAGCAAACCCCTCCCCCCTTTAAAAATAAAATAAAACAAAACAAAAACTACTCGGTGGTGCTGGATAAAATGCTTCTCTATCCATGTGAGTTGAGTGAGTTATTTATGTATTCTTATAAAGTAGGCTTTTTGTGGTAATGTCTGTGGAACATGTCACAAAGACAGATTGGTTTTTGACACTGAACAAGTTAAAAACTCAATTGACATCGATAAGTACAGTGCTGCTCTGAAAAGGTTGAGCTGATTTTAACAGCTTGAAGGCAGCCTGAAGTTGCCTAGCTACTGCCCCTGAACCACTCACACCCCTTTGAACAGGGCTGCCTGTTAAAAGAGATCTTGATCTCAATGGGATTTTCACCTGCATAAATAATTATATTATGTAATATTGAATAATGAAGTGAAACGAAATTCAGGCAAAGTGTCAGGCTAGGGCACGTCATTCTAAAAACCAAAAAAAAATCAAACAGCCGATCTACAAGTTCACATGTCACACACAGCGCAACGCAAGCGTTGTGAACTTGCAGATCGGCTATTTTCGTGGGCGAAGGCTATTTGGGGATCGTTGGCATGGAAACATTGAGGAATCCACTGTAAAAGTAAAGACAGTGGCACTCAGAGAAAGATGCCTATAGTAGTGGAATGAAGGCCTTACAGAGTGGTGTCTTAATGAATAAACATTAATCAAGTTCCTTTATTTTCAAATAACTTGAACACCTAATTGTACCAGAGGTTAAATCGTCTAGTTAAGCTTGTAAAATCTAGTTAAACTCTTAACATATAAACAAACAAAAAAACATTGCTTTTAAAAATGTAATTAGAATCTGGTGAATAATAAAACGCAAACAAAAATGAATTATCTGTTGCCAATTCTATTGCTAAAATGGTCTACGTGGAATATTTGGATGTAGACAATTGACAGCTTTCTGGAGGTAAAGATTTGTTCAAGGGAGAGAGAAAACTACAGCTATAAAAACATGATAAAAAAATCAATATCACATTACAGTTTGACGAGCCTTTTAGAAAGGGCTCATATACTTTGCATCATCATAATTATAATTTATGAACGTTATCTATTTAAATTTTTGTATCATCAACCTGAAGAGTCCTTGTTATAAATGCAATTATTGCTAAGCAGGGGAAGGAACCAGTGCAGGGAACAAAAACAGTGTAAAAAAGAAAAAAAAGAAAGCCAAAACATCTTAGATCTGCCACCCGCACTTGTGTACTGTGCTCACTTTCCTCACCGGTGCTATTTTCCTATTTTAAATAGAGAACAAATGCCCCCCCAAATCCCAACAATCTAAAAAAAGAAGAAGAAAAAAAGCTTTGAACAGTCATTCATGTGTATTTGCATGTGGACTACCCTCTTTTCCGTGCTCAGCTGCAAACAAAAACAAATTTGGTTCCTTCCGCTGTTGCCAAGTGCCACTAGGCTACCAGTTAAGAATAAAGAACAGTATAAAATGCCAAACAGCCACTACCACGCGCATGCTGTGATAGCTCTCGTTTTAAAGGTTATACAAAATATACAAAATAAATATGCTGAAATCAAATGACCTAGCATGTTCCATATCAGTGTATAAATAAGCTTATGGATATCGTCTGACAAAGCAGATGTACCTTAAATCTCCATTAATTCAAATCACCAATGTCTCCCGCTTGCACACAAACTCCCAGAACATCCATCTGCATCTTGGGAAAAACAGGATACATATTCTGCTGCTAAGGCATTTTTTACATTAGCTAATGAGAAACAAATGCTTATGCTCAGTTTATATTACGTCGCACGACGGCGGCGCTCGTCGGAAATAGCCGATCCACAAGCTCACAACGGGTCGCAGACGTGCAGCGGCGAGAGCTTGCAGATTGGCTATTTTTGGCGCATGCCGAAGTATAAATCTTTATAAATTCGTTTCCCTTCTCTTTGAGATCAGCCCGTCAGTCGTCAATATTTGAGCCATGGGTGAGCTGCGATAGAGTCTTTGCTGCGGTCACCGTAGTCGTAGAGCAACTCTTCACCCTCGGCGATGTTCCGAGACGCCACCAGGATGAGGTGGGGGATGCCGTTGATGTCGTGTAGCTTGGTTTGGCAGTTGCCATTTTTACTGTGATTGATCAGCCTACCCATTCGGCCAGTCTCTTTCGTGGCATCCACACTAAAAAATAAGAAAAAACATAAGTATCATTTATTAAGGTGAAAAGCAACAGGATAGACTGACACATTTTTTTACGCTGCAAAAAGTTTTTCTACCTATACATACACAGTAATAATAGCAGATCTACAATGCGTCTAATTACGACGTGTTGTGAGCTTGTAGATCATCTTTTTTTCACTACTTTTGCGTGACACTCTTATATGATGAAGTAGGACATTAATTTACAAAAAAAGTCAAACTAAAAGTTGAAATATGGTATATTGAAATATTGAACAAACCTTTCCTGTTATTAGCAACTTTAGCAACATCTACAAACAGATAAGTTATTGTGATCCAAGTCATTGGTTCTCAATGTGGGGTCTGGGGACCCCAAGGGGTCCATGAGGGGGCTCCCAACTAAATGATTGATAGTTTGGAACAGAATGGACCTATACGGGAGTTAAATTAACCAAATGGGGGTCCGTTGCCTAATACATATCAAACAGGGGGGGGGGGGGGGTCCGACCTTGAAATTAAAAAAGGTTCGGAATCACTGTCCTGCAAGGGAAATGCAATGGTTTATTAACATACCAGTATGTTTTGCAGAGGTGCTGAAAATAGTACATGTAGCATCCTGTGGCAGGGTTTTGAGCATACTCGGCCTCCCTCGTTTTGGCATCAGTGATGTGCAGAAGATCGCCATGGTACTCCACTATGTACTCGCCTTTCTGGAAGCACTGGGTGGCAAACACCCCTCTCCCTTTTCCCTCGATATGTCGCACCTGTACCACAAAAAGAGAGTAGTTAAAAGATGGTGCATTCATGTAATTAAGTGGCATTCACAAGCTATACAAAATACACTTTAGCGGCTCTGCTAGACACAGTCCGAGTTATGCACAATATAGGGGGCTTATTTCCAGGCTGACATTTATCAAGAACAAAGAATTGGTGACAATTTGAATTGAACTCAAGTCTCATAAAGAGAGAGATATGTAAGTCCCATAACGAGCATGAACCTTTTAGATTGGGGATGTTAGAAAACAAATTTGGAATTAAATGACACAGCCTGGTTTTACTTGCCACACTGCAAATATAACCAGAGAAAGTGTGTTTTTTTTGTTTTTACCTCCATTCCTTCCTCTATCCCGTTTGTAATGAGATGATCAATGTGCTGTTTTTGTTCACACTGACAATAAAACACAATGAGAAGGTGTTAGTGCAAATGAACACATTTGACCGCCACACAAATACACTTAATATGAAGCCATTCTAAATACACATGCAGTAGAAATACAAACTGCTAGGACTGCAACAAGAATTTAACAGACTCGCACAAAAACATTAACTCGATCCCACCTTGATTTCTTCTTTACTTTTTCTTGAGCTCCGTCGAATGGGAAAGAAGTCGGTGACTTTTCGGTTTTGTGAAGTCCCATTTTCAGTACTGCAATTAACAAGAGAGACATTTACAACCCTGTTTGACTACTTTCAACCTGGAGTCCCCATTTTGTCATTAGTTGAAGATTAAAAAAATATTGCCTATCTCCATGGGGGGGGGGTTCTAGATTGGGACAACATTGTTGATTGCTGCTCCCATGTTAACCCATTAAGATCGGGAACAGGTCTGTGTAACCACTTAAACCATTATTTTATACTTGGCTATTAAAAAATAGCAGATCTACAAGCTCATAGCGAGGCTTATGAGCTTGTAGATCTGCTATTTTAGAAAAATTATGAAAATGTGTGCACATCTTTGAATGTAGAATTTTTAAAGCGAACAGTTGTTAAATATTTTGTTCCAGGGACCCCCGGATGCAAAGATTTGAGTGACAAATGTTCACTTAAAAAAATATATATATATATTCAAAGATTTGCACAAAAAAAAACACGATTTTTCAAAAATAGCAGATCTACAAGCTCATAGCGCGGCACTTGGTGCCGCACTATGAGCTTGTATATCTGCTATTTTAGAAAAATTATGAAAATGTGTGCACATCTTTGAATGTAGAATTTTTAAAGCGAACAGTTGTTAAATATTTTGTTCCAGGGACCCCCGGATGCAAAGATTTGAGTGACAAATGTTCACTTAAAAAAAAATATATATATATTCAAAGATTTGCACAAAAGAAAACACGATTTTTCAAAAATAGCAGATCTACAAGCTCATAGCGCGGCACTTGGTGCCGCACTATGAGCTTGTATATCTGCTATTTTTTAATAGCCAAAGCAATCTAAAAAATGACACGAGATGCGCCCCCGGACTCAATGGGTTAAATCTGGAGTAAAAAAATAGAATGCCTTGATGATCGAGACGCCTTACATTCTTTTCGTGGACTTCTTTCCTTTGACCTTGCGTCGTACAACCCTCCTCTGGTTGGCAAGTGGAGCGGAGCTGCTGTTGTGGGTCAGGAGGGGTATGTGGGCCGTGTTGCTGCTCAGAGGAAGGGTGACCTCCACCGGAGACAGGCGCCAAGACTGAGGGTAATGCAGCTGTGGTGACGGCTCCTCGTCTGCCCAGCAGGGGGAGCACTGGTCTCCCATCTCTGTCAACTCTGAGGCGTTTTGCATTTTCAAGCTGATGGAATTTGGTTTGCTACCTGCGGGTGTAAAGGAGCAAATAGTGGAAATGACTCAATACAATACAACATACATGGGCAATTGGCAGCCCGGGGGCCACATTCGGCCCCACCTTCACTTAATGCGGCCCGCAGGTTAATATCGCAATACTGATATTTGATTTCAGCTGTTACAATTCCAAACATGCAAACATGACCCGCTTTAATTACTTCAGTCTATATTAGTAGCTTATTGACTAGTATTAATATTCTATTATCTTTTTTATGTCCAATGTATTTGTATTTAAGTTCATAAAGTTAACATAAGTATACTAAATGCATTTGAAATTAAACACAAATGCTACTTTTCAGGATTCTAATTCAAAAAAGGAAAAATAGCAGACAGCTTGTAGATCGGCTATTTTTGCTACTTTTGTGACATAGAATGGCGAAGTACGGCATTAATTTACGAAAAAAGTTAAAATACGGAGACAAGAGGTGTCTGCCCAACAATATGCAATGTGGCCCTCTGGAGTGAGTGTGGAAATATAGTGGCCCTCTGCTGCAATACAAGTAATGCTGCTGCACCATTCTGGTTTTGTAATGTACTCGTATATTGCAAGACATTGGCATCGATCAGGTTTCTGAAAATGAAAAGGGATGGAAATGTACAAGGACAAGTGGAATAGACAAGGGATTTTGATGTACTGTATATATACAGTGCATTCTGCTTCTTTGCACATCTGAAACTGACATTAAAAAGATATTGTTCTTGTCTTAAGAGATTTATCATACAAGCATTTTTGTATTAAACTTTTTTATTATCTTGTATTGTTGTGTTAGCACAGTCTCTGTGGAACATGCTACGTTTGTCCCACCAACTGACATTTTTGCTGCTCGGTATGATTAAGAGACGAATAAACCCCTCCTGATTCTTGACTTGAGTCTAACTTTTTAGTTGTTGATAAAGAGAAAGCTTGTTTTGCTGGAGGAACCCAGATATACCCCTACCACTGTTTCATAAAGGGTTTTTTAATGTGTGCATGCGTTTGTATTAAAACACTAAGGCGAAGGAAAGTAACTCTTTCAAAAGAACTCTCTCCCACCACCTTGTGACTGTCAAAAAGTCATTTTTGGAGTGAGATCAAATGCATGTTTTAAAAGATGTGAATATGATTTGGGTGGACAAGCACACATTTTGCAACAGGAATGTTCATGAGGTCTCCAGCCATCTAAAAAGGCAGGGTTCATTAACAGGTGAGCAAGTCTGCATTTGAAGGAAAACAGGACTATTTCTATAGAATAAATGAAATGGAAATGAAAATAAAAACAACACTAGCAGTTCAGATGCATCAGCTTATCCAAACTATATGGAATAAATGTAATCCCAGCAGTGCTTAAAGCCACTGTCCCCTCCTATTACTACAATCTAATATAATTATCCTTTATTTACGTGAAAACAAGAGTATTACAGAAACACTTCTTTTTGCAGAGGCGTGGAAACAAACAGCTTACTCAAAACTATTGACTTAAACATAGTATAGACAATCACATTTTTCAAATCAGATTAAAACATATTTGGAAACGGCTACACAGTGCTGCTACTGTATCAATCAACAATGAGCAGTGTATTTTACTTGCATATTGTAAACTTTTTCTTGCAAGCTAGCAAGATGGCATCGCATTCGCAATGCTATGAATTGTGGGCTATTGGCTCAAGCAATGTCTGCAGCAATGCTGACATTACAGAGTGAGCGGGTGTGCCCTAATGCACTCGCCAGGTTTCAAGTGCAAAAACCAAGAGCTGGACGCAGTTAATCACAGATTATGTGCTTGCTTACTGAAAACGTTGTCAAAGCCTCTGTTTAGTAGGGATGCACCGAATTGACATTTCTGGCCGACACCGATGTCAACATTGCTGTTATGGTCGATAACCGATATTTACTGATGTAGAATATCTGTATAAAAACAAGGTAAAACGTTGTCCTTTCTGAAAAAGGCATATAAACACTAAATTTGAAAAAGGAATGCCTCTTCATTCCAAAACTAGGGATGCACCATATTGAAAGTTTGGCCCATATCCCAACATAAATGTAGTATTTGTATTGAAAATTTTTCCAACTTGTTGACCGTTTTGAAAGTTTCCCCAGAATCTGCAGCCTTCATCATCAAAAAGGGCTTTTTCAGCTTCACATTCAAAACATAATTATTATAAAATAAAATGTCGGCTAAAAACAATACATTATTTTGATATCAGTTCAATACCGATATTGCATTTTAAGACCAACATTGTCCGATACCGATATGATGACTGATAAATCGTGCATCCCTAGTACTGTTTAGAATACAACTCAACAGAAACACGACGTACCTTCCTCTTGCCACTGTGTGTCATATTGTAGACAGTATCTCTGAGAGTATCTTCCTTCTTGTGTGAGCCTGATCATCATCTCATCGCGAACGGGAGATGTGGTGGACTTGTTTGAGCTTAAACGGGCAATGGAATGGCCGCATACAGTTTTCTGGGAATATGAAGGCAAAGAAATGTGTTTTAGTACATGAGCAAGACCCTGACAATTTAACCACTTGAACCCTAGCTGGTCCACTCTTTGTGTTCTGAAAGAGTGGACCACATACAGACCTGAAACCGGTCAACTAAGTACTGTTTTAGTTTAAGTATAGATAGAGGGTTTAAAGCCCTTGTGTCCAGTAACACCAGTTCGCAACATGCAGTGAGTGAACAAAAGCAGAAAATTTGTCCTGATACTGTATGTGCCATGATCTGATGTGTACAGATCAAAACTCTCTGAATACGAGTTCCTGCAGAACAACCGCAGTGTATCTCTGTATTTGAAATTTGAATGCTTTCAACTACTGTGCTTGTCTTGTATGGTTTATCTCTAGGTGAAACCATTTCATGTTAATATAGTTGTTAGCGCATTTATGTAATGTGAGGAGGAATATCTGTAATTCTAATAGAGTCCATATGGAATTAATTGCACACCGATATATCACACTGATGTAATGGCGAATTAATAACATGGACAAACTTCCAGTGAGTCCCTGGATAACGTGTGGTGCAAAGCCAGACAGTGAGTGGAATGGCCCAATAATGACACAATTATTTGAAAACTTTAGTTACTTTGTAGATTTTAATTAGTATTACAAAACATACATTAACCACTTCAGCCCTATATACATTTCGGCCTTTTGAAAATAGCCAATCTACAAGCTCACACACATTTGAAAACTTGTGAAATGGGACATTGCACAATGAGTACTTTCTACTTTTAGTAGGTACATTTTGGTACTTTTGTTGTTAGTCAAGTATTTTTTAAATTCCAGACTGTAACAGAGTATTTCTACATTGCAATATTGATACTTTTACTTAAGCAAAGAAATGTAGTACTTTCCCCACCACTGCCTATAGTGGAATGACAGTTATAAGGGGGTGTGGAGCCCCAAGGGACCTGGGTCTTTGGTTCGCCATTGATCGATGACCCCGTTAAACAATGTCTGTTATCTTATGAGCTACTAACATGACACATCCCAAAAAAAACACCAGTAGGCCTAATGTGAGCTGCAACAGATCAGATCATGCTATTCTGCTGACCTGATCTAACATAGAACATGGTGTCTGTCTGTCTGTCTGTGTCCCCCCCACGGCCCCCCCTTCCCTAGTTCCTTCCATAAGGACAGACTAGACATGCTGGCAAACATACACACCAAGCACTTAAACAACGATCCTTTGGATAGAATCGTAAAAAAGATGTCAAACGCATATACATCGCTTTCGTGTCTGCAAAACAGTAAACAAAACACACCACGTTTAACTTTAAACCTAGAGAGAAAGAGAAACTTACCCCCTCGATCCGTCCGTCCAGGTCGGATTTGTTTTTGTGGTTCCTCCTGCCTGCCTTGGATCGGATGCTCTCTTTGCTCGGGTTTGGTGAAGGATCCAGTCTCTCTAGTTGTTATGCTACCGTTTTCAAAGCTATGTTTCGTCCGTCATGTATTTGATCGGGGACTTTAACGTTACGGACGCGTCCATAAATAGACTATTATGTGGAGGTCTTTTTTTAAAAGTCTTTTCAACCGATGATGCAGCCCGCACGGCTTCTCTCCGCCATGTTTAAAAACGAGGATGCGTCCTGACGCCCTCTGGTGGTTGTTTTCTATTTAAAACTGACACTAGAGGCTTCAGAGAACAATGGATTAAAATACTTTAGGCATAGCTTCCGGGTCACTTATTCTGTTCAGCGGTGGAAGAAGTACTCACATGTTTTACTTATTAAAGTAAAAGTATCAATACTGCGATGTAGAAAAATAAGTACAATTCCGATATTCAAAATGTACTTGCGGAAAAGTACAAAAGCATTGGCATCAAAATGTACTTAAAGTACCAAAAGTATACTCATTGTGCAGATGTCCCATTTCACAAATTCACAATGTATAAAAAAATATGTTTTAAATAGCCGATCTACAAGCTCACATGCCTCAAATCGTGTCGCATTGTGAGCTTGTAGATCTGCTATTTTCAAATGGCCAAAATATAAAGTGGCTGAAGTGGTTAATATGTTTTATGATAGTAATCTAAATCTGCAAAGTAGTAACTAGAGCTGTCAAATAATTAGTGGAGTAAAACGTACAACATTTGCCTCTGAGAGTGGGGTAGAAGTAAAAGTATTAAAAATTGGAAATACTGAAGAAAGTAAAAAAATTGGAAATACTGAAGAAAGTAAAAAAATTGTCATTTATTTTGTTTTTAAAACCCTCAACATATTTTACACAAGGATATGAGATCCCTATCACATGCAAGTCCATATGGCTGTTAAGTAACAAAGACAACACTGCGTTAAATTAAATGAGAAATATTTCACTATTTTATGGGGAGAAGTTGACGTGTCTGTGGAAGTTTTTAGAACACATATGGGTGCGTTCGGAAATACAGCACTGAGCGCACTGGCCAATACAAACTAATAGGCGAGTGTGCTCCGGTGCGCAATTTCCGAACGCACCCTTAATGATCACTCGTACCCTTTTAGCATTTTAAAAACAATTTCTAAACACTCATAACTTTTACATGCCCCAAAATAAAAACGTAGGGACGCCACGACAGGTTGAAGTTGTAACTATTTCCCCCACAAATCTTTATTTATAACAATCATGACATACAATACAAAACAAACACAAACAAAGAAGTTATTAATACATCAATACAATAACATCAGAGCTAGGGGTATTTACTAACATAAAACATTAAAGACTGAACACAAAAGGACAGTTCTTGGCTCTTGCAGCTTTCTTATTTTTTTTGGGGGGTCATAAATTGTTTTAATGTACTGCTTGGCTTCAATCTCAAATACAATGAAAGAAGGTTTGGAATGACTACATTAGGATTTATGTATATGAAATGTATCCAAATGACAGATCCACACGTGGGGAATTTGGAAAGCACAAACGTACGCCCCCTGCTGCTCCCTTTCCGCAACAACAACAAGAAGCCCGTAATCAATGCATGTCGTCACTTCCTTAAAAGACCTCACACGACGGTCACGTGACACTAGATAACTCGCCTCGTCTCTTTTTTAGCTTTTTATCTTCGTCGTTTTTTTTTACTTGAAAACACGCGCGCACCCCGAAATGACATCTTTGTCGCCGCGGTCGCTTTTGTTTCACCGCGGGGGCGATCGGCCGGTGCTTTGGTCGCCCGGGAGGACTATGGAGATGATTGGGACGTGAAAAAGGCAACAGCAGCAGCTCCGGGGTTCAGGCTGCGTCACGTGACCAGCATGCGGCTTTAGCGTTTGATAAAAAAAGATGGCGTGGAGCTGGTAGTCTCGAGGAGCAGAACAACAAACACATACTCATACACACTCACACACTGTCTGGGACCCACAGCGGTCAAGTGAGTTCATATTTATCGTCTTTTAATTGATGCATAATGGCTTGTTTGTTTGTTTTTCTTGGTGAGTAAGACAATTACTCAATTAATTTGACGTATCTCGACACATTTTAACATTTTAAGTTCATTTTCGGGACTGTCTGTCTGGCCGCGCGCGAGCGAGCGAGGGCACGCTCATCTCACGCTTTCGTAATCTCGCGTGACCACATGCCCCAGATTCATACTTCGTCCGTATGACGGTGTCCCGTGGCGAAAGATTGGCAGATCTACAAGCTCACAATGTGTTGGCTTCCCCGGGTGTCCGTGACTTGTAGATTCGCTGTTTTCCCGTCGCACGACAGCGGAGCCATGGGCGATAGCTTTAGCTAGCTGCTTCTCTCTAGACTGGGGGAGCCTATGCCGCTTTGCGGCTCGCATATCCGATCCGGAAATGGCCCCGTGTGCGTACACACACATGTGTCTGTACGGTTGGAAATGACCGGATACGGTAGGCGGGCTCTAGACCGGATCCCAGCACTGAGCAGGGAATAGGTACCAGTGTTTTTTTTTCTTTCCTGGTGACGCGAGGTTACATTATCTCCTCCGTCTCTCTAGCATTTAGCATTAGCTTAGCAACGAGCTAGCCTCCTCGCTGTTTAAACCACACAGTGAGTGTATAAGCGTGTGACCGTCAACAATATCAAAACAATGCGGCGATAATTAGCCATGCTAGCATGCCCTAATGGTAACAGCTAACGTTATGATTTGGAACTTTAAACGGGCGATGATAGCAAAGCTCCAATAAGAAGTTGGGTTTAATGAGAGCTGTAGTAGAGCTGTTAAAACCGTTGATACCGTCGTTAACTTTAACTATTGGTAAGTTTCACTCTTTTGAGCTGACAGGAGTGTTCTAATTTAGCATTTAGCGGTAGCAAGTGGACCTATATTATAACAGCGTGTCAATTAACACACTTAAAGCTGGACTATGTGTGCCTTTACGAAGGGAAGTGTTGGTGGTTCAAGTCTAAATCACCACGTTTGTTGTTATTGTGACATAGCTGTTTGGTGTGAGTGAGCATATAATATAAGGTGGACTCCTCGTTGTAAGCATGGTTTAAGCATGGTTTATATCAGGGGTCCTCAACGTGTTTCAGGCCAAGGACCCCTTAGCTGAGAGAGGGATGAAGCAGGGACCCCCACTACATACTGTATCAAATTGTGTTGCAGATTAAACTTCTTCATAGATAGATTCGTAGACTCATATCATGTTGGATTCACGTTGATGTGTATTTTCAAACAGTTAACCACTTAAACCCTCAGTATTCAGTAAACGTGACCTCCTTTACCAAAATAAAACACTGTTTTATACACCTCGTCATACGACGGTGGCGCTAGCCGAAGATGGCAGATCAACAAGCTCATCATGGCAGCATTTTGTGAGCTTTGCAAATCGGCGTGTTTTCGGTGTCGTGGTGGTCGCGATTTAACCGGGTCGTGTCATCAGCTCATTACAAGTGTGTTTCTAGATGGTTATCATGTTTTTTGGCTCATCGGGGCTGTTGTGTTGTTTACGTCTAGTTTTATTGATGACAATAATTTAAATAATTATTATGTTGGGTTATGCTATCATTAATAACTGGTGGGAAACGACGTGAGTCACACGCACACACGGAGCAGGAAGTTGTTGAAAACACGTGCCGCCTGCCCTGCCGCCTGGCTGTGACTCTGTCTGGGTCACTTTGATGGTGACACATCCCAGGATCATTCACGTTATTATAACACTTTATTGTAGCGACCTTTAATCTTGTGTAAATAAAAGTAGCTAGCTGTGTAACCAACGATTTAAAACATCTTGGTATCTAGGTGACCATTCATTTGGAGAGCTGGTGTTTTGTCTTCGAGCATCATGTAAAAAACCGTTTAGCTTGCCTTACTGACTGTTTACTCTTCAGTTATGGGCGATTGTCTTGATATTTCTGCCAACTTATTTATTATTTTGCCTTGTATTGTTTATTTTCGCCAAGTTGTGTTTACAATGAATTTGTCAGACTGATTCAGTTGCTTCTTCCCACATAAGACATGCACATAGCTGGACATACATCTACTGACATTTTTAAGCTTTCAGCTTCAATACTGTTTGACCAGGTCAGCACTCATGTATTATTGCAATCACTGTAACTTTGTTTCATCATCAAGCTGTTGGGATGATGGCTAGTTATGTTTAGCACATTCACATTGATGTTGTCACTATAATGTACGGTATAGTGAGGTTGGTAGTGGTAATGTAAATATTTGTATTTTGCAGATGGATCCAGGACAGGATTTACTTCTGACTGCGTTAAGTGAAAGCGGCATTTGCCCCAATGATGTATTCGACATTGAATCTCAGGATGTTGCACAAACCCCCTCTACCCAGCAAGTAAGATGCCTGTAATCTCAAATGTCTGTAAATACATAGAAAATGAAGTGTTAATATGACCATCATATTTTCTGCTTTATTTGTCATCCATGTTGAGTTAGCTGAACTTGTATGGTGTGTTAATGATGTTATTTATTGTCTGCCCCTAGTCTATCTCCATCAGTGCCCTGGATTTTGGTTTGGGGACTGAGGCAGTGGGAGCTGGCAGGACTGAGACTGCAGCTCCACTTCCCATAGTTACTATCAGGGTATGTTACTGTTAACCACTTAAACTATAGATACTTTGTTGTATGTCAGTAGTGAAAATGGCTGATCTACAAGCTTGCATTTTGATGTGTTGTGAGCTTGTAGATCTGCTATTTCCGCCTATTAATCACATGCCCAGAATAGGGATGCTAGCGTTTCATGAGATTGGAGCTGTTTTTTATTTCAATATATGGTTTTCTATTTTAATTATTCCTCTCTTCCCTTTTGGTGTTCCCATAATCTTCCCAACAGCACAAACCTCAGCCATCAACAACCACATTTGTCTTAAATCAGTTGAATCAACTACCCTCGCTAGGAACAGTGGTGACCAAACAATCATCAAACCCCATAAAACACACCATAACTGTGACCAAGGTGGTGCATGTGAATGCTTCAGCTCTGCGGGGTTCATCATCGGCCTCGGCCGCCTCCACAAATCCCTCAGTGTCCACCGCTGGCACAGATCAGGTAAGTCTACTGAACTTGATTCGGAACCAAAAATCCGGAAGCATAGCAATTGCCTTTGGTTACACTCCATTAGCGAATGTTCTTCTCTTCTCAGATCCAGCTGAAGGACCTCCTGAGGACAAGAAATCTGAAGACCACTGGCCTAAAAGGCAACAGTCTGATGGAACTTATGAAACTCAAGCCCCCACCTGACATTGCTCAGCCAGTAGCCACTGCGACAGCCACAGGCCATAGTGAGTTAAACAGACTCGGCTATAACATTTCTTGAGTAATTTTGTTTTCAAATGCATTTAACAGCCAACTGTAAGTGGGAAATATTGCGTTTAGCCAAGCCATGAAAAGCAAAAAAGAATCCTGCACACTATCTTCACTTACAGCAAAAATGTAATGCAAATACAACTTTTCGGTTGCTCTGACCTTCATCAGGTATATATGTTACAGGTAGATTGGCATTCCAGGTAGAATGGAAAATAAGCGCTTGTTTTCACCGCCCGTCCGCCCCCCAGGCAATTCTGTAGAACCAACGCCAGAGGGCAATGCAAGCCACACATGAGTCCCACACCACACACGCACGCATGCACACGCACACAAACGAGCACGCACACACGCATACGCGCACATGCACGCGCGCGCGCGCACACCCGCGAACAAGGGGGCGAGACTGAGGAGGCGGGGCTGGCGGGCTATGTTAGTGCAGTGAGTGGCAGTTGGGGCAAACCATAGCGGGGCAAACGCAGTCCCCACAATATCATTTACTATTCTGTGCCTATCGGTACATAACTTGGACGGCGCTTAGTCGACTAGGAGACCATCGGCCGGTCGTCGCGGGCACTCGCGCGACTCCTTGGCCTCAAGGTCTCCTTAGTCGGAGCGCCTCCGTCCTGCTCCAAAACTATACTTTATCGGTATAAACCCAGACACCCAGTGATAGTGGATGGGGAGTCCAATGATTATCGAAGTGCGCCACTGAGGCCAGTATGTATGTATATTCATGTTGTCGTTCTCGTCGTCCTCGCATCGCAGCCCCGCCCCGAGCCTAAAAACAAGCGCTCCACTTCCAATCTACCTGGAATGCCAATCTACCTGTGACATATATATACCTGTTGGGGCCCCATGGTCAACTTAATCACATGACTCCAGAGATCACGTGTACCGGAGTTTGTGAAGTTTGGATATGGGGTGAAATGTAAAAATCTAGAAATGGGTCCAAAATGCTAACCGTAATTGTGGGGTTGTTGGTATTTTGTGACCATCAATCAAAAACATAATGGTGAGAACTGATCAATACGAAGTAAGATTTGTGTGCTTTGAGGTTTGAGCTTAGCGTTTCTAAGACCTGTATGCTCTCTTGAACTTTCAGTGGAAATGAACAATGGAATAAAGAAAGAAGTCTCAAGTAAAGATTCTCCTCGCATCTGGGTAAACGATGACATGAAAGCACAGAGCTTCTCACCTAGCCTGGTAAGTCTTGAATTGTATCACTAAAGAAAATGGAAGATTGAAAGCTAACAAATGGGTCGTACAAAACAGTTTCTAACCAGTCAGTTGATTTGAAATGCTACAAAGCACTCGTTTTTCTCACAGAAACTCCCAGGGATGAAAGAGGAAGATGAGGCTGAGGAGGAAGAAGAAGAAGAGTTGGGTGTTGCAGAAACGTATGCAGAGTACATGCCGATGAAATGTGAGTCAATTTACAGCTTTGTTGAGAAATGTATTATTGTTCAGTGATGCAGCTATATCCATGAATACCTGTAACTGTTTGGGATGTGACAACTCACCACAACAACACTGGTATGATGGCGTTGCGCTAGGAAAACAGCCAATCTACAAGCTCAGCTCGCAACACTTTGTGATGCTTTGAAGATCTTTTTTTTCTTTTCTCAAATTGCCCGTAATGCCATATCCAAAAATTGGGATGCATATATACATATACACACATTCTTTTATATTGTTACATTATCACTAAAATCTTAGTGTTTTGACAATTATTTGGGGGCCCACTTGCAATATCCTCACGACCCACCAGTGGGTAAGAATCACTGATCTATTGACCTGGTCCATCCAGTAAAGATTGGCCAGCGGCACCCTGACGCTGTGGTGGAGACCAGCTCCTTGTCCAGTGTCAACCCACCCGAAGTGTGGTACAGACTTTCCCTCTCAGAAGAAATCATGGACCGTGGTTGGCTGTCTGCTTTGCAACTGGAAGCCATCACGTATGCCGCTCAGGTAAACACACCTTTTACACCAGGCTTGTGAATGTTTATTGTTCTTCAGCACGGGACTTCATTACCTGTGGAGGAGACCTACAGTATTGGCTGCGCCCTATTGATGGATGAGGCTCTCATTGGACCACTAGTGTTTCATGCGATGATAACTGATGATATCGGACACATGAACAAATGTTATGTCCTCTCACGTAATTGCAACTGTAACGCCCGGGTTTGAACCCAGGTCTCATCCAAAAGGGATTCCTTCCTTGGACAGGGAAGATATTGGGCCCATAGACGTTATACGTGGTTTCCGCATTGACCACGTCATCACCGCCGCCATTTTAAGAGTGCCATAATTCCACTGAGAAATACGCCCGAGTCATACTCAAGTACCTAAGGATAAAACTTCTTTCTGTTTTGTAACAATTATTGTTACTATCTACGTAAGAAAATGTGTTTTAGTAGGAAAAAAAATACATTTCTGACCAAGTATCCTATAACATAACTACATGTCTGACAGTATTCTATATCCTACATTTGTAACAAACTGCATGTCTGATATTTGTAACAAACCAAATCGCTTGAAAATGGATTGAGACTACAGCGAGTTATGAATGATGATTTATTATTGTGGAGAGATCTCCTGCTTCCCTAGACATACAGTACATGGGGTAATTATGCTTTAGGAGGCACAGCTTGCCCTCACCAATATGGCGGCCTCTAATGAGCAGCAGCTGCCAATGCGGTATCTGTGTATATGATTGGTCCAATGAGCTTCAGGCAGTTTTACTTGTCAAACACAACGCGCCACGAGCTTGTAGATCTGCTATTGCCGACACGCGACCCACTGTGCGGTGAAGCATAAATCGAGCTTAAAGGACTGGGGAGCTGTTAATTTTCTTGCGCGAACATAGGAATATTTTGATATGTCGCCCAACTGTAATGGCTGGCCTGCCTCTCGAAACGCAATAACGTTAAATGTATTCACCTTGCAAACTGCACAAGATGCATTGCATGCTATGATTAGTTAATGGGCATAATGCCTATTTGAATCGCCTAACCAACGTGAGTGACACAATGGATTAAAATAATGTTGGCCCTGTCTTAATTTGTGCATCTGTCAGTATCATTTTGTTTGATACACAGCCACGCCTAATATTATTTTCACATGAAATGACACTGATGTTCAGATTTATTGTGTTTGTCTTTTGTTTTAATTTGCCTTTTGTTTTAATTTGCAGTCAATCTTCATTCCCTTTATTATCAACAATTATTATTCAACAAAGCTAACTCTTGCCTTTGTCTGTCCATGGCAGCAACATGAGACATTCCTCCCTAACGGTGATCGAGCTGCCTATCTGATTGGTGATGGAGCAGGTGTTGGCAAAGGAAGGACCATTGCTGGGATCATCCATGAGAATTATCTTTTAGGAAGGAAGAGATCTCTTTGGTAAAAATAGCCTCTTTACAGTAAACTATTAATGAAACTTGTCTTTGTACCGTTGCTATGAAATGTCGAATGATTACCCCTACTTAAGTTGACAGATTTTTGTCCTTTCTGTTCACTTGTTGTATAGGTTTAGTGTTTCAAACGACTTGAAATATGATGCTGAAAGGGATCTACGGGATATAGGAGCGAAGAATATTCAGGTTCATTCGCTAAACAAGGTAATATATTATCTAGTTGAATAAACAGGTACAAATTATAATATCTAGTTGAATAAACAGATGTTGCTGACAGTTAATTCACCCATCTTGGTCATTGTATAGTTTAAGTATGTCAAGATCTCCTCCAAACACAATGGGAGTGTGAAGAAAGGAGTGATCTTCGCCACCTACTCTTCGCTGATAGGAGAGAGCCAGTCTGGAGGGAAATACAAAACAAGGTTTCAACAGCTGCTCCACTGGTGTGGAGAGGACTTTGATGGAGTTGTATCCTTTCAAAAACCATTAGCCACTTAAGCCCTATTTTTTTCTTTGTCATATGACGTTGTTGTGGGAAAAGTACAGCTTGTTGATTGGCTGTTTTTGCTATTTTGGAAAATCTTTGCATGCCCAAAATAGGGACGCCAGCTTAAAATTGGTTCAGTTAAATGGTGACTATCCTGGCGATAACGTCCATGGTACATGTTTTTTGCAGAATTGATAAGAATACCCATAGTTATTATTAATAATTTGTCTTCCCAAATGTTGATGGTTTTTCTTTAACCTGTTGTCTTAAGATCGTCTATGACGAGTGTCACAAAGCCAAAAATGTTTGTCCTATTGGATCATCTAAACCTACTAAGACTGGACTTGCAGTGCTGGAGCTGCAAAATAAACTTCCCAAGGCACGGGTTGTGTATGCTAGTGCTACAGGTTAGTAAGTAATTGTAAAATTATAGTAGGGCCTTGCATTTTTATGACATGGCTCTGCAGGAGGCTAGCTGTCTCTGAGCTGATCTTGCAAAGCACTGGACCGATCGGCCCCAGATGTCTTGTGCACACTGCCAGTAGGCTGAAGATGTACTTTTTTTCACATGTTTTGTATTTAGCTTAGATTTTTATAAAGGAAGTCAATGTGGCTCGGATCAGGCTGTACGTCATAGATGACTGACTTAATAGTCACGGATGATGGACGTCACAGGCTGGCCACATTGGAGCAACGCGTGATTCATTTGTCTTTTTTAAGACGCAGGAAAGATTCAATTTGATCTACTCTGTTGTCACCGTGGGGAAATATGTCCTCTGAGGTAGAGAGATGGGAAGAGGCCTGACTAGCTGAATTCAAACTTTGGTCCTTACGACTTGCAAGAAACTTACTGGCTCTACCACAACCTTTTTTTCCCCTTCTCTCTATCCAGGTGCCTCTGAACCTCGAAACATGGCCTACATGAGTCGACTGGGCATCTGGGGAGAGGGAACCCCCTTTAGAGAATTCAGCAACTTCATCCAAGCCGTTGAGCGCAGGTGAGTTTCTGTGTGTGTACAATGAAATGGGTTAGCAAGAAAAGAGAAAAAAAAGCACATTCCTGGAATGTATTGAAAAGGTGATTTTGTTATTTCTAATGGTGAAAGCATTCTGATATATTTTGTGTAACCGTTTTAGAGGTGTCGGTGCCATGGAGATAGTTGCCATGGATATGAAACTGAGGGGGATGTACATTGCAAGGCAGTTAAGTTTTACAGGTGTGACCTTCAAAATCGAGGAGGTTCCTCTGACTCAGCAATACATCAAGATGTACAACAAGTCTGTACGCCTGGTAAGAACGTGCTAACCACTTAAGCCCTATACTCTTTGGCTATTTCAGCTATTGTATCGTACGACAATCTACAAGTTCACAATGTGTCACATTGTGATCGGTTGTAAGCTTGTAGATCTATTTTCACTATTATTGAAAAAGGTGTTGGGTTTATGTGGTTTATATGCTTTTATGCATATTTCCCTTATTAGCAGCTAGTGCATTGAACTTGTCCTGCTTTTTTCAGTGGGTGAGCGCGCGCGAGAAGTTTCAGGCGGCTGCCAATCTGATGGATGCAGAGCAGCGCATGAAGAAGTCCATGTGGGGCCAGTTCTGGTCCGCTCACCAGAGGTTCTTCAAATACCTTTGCATCGCCTCCAAGGTTCGCAGAGTCGTCCAGCTAGCAAGACAGGAAGTTCAAAATGGAAAGGTGAGGTTTGTCCTTGAAATAACCTGATTTCTGTTCAATCACTGGACACCCTCTCCTATATGTTGTGTATGCAGTGTTGTCTTTTCTATTTGTAAGTACGATACTAAACCTTCGAAATAAGCTTATTTGTGGTATTTATTTCATTAACCACTTTAAGCCTGAATTATATGCGATGCTGTCGCACTGTGAAAATAGCCTACAAAGCTTGTAGATTGGCTGTTTAGGCTGTGTGATGCTGGCATACAACAAACACTTTAACCCGCCTTCCCCATTTAATTTATAGTTTATGTTGTTAGATTAAGATCATGATGACTCTAAAATGTGGGTTTATCGGCACTTGCTTTCCAGATGTCATTTGAGTCAACAATATTGTTGTGAATAGAGAATAATAAAATAGTTTTTGTTTTCCAGTGTGTGGTCATTGGTCTCCAGTCGACAGGAGAGGCACGGACACTTGAGGCCTTGGAAGAAGGCGGTGGAGAGCTCAGCGACTTTGTTTCTACAGCAAAGTAAGGAGCTCTACGTTAAAGGAACAAAAATCATGCAAAAGACTTTGGACACTGTTGGACACTGTTGGACACAGTGCCAAGCCCCGAGTTATCCCGAGTTTTTTCTGAATGCCCTCAGTGCCAGAACGAAAAATCCAGAACCCAAGATGTCATTATCTGAAGATTTGCAGCTCCATCCACTCTGTTAAACTTATAACTGAAAAAAGGCTGTATCTCGCTTCCTAAGCACTTTTTTTTTTACTTTGAAAAAAAAAAAATCTGGCAGTTTAGAGAACATATTTTTTTATTTCATTGGCACTGAGAGTTAAGTGGTGAGTGTAGTAGTTTACTAAACACTTGCATTCTTTGTTTAGAGGTGTGCTGCAGTCTTTGGTTGAGAAGCATTTCCCAGCTCCTGACAGACAGAAGCTCTTCAGCTTGCTGGGTATTGACCTCTCTGTAAAGAAGACCCCCTCGCCCATCGACACTGCAGCTCAGCAGAAGGGCAAGAAAAGGAAAGGTACGGTACTGTAGGTGACTTCAGTAGCTGTTTTTCTTTTACTGGCAACCTATAACATTTAGCAATAGCCATTTTGTCAAAACATTCCAGGTCAAAGCATCTATATTTAACCCGTTTAGACCTGAGGCCGATACTAAAAACGCCTTCTAAACTTTTTTTTTTATTTTTTTTATTTTTTTATTATTTATTCACAAATTGTTGCTATATACTGTACATGGCAACAACAACCCCAAATGGGTTTCCCGTCCTGAAAGGTATAGTTACAAATAGGTGTTCCCGCCCTCAATGGCTTAAAGGGATATTTCACTTTCAAAAAAACTTTTGGTCATTTTATCGTTTACTCAGGCCTTTGTGAGCCCCCCAGACAGTTTATAAGTTGCTTGATTCAGAATTTAGATATCTGATATTCATTTTATCAGACACGCCCCCTTCCTATACAAACCCACTGTAACTTCAAACTTAATTTTGACCATGTTAGATTCATCAAAAACACCCGTCCTTGGTTCTGGTGACTCATCCTGCCCTCCTAATGCGTGAGGTGGCAGAGTTTTTTCAATAAATGTTTTCATTTATTTAAAAAAAAAAGATTGAAAATCAAAAAATCAAAATACAATAAAAAAATTAAATTAAATAAATGAAAAATGTAATCGGAAAAACACGGCCCCCCCACGCATTAGGAGGGCAGGGTGAGTCACCAGAACCAAGGACGGGTGTTTTTGATGAATATAACATGGTTAAAATGGAGTTTGAAGTTACAATGGGTTTGTATAGGAAGGGGGCGTGTCTGATAAAATGAAAATCAAATATCTAAATAATCAATCAAGCAACTTATAAACTGTCTGGGGGGCTCACAAAGGCCTGAGTAGACGATAATATGACCAAAAGTGAAATATCCCTTTAATTCAACCTGAATTGTACATGGTGAAGTGTGGCAATAATGGCCCATCTCACAACACGTCGCATCACGATGTGTTGTGAGCTTGTATAGCAGATTGGCTATTTTTGGATTGTTTGCCTGTAGTGCCATGCCCAAAATGGGCATGACTGGGTTAAAGAAGTGCTTGTTAGAAAATTTTATATCTTTTGAAATATACATAAGTTTGTCCCCATCCAGTCAATGTCATTTTTTTCCAAAGTGCTTTTGGTACTACTCTTCTCCTGAACAGGGTTATAAAGGGATGAATTGTGTCTGTTCTTCTATTCTTCTTCATCTCTCCTCACTCCTCCAGGTCCAGAAGTTAAAAAGCAGGTGACCAAGAAGCCTCGCCAGCATGGCGGCCTCTCTGGAAGCAGCTCCGAGAGCCAGTCTGAGTCGGACAAAGAGTCTGATAAAGACTGCGAGAGCGACGACAGCTTCAAGTCCGCCAGCTCGGTAGAGGACGACGACTTCAACCCCTTCAGAGACGAGTCCACTGACGATGAGGAAGATGGTTAGTCACTTAACCACTTAAACCCCAGGATCCATATTCTGAGGGAAAACCTAAGAATATAAGCTTATAGATCTGCTATTTTCCTGCGAAGAAATGTAATGTAGAGCGAAAACAGAAAAGACACTAGCTCTACTCGACCATATGTTGTTTAGCCCTATATATTAAGTCGTACAGCGAATAGTGGAAATAGCAGATCACAACGTGTCACGATGAGATTCGTTGAGTTTGTAGATCGAGCTATTTTAGCCATTCATGAGAACTTAAGTACTAATATTATAGCACCTTTTTATTACTGTCAAACGTTTGTTTTGTCTCTTTACTTAGATCCATGGCTTATCAGAAAAGAACCAAAGAAACGGAAAAATAAGCAAAAGAGTAAGAAGAGACGGAAGAGTATTGATCCAGACTCAATTCAAAGTGCCTTGCTAGCATCTGGACTCGGCTCAACCAGACCTGCTTTCACTGCCTCCGTCATCAACCCCCCAAGCACACCTGCCATAGGTCAGTTTTCTTTCTGGCTTCATAAATACGCTCTGAGAATCTGCTCTGATTTGGTAGTATCTGGTACATACATTTTTAATTTACAGTTCAAGCAAATGAGCGTTACTCACCCCACATGATTATAACCTGTTTGTTAAACCTAGATGCTTGTGCAAACATGATTTATAACCTGTTTATTACACGTAGATGATTGTACAAACATAATTATAACCTATTTGTTACACCTAGAGGCTCGTACAAACATGATTATAACCTATTTGTTACACCTAGATGCGTGTACAAACATGATTATAACCTGTTTAGTTACACCTAGATGCTTGTTTGAATTTAGAGTGCTCTAGAGAATAAGCCACAACCATTGCATTTTGCAATGACTTCATCTGTCGTCACAAGTGATCAGTGACTCATATAACCCAGATTTTCACTCGGGAGCGGTCAGTGTGCATTCTGGACATTCTGAGCGCTGCCCTCTGGGAGCATTCAAACTACCAGAAAAATAGAGCAGCCGGGGTGCACTCTGGCACTCTCAGAGCGTATTATTTACGAACGTACCCAACATGAAAAAAATATATGATTATGTTTGTCCATTAGTAAAGGCAGAGAGTCAGGACTCTTGCCTGACAAGCCAGGATGCGGTGGAGGACGCCCAGATAATGAAGAAAGATCTTCTGGAAAGGCTTGAGAAGCTAGCCCAGGATTTGCCTCCGAACACTCTGGACGAGCTCATTGACGAACTGGGAGGACCAGAAAATGTGGCAGAGGTACCAATATCTGGTCACCACCGTGATGTGGCTAATATTCATATTTATATTTCCTTGCTGTCGGGCAGAAACCTTGAATCTCCAACTTTCTATGTATTTTTTTCGTAAGTGAATGCCCTACTTATCATAACAGTGAAAGTAGTCGATGTACAACCTTGCAATGCAGAGCATTATGAGTTTTTAGATATTTTGAAAATGGTTAAGTCTGCCTGTGGGTTTTATAAAATTTAACCAATAAAGTATTTGCAAGAGCTTGTAACCAAATTTAATCTGAACACAGGTCATTTTTTCTTTTCTGAAAAGTAACCGATTTGAACATACAAGGTTTCTGCCCAACTGCAACGATGTATTGTCCCCTGCAGAGAATCAACGTTGCTGAGCTGTCATCTGCTCTGTGTTTCAGATGACGGGTCGTAAGGGCCGTGTGGTCAGCAATGACGATGGAAGCATCTCCTACGAGTCCCGCTCTGAGCTGGATGTGCCCGTGGAAATCCTCAATCTGACAGAGAAGCAACGATTCATGGACGGAGAGAAGGTTAATATTTAATATTGGAGTGGAAAGAGGGTAAAACGAAGACCTCAACCACTTAAGCCTTATGCACTTAGTCGTGTGAGTAGAGAAAATAGCCAATTTACAAGCTGAACACTTTGTGACGCGCGTCTTGAGCTTGTTGAGCTTGTAGAGCTGCTATTTTCTTTTAATTCTTTGGAATTGAGAATTTTTGCCTATGACACGCCCAAAATAGGGATGCCGGGGTGAAAGTGGTTAAGTCATCTGGTGACTCACTGACTGAAGAAGAATGACATAAATTGTAGCCTCTTTCTTGGCAATGGTTTGAGGAGGGACAAATGTGTCTTTCTCTTTTCAACCAGAACATAGCAATCATCTCAGAGGCAGCCAGCTCGGGTATATCCTTGCAGGCCGACCGTCGGGTCAAGAACCAACGGAGGAGAGTCCACATGACTCTGGAACTACCTTGGAGTGCAGACAGAGCCATACAACAGTTCGGTCAGTACACCTTCTCTCTAACCACTCAACTAGAGCAAAATGTATGGTCTCTAGAGCTGCAACTATCGATTGGCAATTATTATTTTGATTCGAGCAGCACGTTAAAAAATGTATACATCGATTCACATGGCCAAAATATGGATCTATCATTAACCCATCAAGACCTGAAGCCGATTCTACTAATATCTTCTAAATCCCAAACGTATGTTTCAATGTCACTGGTGCTCAAACTTTTCACAAAATATTTTGGTGCAATGTGCCATTAACGTGTTTCACGTGTTTTTGAAAAAAACAGAAAAAAACAAAAAAAATTGCTTTTGAAGCCAAGATATCATTATCTGAAGATTTGCAGCTCCATTCACTCCTTGTTTAACTTATAACTGAAAAAGGCTGTATCTCGCTTCCTAAGCACTTTTTTTTTACTTTGAAAAAAAAATCGTAATGGCCAGAAATAGATATTAACACATTAACTGCCAGAGGTATTTTCATATTTTTTTAGCCAGTGCCAGAGTTTTTCATTGGAAAAAATAAGGTACTCAGGAGCCGAAATACAGCATTTTAAAGTTTTAAGTTAACAAGGAAGTGGATAGGAGTCTAGATCTTCAACTAATCATATCTCCTTGGTCTTTGGGTGAAATTGGAAAAAGAAAACATAAAAAATATTCTCTTTTTATTTATTTTTTTTACTTCACGTAGATCTACGCGATTATCACGTGGCGGCTTTAAAGCGGTTCGCGTAGATCTACGTGATTGGCAGTGAATCAGTTAATAATTTGGGCACTCAATGAGTTAATGGGTTAATCTATTAACTTATCTTTTTTTCCTTCTTCTTTTAATAATCAATTAAATTGATTAGTTCAATGAACTGTTGCAGCCCTAATGGTCCCAGTATGCATGTTGACCTGTCTAACATGATGATGTTTCTGTTCTCTCAGGGAGAACACACAGGTCAAACCAGGTCACTGCTCCTGAATATGTCTTCCTCATATCAGAGCTGGCAGGAGAGCAGAGATTTGCATCCATTGTTGCAAAACGACTAGAAAGCCTGGTAATATCATGTTGGATATCTATAAGGGGGTGGCCACTGTACATTTGCACAAATAGATTGGGACTGAAATGAATGTCTGACGGTTTTGAATTTGAACTAAATGCAAATTATTGATAGTATTTTGCCCTTTGTAACAGGGTGCTCTTACCCATGGCGACAGAAGAGCTACAGAAACGAGAGACCTCAGCAGATTTAATTTTGACAACAAAGTAAGCAATTTGAAGCATGCATGTCTATGTTCATTTGATCCTTGACATGAATAATGTTTGACTGTGTGGTGACCATCTCTTACCACAGTACGGAAGAAATGCTCTGGAAATTGTCATGAAGTCCATCGTAAAACTTGATACTCCGTTAGTGCCTCCACCATCAGAATTTGAAGGGGATTTTTTCAAAGGTATTGATCTCAATATTTTCAGACATATGACATGTAGATGCACTACAAAGATATTGATCAAGTAATTGTTTGGCAAATTGTGTAATATTTTGTGACTAGATGGAAGGTTTATGATCAACTCGTTAAGACTTTCTTCCAACTTTTTGTCTTTTTTGTGTCTACAGAAATCCAAAATGGATTAATTGGAGTGGGTCTCATAAGTGTGGAGGATAGAACTGGAGTCCTGTCTGTGGACAAAGGTTGGTAACAACCTTTCTTTATCAAAATATTGCACAATGTAACTTTAATTTGTAGTCTCAAGGCCTGAATTGACAAGCATTCTTTGAACTGAAAACTATGTGCGTGCTCCAGCCATCCATGTTGTTTGGCCTCAACCTCTTCTGATACACACTGGCACCTCCCTTACTCCTTAAAGATCTGCTCATCCCATATCCATGCTGGATTTTCCAGTGCAAGATGACTGGCTGCAGTTAGGCTAAATCGCCATTACGATCTGTATTTGTAGAAAGTAAAATTGCTGCTGTATATAATATAAAAAAATGTGGACATCATGTTGAAAATGGTTGTAATATTCTGACAGTGAATGTTGTGGGGGGGGGGAAACACAATGTGAGAACATTGCATTGAATTTGTGTGTGTGTTCTTGCTCATCCAGACTACAACAATATCGGGAAGTTCCTGAACCGTATCCTGGGCATGGAGGTCCAGCAGCAGAATGCCGTGTTCCAGTACTTCTCTGATACACTGGCAGCTGTTATTCAGGAGGCTAAGAGGAATGGCAGATATGACATGGGCATTCTAGGTGAGATCAGTTGATTGTTACTTAGAAACTAAAAATCACACCCTGTGTGAAGTGGGCGGTGTCTTGCTAGCTAATCACAATACTGAATGGAGTCAACCAATCATGTACAAAAGATAAATACATTTATTGAAACACTCTTTATGATGGACGAAACCATAACTTGAAAAAAACAAATTTATGTTTTTTTTTCAAGTTATGGTTTCTTATATAGGGCTATGCACATGTGTCATGTGACACTGGCCAATCACAGTCCTGAATAGATTGTGATTGGCCAATCACGGTGCAGGATAATTGTACACATTTCCAAACCTCACTTGTAGGGGCGGTTTCACTGCCCAAGATATTTGTACATTTTTCCAAATCTCACTTATAGGGGCGGTTTCACCGCCCAAAAACTGTTGCAATATGCTCTATATATTACAACCTTTTTCTTTTAATTGGTTACGGCGGTGATGTGTTGTGAGCTTGTAGATGATATTTTCTAAATTTAAAAAAATGTTTGCTTATAATGACATGCACACAAGAGGAGGCCATGATGAAAGTGCTTAACTTCGTTGTCTTGTACTAGATCTGGGCTCGGGTGATGAGAAGGTACAAAAGGTGGACTGCAAAAGATTCCTAACACCAGGCTATACCACATCAGGACACGTTGAGCTCTACACTGTATGTCATTTCATATACGTGTCAAAGCTACAAATATGTTTGTTCTTTATTTTTGCCTAGGAGTACATGTCTGCAATTAATGTGAATTGAAAGTTCCTGTTAATTGGATGCTTTACATACAATCTCGGTATTGATTTTTAATACCCATGTAACTGTTTTCGCAGGTAAGTGTGGAAAGAGGAATGTCGTGGGAAGAAGCCACCCATGCATGGGCAGAACAGAGTGGATCAGATGATGGATTTTATATACAGGTAGGTACCGTTACTGTTCTTTCATGTACAGTTATATTGTAAGCCAGCTCAGTGGCCTTAGGTTGGAGTGTCCACCCTGAGACTAGGAGGTTGTGGATCAATTCCCCGGCTGCGTCATACCAAAGACTATAAAAAGTTTCATATCGCACAGAAAGGATTTTTTTATTTGTAACTTTTGGGGAAGTTGTATCTTATGTGTGTGTGTGTGTGTGTGTGTGTGTGAAGTTTCTCGGGGTCAAGGATGTTTCAGGTGGGATCAGATTTTGCATAAACCTTAAATAAGAGTTCATCATGGATAAGCCATTGAAATACAAAGCACTGGGCTGCATGTTTCAGGTGTGGTCGGGTTTAGCGTACTAAAAGCTGCCATTATCATAATGTGTGGAATAATTGGTTTGTCATGGAAGAACCATTCAAAAACAATTGGTACAAAGCAGTTGGCCAGTAGTAGACCTACCAGTGGTAAATGGGGGAAGTGGATAACTTCCCCCAGACTACCTAATGTGGAATACGGGCGGTTTGTGTGGGGGATAAATACACATTGCTGTCGGTTTGGACCTGGTTTAATGTTTTATAATAGGCTATAAAGTAATAAATGATACAATAATTTTAGTTGAAGATGACAACTGAGAGAATGAAAAAAAGCTGCAGGTTTTGCACGTTGGAGGAGGAAACGACACTAAAGATGAGGTTCCGCCGCTACATCGATACTCAATTCATATGGGAGACCGTGTCAATTTGTTAATGACTCAGAAATGAAGAGCAGGATTGCTTCCTCTGGTTGCCTCCTTGCCTCAGCTACAGTCAATACTCAAATGATAAAAACGATGCACAAGTTTCACAAGACATAGAGCCTTTTCAGCCAATTGATTTCTATTATCTACAAGTACAACTGAAAGTGAGATTCCCCATGCTAGTGAATGAGGCAGCCCAGAGGGCAGGCCAAAGAGTACACTGTCCTTATGTCACTGATCACATGACCCCAACAATCAATTCTCCAGTTCTAGGCAACACAGAAGTGGGGGTCTTTATCTTATTTCACAGCTCTAAGGTATATAAATGACATGGCTGAAAATTAGTGGTGTTCCCCTATAAGACAATAAGAAATATTGGCCAGATAAAACGGGCGTCAGTGTGACGTTATCTTATCCGTGGCTTCTTAACTCCAGACGTAGGGACCATAGGAGCAACACATTGCAGGTCTCAAAGGTCAAATGTTAAACTTAACAGGTATGTAATCGATATAACAAATCAAACCTGTGTTTTTAGGTGAGGAACAACAAGAAGACAGCCATACTGGTGAAGGAGGTGAACGCCAAGAAGAGGTTGTTCCTGGTGCACCGGCCCAACACGGGCAAACAGCAAAAACTGGAGGCTTATGCAGACATCAAGAAGAAGTGTAAAAAGGTCATAGAAATGTCAAGTATTGACATCATAAATGTGCACTGGATTAAACCTTTTAAATGAGGTGATGATTTAAACTTGTGTCCTTTCGTAGGTCTTGTCAGATGATGCCAAGCAACACTGGGTGGACCAGTACAAGTCCTCTGCAACGATCTGCTCTCATGCGTATTGGTATGTAGTCACAGAAGTCTGACTAACTCTTTATTTTATGAGCGGAGAAGCGCATTGGACATCATGTCTAGAGCGCTCGCATGGCGCATTTATTGATGCCCGCAACTTTTGAACCTATCAACCATTGCTGCGTTCGAACGTTGTCACCTGCATTATTAGCACACATAGCCTAGCTGAAGCTAGTTGTGGTAAGGATTTTAAAAAACAGACTATTTGTTGACAAAGCCACTTAAGGAGTCGTGTCCAGCAGCGGAGCGCTTTGGATTTCATGTCCAAAGAGCTCTACACTGAGCGAGAATCCATGTTTGCGGCTTGTGAACGTGTCACTCAACCCTCTGCATAGCAAGAGACAAAAATTTAACTATTTTCTACTCGAGAGGCACCCAGGGCACTCCGCCGAAAAAAGCTAAAACACTCGGTACAGCCCTGGGAAGGGGAGCGAGTCTTTACCGTAGAAATGCATGGCAGGAAAGTGTCTGTGACACGGCCCCTTATGTCAGTCACTTAACATAAATGTCTGTGTGGTTAAGCCAGATTTGTGTCGTACGCCGGAAATAGTTGGTCTACAAGCTCACAAGGCATCACATCATGCCACATTGTGAGCTTGTATGTCTGCCATTTTTCAACATACAACTTGAGATAAAATGAAGCATTCCTGTACCCCCAGGCGAGGACACTGTAAGAAGGCTTCGATGGGTCTACACTGCGACATTGGTCTTCGGTGTAGGACGTACTTCGTCCTGTGCGGCTCAGTACTCAGCGTGTGGACGAAGGTAGAGGGCGTGCTCGCGTCCGTCAGCGGAGCCAATGTGAAGATGCAGATCGTTCGCCTTCGATCAGAAGACGGACAGAGGATAGTTGGTATGTTAAAGGCCAGACATTTTTAAGTATTTAAAGATAAAAAAGACATTCTAGAGCTGGGCTGGTTGCTCAATGTCATGGTATGAGACTATAGACCTACATTTGAACAGTAATTATAATGACTGAATTTCTTCCACAATATTGGCTGGGAATTTGGATATAATATCGTCATGTGGCATAAGTGTTGTCTTTTACTGGTTTTAAGCTGTAAGCCTTATTTTATACATTAAAAGATTATAAAGTGAAAATAGCTAATCTACAAGCGCACAACGCATCAGCTCAATGTGAGCTTGTAGATTGACAATATGATTACATTCTTTTAAATGTTCAAACATAGTGAAAATAGCCACAGTACGATATGAGGTACTTGCTCAGAAATGTTGTGATATTTGAATGTCGCCCAACCCTAATTTAAATGCATCATATACCATGAAAAGAAAATCATGTCATGTACATTTTTTATTTCATTTTTCTTTTACAACAGGCTTGATCATTCCAGCAAACTGTGTGTCGCCGTTGATCAACATCCTGTCAACATCAGACCAGTGCCAGCAGCTTGCAGTGCAGGAGCAACAGAAATGGCAGCAGCTTCACCCCCAAAGTCTCAGTCACGTGCCCAATACATAGCATACCACTCATTCACCCTGGGTTCACGTCCTACCCTGAAGGAACTGCAATTCCATTCGGTCTCCCATTTGTGCGTTTTAAGCTCATGTCACTACCCCTTTAAGCCCCGGTTATGCTTAGTTGCATGTGGGCGTCGAACACCAAAAATAGCGGATCTACAAGCTCTCAACATGTTGGGAGCTTGTAGATCGACTATTTTTGGTGTGCGACACCCGCACACAACCAAGTATAACTCTGGCTTTATTCTACCCATACTTTTTTCTTTAAGGGTCAGAGGTGCCATGCCAAGCTGTGGCATTCTTAAATGTAAAAGCAGTGGCAAGTACAGGAAAGATTTCAGGTTTTATCCCCAGAGACTGTTTTCACCTTGAATTCTGATGGTTTGTTTGTTTCTCCTCTGATATTCAGAGTGAAAGATTTGATAAAAGAAAAAAAAGACAATTTGGTTTGTTGAGGTGGCAGTGTACAAGGGCTGTGGGAACACATAATATCCAAGAAGATGATGATGGTGTATTGGTTGAGGTTTTCCTCTTAACCTCTGTTTCTCCAAGCGTTGTGTAAATAACCCTGTCGATGTCAGATGAATCTCAGTCGCAACCTGTTCCAACTGTGTCAAGACCAAAGGTGGTTGAAACAAACCTACGATGTATACATGTGGATACCGTGTTCGCCTCTGCTGCTCACAGGAGGGATGCGTCAACCGTCAACACGGCTGCTCTATTGGCAGGGACAAGCCGTGCCCATATTTATGCATGTATGCCCCCTCTGTATGTCTATTAAAGTAGGTGGTCTCTCCCCAATTACAATAATTGCAACTCACTGAATTCCCACCCGGTTGGTTTAATTAAAGATGTGGATTGTCATACCAAAATACCGTAATCTTTCGTACATGGTAGCTCAGGCAAGTGCCCCTGCCAATATGGTGGCCAATGCGGCATCTGCGTGTATTCTGTCTATGGTTAAAACAGAGAGACCACAACATCATGAATGTGAACCTGAGACGAAAAAAACGATGTGCCTCTTTCCAAAATGGGTATGCCATCAGATATAATTCCAAGTCAAAGTACATGTTGTGGTAATGCAACTTTTGAGTTGGTTTTACTTGTCTATAACCTGTCACAACACCAGAAAGTTATCTTTCGTAGTTTATTATGAGAGCACACATTTTTGTGCTCAACTAATTCTCATTCGTCACTGATTTGGGCATATTATTTAAACCCCTAGCTCGATTTTTCCAGTGGTGATAAACGAGTTGGTTGTATAATGCTATGTAGTTAAAATGTACAGTCGTCAGAAGAAATGACTGTACACGTGATTAGGCTCAGTAAGGCCTCATCTTGGACCGGTCTTGGTTTGTTTCCACTTGATCTTGACCCAGTTCAGTCCAGTATGTATGTTGTACATATTTTGAGTCTGACTTTGTCACATTTAGTGTGATCTTCTAGACGAACAGTCCTTGACAGCCTAGTTAGTGCCACAGAAAATTGCCAACCTTTAGCTACAATGCCTACTTCTATAGAGGAAAACCTTCAACCACCCAGTCACTGACGGAAGGATTATGAAAAAAACGGATAGGGTGAAAATAAAGAGGAATCCTGACAATAGTTGTCAAGAAAGGAGACCCTTGCCAGAGACCAAGACAAGACCATGACATGCTTTGACCAAGATCGATATTTTGGTGTTGATAGAGCTAGACCAAATCTAAGCACTGCCCTGAGACTTCTTTAGTGAACTCAGTCTTCTCTTCTGAAGGTTGAAATATATTTTCTATTTTTCTTTGTTCTTGTTTTTGAAAACAGGACAGTGCTCAGGGGTTATTACTCTTGGAAAATTAAAAGCTAAGAGGCATAACAAATGTCTCATGCATGACCATAATAAATACATTTTCGTTCCACTTCTGTTCTGACAGACACATCACCTATGTGTCATTTTTATTTTGTCCAGTTGAGTTTACATCTTATATCCTCCGTTAATGAACTGCTTTGTTGAGCCACACAAGATGACTAATCAGACTGTATAGCTTTAGTTCACCAAAGTGTTGAACGCTCTTGCCTCCTTGTTTTTCTACTGGATTGTAGATCTGCACTGCAAAGGACAGGCCAACATCTGGCAATGTGAGGCGCTGCCTAAATGGGAATTGGAGTATTGTAGAAATATGCCCCGAACCTGTGTACTCAAGACTTTGCTCTTTTCTTTGAGGTGTGCATATCCTCTTCCCATCTCATCCATTAAGATGGATCAAAATATGAATGGGCAGCAGGGACTAGTCATCGTATGTCACCAAATTATGAGCATTACACCCTGTACACTCTGTAAAGTCATTTTGATTCAGCAATGCAGTACTGCAGGAGTTGAACATTAAGAGTTGTGAGTGGCAAACATTTCTGGGACATTTATCTATTTCATTTTATTGATCAGTAATGTCTGATTTATACTTCGTTGCGTGTGGGTGTCGCGCACCCAAACGGCAGCTCAAGCTGCAAGCAATACAAGCTGAAAATTGCTGATCTATAAACTCAAAATGCACCGTGAGCTTGTAGATCAGTTATTTTTAGGTGCGCGACACCCGCGCTTACCTAAGAATAGCTCTGGCTTAATGTATGTGATGACCCTCCCATACTGTTTTTTCTACTTGTATTTGGTTTTCTATGTACAGGTGGTTGATGGGCAGTGCTGGAGGGTCATCACTGCATAGGTGCACTATGACATAAAACAAATCTTTTCAACTGGAATGTCCACCACATACATTCGCCGATGTCTGATGTTTTTGTTTTGACAAGTGAGATGTTATGTACATGGGCTGCTGACTTTCTAAAAAGCTTTGAGTGCTGTAAAATGTATAGCGATGGGCAGTTTTGATTAGAAGTTAAAACACTTGAACAACTTTTACCATTGCACGAGTTGCACTACTGAGTTGTACAAAAAAATAAATCTGCATTACACGATTTGAATGCGTGCGATGACCAATAAAGCTTGATATACTTGTATTATATGATTACTGTGTTTGCTTTAATACAGCACTATGGTGCGGATAGACAATCCAACTTTAGACAATTGTTAAGTCTTACAGCTTTAATATGCATTTCAATGGTACAGCAATGGTCCCCATCAATCAGTCTTACAAAGCTTAAACAAAAAGGGGGCAAAACTAGATGTAAAAGTTTATTGTAGACCTACAGGCAAACATTGAATGAAATGTTAACCTGTAAAATGAGGGGAAACAAAGAGGGGGATCTTGTAAGGGAGATAGCACCATCTGTGAATTAAATTAAACTATTGGAACAACATAACAGTATCACTTTCCTCATTAAATCATTGACAATGTCTGTCCTTTCATTTCTATTCCCAAAATTGATGGGCCCTCTTCTTCGCTCCTGTATTTCAAACAGAAGCTTGCCCAATTTCTATGTCAAAGGAAAGCTATACAGAGAGACATTTTTGTACGTCAGGTGTTCAAATGAATATCGGGTCAAAATGCTTGAGTGGTTGAGTGTCACAATTATTCCTTAAAATAAATCACTTTAGTATTAGTATTCCTAAAGCACAGTGACACAAGTATCCTCAATATTCTGTCAAATGACCTGCTAGGCATTAAATTATTGATGTTTTAATTCTTTCACTTGCTGGTAATAAATCTGAAATTGTAATACCACAAGTTATTAAGTTTAGATTTGGTTCCTCTTTTATTGAATATTGGCTATTGTATTGACTGGAATTAGTTGCTATTACCTGTTAATATTCTTAGGTGTAGCATGGGTTTCTACCTCACTTGCACATTGATATTAATCATTTTGTATACCCTTTTCTATTTCACCTGTTTTAAATGTGTGAAGAAAAAAAAATAGGTAAAATAAAGTGCAAGTCACCACCACAAGACTTCTCTCAGGTGTATGTGTGTGTAATCTGTGTAGGCTATGTGTCTGTCAGAATATCTTGTTTTCATATTTTTTTAATAAATTAGCTTTTTGGGGTTCAGTAAACATTTGTTACATAAAAAAATGTGTGTTATGAATTTATTTTTATTTAATTATCTGATATCTTTAACCACATGAACCCTAGCATCCGTATACGGGAGGCGAACGTTCAGTGAAAATAGCAGATCTACAAGCTCACAACACTCACAACACAGCTAAGATAATAGTGTAGAGGGGAAAAGTAGGCGCCTAGTATAGACCCCTGGGGACTCCAGTGAGTGTTTAAGTGGTTCATATGAAACTTTACATTGCGTAAAGTAAAGATTTCCAAAATAATACAGAACAGAAAACATTCAACATTTCATTGTGAACAGTTGTCGGCCAAAAAGAAAGGTTTTAAGACTTTTCATCCATGTTGGACAACATAAGTTAATTATAACATGTTTTTTATCGTGTCTAACTGTATTCATACGAGCCAGATATTAATGTGGAAAAACATGCACTTTGTAAAAATATGTTTTAAATTGGGAGGTTGGTTCATTCTTTTTGTGTGTGTTTTACATATGATCTCATTAATCTGTGTTGGGGACATGTCTATTCAAGGTTCAAGGTTCAAGGTCTTTATTGATTCTATGACCTTGTTTTCATACTCTCTGACATCACTCATCCAATGTATGTGCAAAAAAGTCCAACTCCTTTTAACGATGAAACTTGCCTAAAAGGACAATGTTAAATCGAAGTCTACACAGGTATCTTTCACACTATTAACCAAAACATAATAATCTTATAATTGTGTGATTACTTTTGGCCTGAATCTGGGCCTTTCTTTTATTAGCTTGACCAACTCTCACGGATTCTCAGAGCATACATTATGCTTCACTTTAAGCAGCCATGCACATGCCTGTGCATCCCCAAAGAGTTGTTAATTAACTTATTGAGGAAAATAGTTCATCTTGTGGATGAATGGGAATATTAAACACACCAATGTTAGCTAAAGGGAAGAGGGGATTCATATATTTGATGGTTTAATTTAATTGAATGTACTAACCTCCCAATCAAAAGAAACTTCTTGTCTGCAATTTGTAACTGATCCTAAGTCTAAGCTTAACACCAGAAATGACCCCCCCCGCCCCAACTGTTTACTGTACATATACGTTTTATTGCTACTATATGTTGATGATGTCTTGTATATTATTGTATATCTTTAAATGCCTAGATGAATTGAATACACAGGACCACAATGGAAACAAGCCCTCACGGAGAGAGAGGGGGGGGGCACAGAGAGAGAAATAGCCCAACAGGGACCACTATGATACAGCCTACTATGATGCAGCCTATTTGACCCAGCTAGATTCATTGCCAATTTGCCATGTTACAGCTGATTTAGCTGATTGTCAGTTTTCAACTTTATTTCCTCCCCAATATATAGGCTGCCAGTTTCACACTATAGTTTCATACTATAGTTTCACACTATAGTTTCACACTGACCTGGACGAAAATATGCTAAACTGTCCCACAGGGTGTCCCATCATGCTACCATAACAAGCACACTGGTTTTCACTTTTTTTTTAAAAGAAAAGTCCAGTTCTGTGCCATTACCAGAGGTCAGTAGACAGTAGGCCAAGGCCTATCTCCATTTCTCTCATCCAGTCGTGAAATGGGACATTCTGCATAATGAGTACTTTCTACTTTTGGTACCTTAAGTACATGTTGTGATTTTTATACCAATACTCTTGTACTTTTACTCAAGTAAATGTTTAATTACGGACTTTTACTTGTAACAGAGTATTTCTACATTGCAGTATTGATACTTTTACTTAAATGGGAGTACTTTTTCCACCACTGTCAGTAGTAGGCCTAGATCTCCATTTCTCTCAGCAGACAATGGATATGCCTAGTACATTTTTTCTGATGACTGATGGTGGGGGGCCCCACTCCCCTCATGCAAGCGACCCCCCCCCCCCCCACACACACACACACACACACACACACACACACACACACACACACACACACACTGAACCAACGGATCGTGACGCTGAGAGCCATGATTGGACCATTGGACCTAATCACTGTGTGTGTCTGTGTCCACCAATGGTCAAGAACTGGTTTAGGATATGAACCCCAGGCCACTGAGAGGCCAGATCACATCACACACTGGATGGGAGTCAAAACGGGTCGGATCCCCTCGCCTCAACACGTGACTCAAGATCAAGAAGAGAGAATCTTTGAGCTTTTAATTGAACTTTTAACGAGTGTTTAATATAATCTAGTCGTCATGGCAACACGGGACGCGACGGACGCCCCCTCCCCCCAGACAAAGCCAGGTATCTATCATCGTCAAGTCTTTGTGCTGCTGATCTTTCTGCTTCATTTATCATCCGCCGTACGACGGTGTCGCCAGTGTTGCCAAGTCTGCTTATTATAAGCGACTTTGGGCTTGTTTTTCTGTAAAGTAGCTTGTAAATATTGGTAGTTGCGGGTTTTGGGGCTTTTTTCTTAAGTGTAGTTGCTTATTTGGGCTTGTTTTCGACTGCTGTTTAAACCAGAGGTTCTCAATGTCAAGGACCCCCAAATTACGGTAATGTGTATTTGTCCACGGACCCCCCCATCTGAAAACATTCTGTGCCAGGGGACCCCCGTACCAGATTTGTATTGTTAAAATGTTTCAAAAATATTCTAAATTGTTCTAATTCTCTTCAAGATTTTTTTTTGAAAATAGCAGATCTAAAAGCTCGTAGATTGGCTTGTAGATCAGCTATTTTCAAAAAGCCGATTCAGGGCTCGTGTAGGCTACTCGCTTCTTTTGGGCTTGTTTTCATAGACATGGATGCTTGTTTCTCTCGCAAAACCTGGCAACGCCGCCCCCCCCCCCCCCCCACATGGACGGTTAAAGCAAACTTCATTGACAAACAAAAGCAGGCGCTACAACTACCTAAACAATCCTTCAAGGCGTGGAATGTAAATACATGTAAAACATAAAACTTAAAAACCCGTCACAAAGTAGTCTTTACCCACTTCAGAGTTTACCTAAAGTTTACTTTTAAATGTGTTTCAGAAAATGTCTGAAGTAGGAATAAAGTGTGGAGAAAAGTATCTAGTGATGCCCATCGTTCATATAGTATTAGGCCTACTATATTGTGTCGTCTATCAAAGCTTAGTGATCATTGTTTTTTTCCCCAGTGAATCTTCCTTAATTAAATGCTTTAAGGAGCAAAATAAACTTGAAAAATATATACATTTTCTTTGTATTTGTGTTAAAACAAGTGGAACACGTGTTTGGATTGTGGTGGATATTGCATAGTGTTGTCTATCAAAGTTTAGTGATCTATATTGTTTTTCCAGTGGATCTTCCTTTATAAAATACTTTAATGAGCAAAATAAAATTGGAAAAAATACACATTTTATTGTTGTGTGTCTTAAAACAATTGAACACGTGTTTAGATTGTGGTGGATTGCATTGTGTGTGTAAAAAAAAAAAAATCCCCATTCCAGATGATGTGTGTAATGATGTGTAGTTGCAGTGTTTAAAGCACAGTGGGTGTCAATATAAAGTGACGGCCATATTTGCCGGCGCCGCCGCCGTTGTTGTAAACAAAAAGTGAGAGACAAGGACGCTTCAGTGAATTTTCGGGTCATTTTTATTTCTTTCATTTACGATGTCTCTGGGAATGTCTTACAAACCCAACGTCCATCAGCCCATGCCGGGAACTTCTGGCAACCCGGGTAAGATGAAAATTACATGAAAAACGAAAGCATCCAGCCGTTAGATCGAGTGTTAAATTCGGGGTCTCGGCGAATACCTGGAGAAAGACCGTGTGCGTGTAGTTTTTTTTTTGGTCCAGTTATACATATAGGGTCAGATCCATGGGAGCTAGTAGGCTAATTCATATCCGCCATTATTACTAATGTAAAGAGTCCCATCCGTTACACGGCAGCGCTGCTAACATCAACGGTTAAATACGGATAAAGATTAGATCCCCGCGTAGGGGGGGTCCGCCGACCTGTGTCCACATTAAAAGCCGTGGGGGCCGCCGCTACATTGTGACAAAAAAAAATGTATCACTTTGGCTTCTTGAAGCAGCCCTTGTTCCGTTTCCTCCATGATACTCCAGAGCCGCTGCTGCTGATTGATCTGCCAGTGAATGTCTTTTTTTTTATTTTAACGAAGCTTCGATGACACCTTGCGTTAGACGACGTGAACTGCAAGTTAGCCCGGGGCTCAATGCCGTTTTCGGGTTTCTGATCCGGTCTGGAGCGGAAATGACTTTACGTCATCAGGTTGGCCGGAACCACCGACTGAAACGTCCGGTGCCGTGCAACCTCCGAAATGATTCCCCTGGTTTAAAATGTGTTTAGTTTGGTATAATCGTTTCGTTTCTTTTGGTATAATAATGGTTTGGTTATGTCCATCTTTTATTCTAACTCGTGGCGCGACTAGCGAGACTAAACTAATTGATTCGCTTTATGTGGGGAACAAAAACAATGTGACGCCAACCGGAACCAGTTTTTTCTAATTTCTAAACCGGATCACACGGGCCAGTTTGGAACGAATACCAGGCTTTCCTCCGCGGTGACGCGAGGTTACTGCAAGTGGAAAAGCAGTGATTCTTTCTTTCTCAACCTTTTGTCATTTCAAGGACCCTCCAGTGTTATATGCATTATTAGGCCACGGACGCTCTTTAAAGAAATATATCATTTATTTTGAGATGTTTCAGAGGAACATTTAGACTCAGACCTACATACAACACAATGTACATACAAATTGTGTTTAACATTATCAAAAAAGGGTTTGTGTCAGTAGACACATTTATAATACTATAATTTATTTGTGTTAATCTCCGGGTCCCAAACTAAACCAACTCTGGGAGTGGAATGGAACAGTTTGGTTCTAGCCTTGGATCAAGACTATCATAGATGTATTTAATTGAGTCTTGACTATTACTACTGTATATCGTAGATATGAAAAATGTCAAAATCGATAAAATACATCTGTGATAGTTTTGATCCAAGGCTAGTTTGGTTCCATGTGTACATTCTTGGTCTTGGAGTTACATTCCATTTCTAACCATCAATGTTTATTTAGCTGGGGGATCATCCAACTGCCAGAACGTACGGACCTCCCTGGCCTGAGGCTCCTAACGTTGAGAACAGGCCTAGAAATTCATCATTTTAGGGGCAAAGCCACTTGACCTTTGGCCATCAAATAAAACAATGATTTTTAAGTATACTGATTTTAATTGCACCCTTCTAGTTTAGTGGTATTTACAAATGACTAATATTTGGCCCCCAGGGGTCCTTGGTTCCAGTGGGTCCCCAGTAAAATGTGTTACTACAGCATCACAATCATTTTAACCACTTTATCCATTTATACGTTGGCTATTTTTGAGAATTTTATCACAACTCTTCTCTTCTAGGGTTCCCTGGCACAAAACAAATTCAGATGGGGGTCTGCAGGCAAATATAAATCAATTTGGGGGTCCTTGGCACGAAAACGTTTGAGAACTACTGTTGTAGATACTCCCACTTCAAAAGTTCACGCATGCTCAGTCAGCCCTGGACTGGTCAGAGTCGGTGGTCTCATTTGAAGATGGGGAGTCAGGGGGAGTTAAGAATTCAGAATCTCAACATAAGACACTGGTGTTAAAAACCTCAACAGGAAAGAGGCAGAGTAGGAAACGCTGAAATCAGCTGGGGCAGTAAGGCCACTTTGGCCTCAGGGCGTATCTGCTTTGTTTCACTACCCTTTTCATCTTATTGAATCATTCAACTGTGTATTTTTTTCTTTTAGCAGTTGGAAACATCCAGTCTCCCTCAACAGCCAACTTAGCCACATTACAGAATTTACAGTCCTACAGACCCCTTCTGAATGACTACGGATCACCCTCTTTAGGATTCTCACAGGTATTTATTTTCATGATTATAATGTCTATACAGCACAGTCAGGATGTATACTTTAACATACTTTACACTTTAACAAAGGAACCCACAAAAACAAATATAACAAATGAACCCACAACATTTGAATACATTTGTACATTCTCAGATAAATAAATTGGGATTAAACACTGAGGATTGTACTGATATGTCTAGTTGGCATTAGGGCTGCGGCTGTCTGGTCAATGTCGATGAAATGATTAATCGGTCGGTTGACCAAGACTTTGTTAGTGGATTCGTTTTTATTAATGCTTTATTTCCATACATATTTCTAGATATAACCCTTTAATTCTGCCATTTTATAACTTCTAATAGCAAGTAGCCATTGTGAAATCAACATAAGAATGTGTAGTTCTCAACCTCACCAAAAGGCTGGTGTCTGTATGATTGTATGCAGTACACAATGTTGATTAAATCAACTTCTGTAATTTATTAGTCCACATGATGAAGGAGGTTATGTGATGACACTGTAACAAGCAAATTGTTTTATCAACCTCATAAACCCTATACTTTGTTGACCGGAGTCTGGCAGCAGTCTAGGCCCCCTTCTTTTTTCCCTCGCACACTCTACATCTTTGCTGAAATTAGCCGATCTATTGTATGATCTGCTGTTAATGTTTGCACCAGAATAGGGACACAGGGGTTCATATTGTAAAAAAATTGTGTTATTAGGGCTGTCACGACTATGAAATTTTACTTGACGATTGTCACTCAAATAATTGCGATTGACAATTTAATTGTGTTTCTGTTGTTGAACATTATTTAACACTATGAATAAAAAATTCTGTTTTGGCTTACATAATTTAACAACTTTATACTTAAATACTGAACTTTATACTGAATAGTGGAAATAGACGATATACAAGTTCAAAACGCTATTTCCACTATTTTTGAAAATGCTTAAAACATATTTTCATTTTTCAACATGGAAATGATTATGACGACTAGGCGATTGTGTAATGATTGTGACAGGCCTAAGTGTTCTTATCTCTTCATTCCAGGGCTCAAGTGGTAACCAAGTGCCTCAGAGCAAGTATGCAGAGCTGCTGGCCATCATCGAGGAGCTGGGGAAGGAAATCAGGCCAACATATGCAGGGAGCAAGAGTGCAATGGAGAGACTGAAGCGAGGTACTGTACACCAATTGTTCTCAAACTGATATCAAATTGATTATATATTTGGCCGCAGACCCCGATCGGAAAATAGTTTGTGCCAGGGACCCCCAGAAGAAAAGATTTGTGTTCAAGGGAAGGGGGAGAGAAGCCCGGGCGGGGAGGGTGATATTTGTAACTGCCCGTACTCCTACGGGCAGGTGACGGGGTCACCTGTCAGCAGGGAGTGTTGGACGGGAGGAGTAGGACGAAGGCTCTACGTCCTCCCGGTGGGGGCTCCTCACTGGCAGGTGAGTCAGTAGAATACGACAGCAGTGGCGACACAAATGTGTGTGGGGAGGATCAATTGGCATAACGGCATATTAAGTAACATAACTTCCATCCACCTTCAGGGTTCAGATTTGAATGAGTAACAACTTATCTATTATTTGAACTCTTTTTCCACAGGTATAATCCATGCTAGGGGTTTGGTGCGTGAGTGCTTGGCTGAGACTGAGCGGAATGCACGGTCCTAGCTATGAAGAAGACACAGTCCTCTCCGCAAGAAGAACAAGATGTGTGTCTCTCATTTTGAAGAAAAATAAATAAAACTCTTGCATGGTATTTCCTTTGAGAAGAGGAACAAGGAATGGATTTTCTTTTTTTTTTCTTTTTTGAAAATATCATAATGGTGACATGACTTGTGAGTTTTTTCCTTATAATTATTATTACTATTTGTTTTTTGTTATTTTTTTTGGTGGGGGGGTGCATTAATGTCTCTAGATTATTGGAATACAAATGATAGGAAACGATATGTATTTTCTTTTTCTTTATGCCCCACTTTGAGGTCATAGTTTTGACTTTATATTTAAAACAGTGACTTATGCATGCTAATGGGCTCATGATAGCCTACTGGGTAATTGTTGACACTGCATGGCCTGTACAGAGCTAGACTAGGAGAGGAGACTAGACTTTTTGATAAATTCGGTCTGTTTTTCAGACCCTTACACGGGTGAGTAGAGCTTGATTTCTAATTCGCCGTACGGCAGTTTCTGCGCGCGACACCGCCGTGCTCCGGAGTACGAATCAAGCATGAGCAAAGGACAGAAATGTGCCAAATTAATTGGTTCGTTCATGTTGAGGTTGTTTTTTTGGTATAAAAAGGAAAATGCTGTTACTTGCATCTTTGTATGTATTTATTACTCAGTGTAATAAATTGTATTTTCAGTTTAGTTGTCATTGCGTAATTAATGTGAACTGCACTGTTCATTGTCCAGTTTGTGTGAAACATTTTCTCATTCAAGTGGTAGTTTAATCTCATGAACCATAACGTTCTGGGGGTGCACTTTCGGTGCTGTGAAAGAACAGTTATTGAATTATGGGTTATTGACCATTGGAACTGATCAATGGATCTTTCTTGTATGACAATGTCATCAGTGGTGTAAAGTAACTAAGTACACTACATGTACTCAAGTACTGTACTTAATTACAATTTTGAGGTATTTTTTACTTTCTTCAGTATTTACAATTTTCAATACTTTTACTTCCACCCCAGTACATCTCAGAGGAAAATATTGTACTTTTACTCCACTACAATTATATGAAAACTTTAGTTACTTTGCAGATTTGGATTAATATAACAAGATTTCCCATACATTTTGAACTTGTGAAATGGGACATTCTGCACAATGAGTACTTTTACTTTTGGTACTTTAAGTATTTTTTGATGCCGATACATTTTGAGTACGGGACTTCTACTTGTAGCAGAGTATATCTACATTGCAGTATTGAAACTTTAACTTAAGTAAAACATGTGAGTACTTCATCCATCACTGAATGTCATTGATCTTTTAAACCAAATCCCATCTTTGGTATAGCTTTTCGCATACACTTGATATCTCTAATGACGGCAGGTGGTTATCAGGAGAGTACAGGTTATTATCCACTTAAACCTAAAACTTCATCGACCGGAGTCAGTTGACCCCCAGGGTTCTAAACTACAGTAGCCCCCCTCCTGTTTTCCCTCTACAACAAACCTCTTAGCTGAACATAAAATTACGTATTTAAGCTCACAATGTGTCACATTGCTATGCGTTGTGAGCTTGTAGATCGGCTATTTTTGCTGAATGTTCACCCCCAGAATAGGGACGCTAGGGTCCATGTTAGCATACAGTCAGGAAACAGGCCCATTATGAGGCTGGTTTCCTATTGTTGTTGGTTTCCTATATCCACATGAACTTTTATGAGAAATCTTTAGTCTGCATTTGAGACACGTTATGAGCTTGTAGATCGGCTATTTTCAGCAAAGAAATCTGGAGTTGAGGCAAAAAATGAGGGGGGCCAAGTCTAGACCCCTGGGGGACCCCGGGTCAGCAAATACACAATTTTGGATGCTACAGGATGTCAACAACAGATTGTTTACCCCTTTCACTTAAACAGTGAACATGGTGATATTCTGTGATGCTAAATAATGAGAACAGTTGGTTTATATTTCTGCTGAAGGCTAAAGATTGATCTATTGCTCATTTATAACCACATTTAGATAATACTTATGTGTGATTAGGAGTGTAGACCATCATTAATCTGGATTTGACCTTCTGTGTGATCCTTGTTTTGAAACTCCACTGCCTGTTGTTCTGCTACAGTTGATATGATGCTATCGCAACCTTCAAGTCAGAGAGCTGCCACGGGTCATACCTAGCCTCTACATGCTGTTGTGAATGATAATGAGACCATAACAGTCATTGATGGCGTCCACACTCACTTCTAGGACACTGTGTTTTACAGTAAAAGTGTTCATTGATGAATACGATGCATTTAAATATTAACTGTTACTGCTTGCTTTTCATGGTCTTTTTAGGTCACTGAGTATCATTCAAAATTATGAAACGCTCGAATAATTAGTTTTTAAGAAGGCATGTGTCATTTAGCATTGAACTATTAACTAAAAATAATTCAGATGTAGCACTTACAGTACATACTGTAACCATACTGAGTCCAAGGGCAAGACACAAGACACATCTGCCACATTTCTGGTCAAGGCCAGTTCAGTTGCCAAACTAATTGAACACATTGGTATTTCAAATGCAGTTTACTTTAGTGTAATTTATTATAGGTCTATATTATACAACAATAATTTGATTATAACGTGGTCTCAACTCTGTATGCCTAACAGTCAAGATGTTTTTCTGTCGATCTCAAGTCTCAAGTTCAGTCATTTCTGTACTATTGGTCTGCTGTACACTGGCCTGGGGAAGGTTTATCACACATATTGTTCTATATTCAGTTTTCATATTTTTTCATAATGTAACTTTTTACACTTATGTCCAAACTTCTAAAAGGCTTTATGATGTTCTTCATCCCTTCATCATCAATTCAATTTGTTTAGCAAACATCTTGTTGATTATTAGGCTTTACAGAAAAAATAAATAAAATAATTTAAAAAATAAAATGTTTTTTTTTATAAAATAATAATAATTATAAATAAATAAAGAAAATATTAATTTGGAATTTGGAAGTAGCCTATTCTGTTCTTTTTGGCAAGCATCACCGTCGTTCTACGAAGTATAAATAAATGCCATTTGCGATGCGACCAATCGGCGTTGTTGCAAAGCTGTGGAGCAGATCTACAAGAGGTGTAGCGGACGCCGGAGAGCACCTCGTAACAATGCCGGGCTTGTAGATCTGCTCTTTTTTTTGGCGCGCGACGCCGTCGTACGGACGGAATGTAAACTCCCCATTTGTGACCAATCAGCGGTGAGCTGTGGAAACGTTCAGCAGCGGGCGGGCGGCAGGGTTGCCATTTCCGCTTATTATAAGTGACTTTGGGCTTGTTTTTCCTGTAAAGTTACTTGTAAATATTTGTAGTTGCGGGTTGCGGTTTTTTGGGGCTTGTTTCTATAGTGTAGTTGCTTATTTGGGCTTGTTTCCTAATGTTGTTTCATTTTCATGTCAAGGACCCCCAGATTAATATATATTTGTCCGCACTCCGCAGAAGCAGACCCCCCCATCTGAAAATATTTTGTGCCAGGGACCCCATACAAGTTTCAAATCCACAATTACTAGATACCCCCCCCCCTTTTATTTGAAAATAGCCGTAGCCCCCACTGGTTCCCAAACTCTTTTCAGTCAAGACCCAAAAGAGTCTTGAGCTAATGGCAGTGTGGCTATTTTCACTACTTCTTAAACATTTGTTTTCTAATCTATGGAATTTCTTTGGTTTTTATTTTTTATTTTATTATTTTTATTCATGAAATTCTTTTGAGAAATCATTGAATTTGTTTTTAATTCATGAAAATGATAATAATTGTAAAAACATATACAGGAAACAAAAAATAAAGGGGTATTTACTTGTGACCCATACAAATGTGTCCGCGACCCACAAATGGATCCCGACCCACTGTTTGGGAAACAGTGCTATACCCTATATAGTTAACCTCGCATCACCAGACTTTCCACCGCGGAACACCTTCTTTTAGGCTTGTTTTCATAGACCTGGTTGCTTATTTCTCTCGCAAAACCTCGAAACCTGGCAACACCGTCGCTGCAGTGCAGAGAGCCAAGCAGCAACCCCACCAACCCAAAGCTAACCAACTACAAACTACACACCATAAAACATAACGAAACCATGGACGATAGCAGGTAAATACACAACAACAAACCATGCACTCCACCATGAGCACAAAGCAGCCTAGTTCCTTGTGAAACACGTCATTATGTGTGGAATTAATTATCTTCTTTTTTTTATCAATGTCACTGGGCGCTGGGCTAGCTTCATGACGAGCTAACTGAGCTAACTTATAGATATGAATGATGTATCAACATAGTTGTGGGTGATATAGCTGTACACCCGGTGCTTTTAATGATTTAGCAGCTTGTTAGAACGTCCAGCTGAGTTGGCATCCCAGTTGGAACGGGCTGTCCGCATCAGCGCTGGGATGAAGACAGCTCTGGTCCAGAGCGTTAGTGACTTCTCTCTAAACGGTCTGTTAGGAGCGGTCCTCCTCTGATGGACTGAACATTCCACTGCTGTGCGAGGTCTCCAACTGTTGTAAAAAACAAAGGAAACAATTTCGTAAATCATCGAAACAAATTATGTTTTGTTTTGTTGAAAGACTGTTCTCCACAGTGGGAAACGTCTCAGGACTCCACCTTCTCTGTATAATTGGTATAATACACCTTTTTGGGCAGAAAATGAAATAGGTGCCGCGAGACGGAAATGATTTGCATTGCTCACCTGCGCCCTCTACAGATCTGGTCACTGGTAATTGTTATTGACCAGATCTGTAGAGGGCGCAGTGGAGTAAAACAAACAATTTCCGTCTGGCGAACATATTTTATTTTCTGCCCAAAAAGTGTATTATACAGAGAAGGTTGGGTCCTGAGACGTTTCCCACCGTGGAGAATAGTCTTTCAACAACACAAAACAGCCTTTGTTTTGATAAGTAGCGAAATAGTTTCCTTTTATTTTTTACAACAGTTAGAGACCTCGCACAGTAGTGGAATGTTCAGAGGAGCACCGCTCCTTACAGCGTTAGAGAGAACTCACCAGAGCTAGGGTGAAGAGAATGCTTACGCGTTATCTTAGTAAACCTTATCTGGTTTATACTTATGGTTAACGTTAGTGACGTGATCTTTTGTTGGTATGTTGCTTTCTATGGCTGTGCAACCAGCCATGTCAGTTATTTAAATACAATCTAGATGTGTGTCAGTGACAGCCACACAAAGACCAGTGTGCGTTAGTGAGCAACACGCGTCCTCCTCATCAATGTAGACAGGACTGCAGAGCAGAGCAGACAGGGTTGGTACCTGCTGCTGCCCTACAGATGTACTGTAGCTACTAACAGTTAACCAAGATGCAGCACCAGGTAGTAACACTATTATGTGTTACTACTAGTGCTGCATCTTGCTTCGTGTTAACCAGTGAATGGTAGCCTACTAACTAGTGCTGCATCTTGGTTCGTGTTAACTAGTGAATGTTACTAACTAGTGCTGCATCTTGGTTCGTGTTGACTAGTGAATGTTACTAACTAGTGCTGTATCTTGGTTTGTGTTAACTAGTGAATGTTACTAACTAGTGCTGCATCTTGGTTCGTGTTAACTAGTGAATGTTACTAACTAGTGCTGCATCTTGGTTCGTGTTGACTAGTGAATGTTACTAACTAGTGCTGTATCTTGGTTCGTGTTAACTAGTGAATGTTACTAACTAGTGCTGCATCTTGGTTCGTGTTAACTAGTCAATGTTACTAAATAGTGCTGCATCTTGGTTCGTGTTAACTAGTGAATGTTCGTGACTACTAGTGCTGCATCTTGGTTCGTGTTAACTAGTGAATGTTACTGACTAGTGCTGCATCTTGGTTCGTGTTAACTAGTGAATGTTACTAACTAGTGCTGCATCTTGGTCTGTGTTAACTAGTGAATGTTACTGACTACTAGTGCTGCATCTTGGTTCGTGTTAACTAGTGAATGTTACTAACTAGTGCTGCATCTTGGTCTGTGTTAACTAGTGAGTGTTACTGACTACTAGTGCTGCATCTTGGTTCGTGTTAACTAGTGAATGTTACTGACTAGTGCTGCACCTTGGTTCGTGTTAACTAGTGAATGTTACTGACTTGTGGTGCATCTTGGTTCGTGTTAACTAGTGAATGTTACTAACTAGTGCTGCATTTTGGTTTGTGTTAACTAGTGAATGTTACTAACTAGTGCTGCATCTTGGTCTGTGTTAACTAGTGAATGTTACTAACTAGTGCTGCATCTTGGTCTGTGTTAACTAGTGAATGTTACTAACTAGTGCTGCATCTTGATTAGTGTTAACTAGTGCATCTTGGTTAGTGTAAACTAGTGCATCTTGGTTAGTGTTAGTAACTAGTACCTAGTACTAACACTAACCAAGATGCAGTAGTTGCTAACTAGTGTATTCATACATATGACCTCTGTAACTGTCAACCATCCATAACTGGCTCAGCGAGGTTTCTTCTGTGCTGGACTAGATGTTAGGTGAGGAAGATATGATAAGCATTGACATTGTGTTGTCTTCATTATTGATCACTACTTGTGTCATTACCCGGCAGTAGCTGGTTCATTAATACCTATATAGTAGGGGTGTAACGATACGTTTTAACAACGATTCGATACGTATCACGATACTTGGTTGTCGATACGATACATGAACGATACAGGTTAATTTAGAACGATACGATACGTTTCGATTCAGCGATTTAGTCGATACGATACATGAACGATACAGGACAGGTTAATTTAGAACGATACGATTCGATTCAATGATTTAAAATCGATATAGTAACTATTTATTTACCCAAAAATTCTGTGTGAAAAATAAATACCTGGATACTGGATATAAACCCCTCTTTCTCTTTTCTTCTTCTTAAAAGTACTTAGTATTGATATAATTGATTATTTGCATTGCAGAACGATTCGATACGATTATTTGCATTGCAAAACGATTCGATACGATTCAAAGTCAAACGATACGATATTTAGCTGTTTGCATATCGATATAGTAGATCGTTGAAAATTCAAAACGATGCATCGATGCAGTTACTGTATCGTTACGGGCCTACTATATAGTGAATTAGCTACTAATCATGCAGGACACTTGATCAGTACTTGATAATAGGCTGGTGAATATATCTATACCACAGATATATTCATCAGTAAATGGTAAATGGTGCATTTATATAGCACTTTTATCCAAAGCGCTTTACATACGTAGATTGTGCATTACATTCACCCATTCACACACACATTCATACACCGGAAACCATGCAAGGCAACAACCTGCTCATCGGAAGCAATTAGGGGTTCAGCGTCTTGCTCAAGGACACTTCGACACTAACTCTGGGGGAGCCCGGGATCGAACTGGGAACTGGGAACCTCTTGGTTCCCATCCGGCCACTCTACCCCTGAGCCACTGCCGCCCCAGTAACATTATGTCTTTAGTTTAGAGGGTTACTAAAAAACTGTTTCTAAGGCTTAACGAACCCTAGCGTCCTGAGCTTGTAGATTGGCTATTTTTGGCAAAGAGATTGGTGTAGAGGGAGAAAAAGGAGGAGGGGGGGGGGCTAGGCATGGTGACTCTGGTCAATGAAGTATTTTGGGTTTAAGTGTTCCTAGTCTCTCAAGACACACAAAGGAGAAAACAAATATCTTTTTTCCCCTTTGTTCTTTTACCGATATGGGCTCACAGGTTGAAGTGTCCCTTCCTTGTCCCTTTTTTTTCGTGGTTTACAGATGTCAGAGTGACCCTCTCTCCATGGGCCCTTAAGCATGTCCACAGATGACAGTATCTCTGAGGATGTGTCCAGCTCGGGGGCCTTGAGCCATTGCCTTGTCAGTCCTGACGGAGATGGGGGTAAGGAGAGTGAGACCTCTCTGGTGTCCTCTGAGGGGACATCGGCCTCTGGGCTGGCCGGGCCAGAGGACAGACACATCCCGACCTCACAGACAACTGGAGACACGCTGGACAGCAGGCCGGTGGACATCACACCAACATGCAACAAGATCAGGTGCAGTGGTGTAAAGAAACTAAGTACATTTACTGAAGTGCTGTCTTATGTACAATTTTGAGGTATTTTTACTTTACTGGAGTATTTCCAATTTTCAATACTTTTACCTCTACTCCACTACATCTCAGAGGCAAATATTGTACTTTTACTCCACTACAATTATTTGAAAACTTATAAATTATTACATTATAAAACATACATTAATCATTTTAGCCCTTTTTATACCTAGGCTATTTGAAAATAGCCGATGCGACGCGTTGTGAGCTTGTAGATCTGCTATTTTCAAACATTTTACTACTTTAACCTTTGGTACTATAAGTACATTTTGATACCAGTACTTTTATACTTTTACTCAAATAAAGTTTAAATTCCAGACTTACTTGTAACAGAGTACTTCTACATTGCAGTATTGATACTTTTACTTAAGTAAAACATTTGAGTACTTTTTCCACCACTGATCAGGTACAGTAACTATTGCGGCTGATAGCAATCCCCAATGAATTGATCAGCCGGCAGGCTAAGCCTGGGAGATAAAAACTGAATGACGCGCACATTCAAAGGACTCGCGTCCAAACAGAAGCTCAAGTGTAAAATGTTTTACTTCGGTGTCACCAGGTATTACAATTACAAGTTTCCAATAAATATGTAATAAATATGTGCAAAGAAATAAATTAAACAGTGAACAAAATACAAAATGTGGTCAACAAAATATATCACTCCCAGCTCACCCTACCCCCACGGTCAAACCAGCCATGAACAAGGTGAGTGCCATTACTTATGCCACCCACAGAGACACGCCCACCATCACAGTGCCAATGCGGTGCCTACATCTATCACATATCAATCAGTGCACACATACAAATATAAACCCTGTTTGGGCTCCTACAGTAACTGTAAACAGAATATAGTTAAATAACCCAGTGGTTCTCAAACCTTTTCATGTCAAGGACCCACCAAATTGATATTTATTTGGCAGTGGACCCCCATCGGAAAATGTTTTGTGCCAGGGAGGGACCCCCAGAAGAGAAAGTTTGTGTACAATTTTTTTTAAATTATATATATTTTTTTGCCTATTTTTCAAATATTTTCAAAAATAGTAGATGTGCAAGCTCGCAGAGCGGCACAAAGTGATGCGCTGTGAGCTTTTAGATCTGCTATTTTTGAACTACTTTTACCGGGTATCCCCTGGAACCACCCCCAAGGAGGAGCCCCGGGGGTCCCCGGACCCCACTTTGAGAACCAATGCTGTAAACAGTTTAACCACGTGAACCCTAGCGGCGAAAATAGCCAATTGACAATTTGGGACGCGTTGTGAGCGTCGCCTATTTTCGGCAGATAAAGTTGGCGTACAAGAGACAAAGGAGGGGGCCAAGTATGGACCCCTCCGGGTCCCGGGTCAAAAGTATATAGGGTTTAAGTGGTAATCTGGTTGGCTGGTAATCTTGTGTTACCAGACCAAAGTCTTGTCAAGCCCACAAGACAAGAGACACAGACATGAACGTGATGCGATGGCTATGCTTAGTTCATGTTAATGTTAGCGGTCGGAAATTTGACTAACCACATGTGTTGATCAGATTTGGAAGCATTCGGTTTGCTGGAGGATAATGTAGTTCGTCTCTGTCGGGTGGAAACCTCATATGTCCAAAACTGTTACTTTTCAGGATTCAAATTCAAAAACAGCAAAAGTAGCAGATCTACAAGCTTGCTTGTGTAACGCTGTAGTATGATCAAGTAGGGCATTATGATCAAGTAGGGCATTAATTCAGGAAAAAAAATCAAAAAGTTAAAATATGGAGATAAGAGGTTTCTGCCCGACACTACAGCAACGATTTACTGTAATTATACCTTATTTTCATATATTATATATAGTTTTACATTCCACACTCATCCCGTGACGATGCTCCCACCTGCAGTAGAGTAAAAACCCACGCCCAGGGTGCCTGGTGGGTTAGTCCTGACTGTTGTTTGTGAGCTGTGAGACCCGGGTTTGAATCCGTCTTGTCTCGCATGTCTCTGCTCTCTCTCTCTCTCTGCCCTTGGTTTCCTGTCTCTCTACACGGACCTATCTGAAACATAGCATTAAAAAAAAACATTCCTTGCCGGCTGGAACATTGTGTTCAATCCTACTGCAGTCCTCTAGAGCGTGGAACAAGCCTTAAAATTTGTCAGAGTTAGATGTCTTCACTGGTCGGTCCAAAATGAAATGGGCCAATGGCTCTGTTGCTGGGTATTGAATGCAAAGACGTTGGGTGCCATGTTAACGGTGTCCAAATTGGCTGCTGAAGTATAATGCTCAACATTATACTTCATTGTACATACGTGTACAGTATGGACATATATGTATGATGTGTGATGAATAGCGCAAATAGCCAGTCTACAAGCTCACAACGCGTCGAATCACGATGCGTTGTGAGCTTGTACATTTATTTGCAAATTTTTTAATTAAATCTTTGTTAAAAAAAAACATGTTCCAAAATGGACCTGGGGGAACAATTAAACCCTGTTCCCACCTGAGCTACAATGATAGACCCGTTAGTTCTGACTTCTGACCCGATTATATAACAGTATGAGAGAGGCAAATGATAAAGCATTCGAAAGAGAAAGATTGTTGTGAGATTGGTTAATCCAGCACCAGCGTGTACCATCCGTAAATGGATGTCTTGGCTGCATTAAATCAGAGGCGCGTGTGCAGACGGAACATTTAGCTGAACGTTGCAACCTTCTTGCCTATCTTGTCAACAACGGTGACAAACCAGTTCCTTCCACACTGATGACGGCCCTGTGGGCTTTTGCACACTATACTCATTCTCTCTTGCAGTGTGCGTTTACTGTAGTTTCCATTTCAATTCAATTACATCACGAACTGAAGCAAACTATTGTAACTTTTGCATAGCACATTTGATGATCGATCTCATGTGAGCATAAATCATAAAATTACATCACTATCCGCCATCTTTGGTTACGTCTTAACTACACTGTTAAACTGTCTCTCCATGTTTTTCTCTAATGAATAATATCCCATTGTATTATTATGCTTCTAGTTCTTGTTTTTGTTTTAACACAGAATCTTGTACATCTGTGTTATTTTTGGAGGTTTGGTCATATGACTGAAGAATGAAGCTCACAGAGCGTCACTTTGTGCCGCACTGCGAGCTTGTACACATGCTATTTTTGATTATTTTTTAAAATCTTGAAGGTGTTTGAAACATTTTGAATAATTTTGAATTTGAATAGATTTTTTTTAACACAAATCTTCTCTTCTGGGGGGTCCCTGGCACAAAACATTTTCATATGGGGGGGGGGGGGGGGGTCCGCGGCCAAATACATATCATTTTGGGGGTCCTCAAAGTTTGAGAACTACAGATTTAGAAGGCATTCGTAGAATCGGCCTCAGGTCTTAATGGGTAAAACCATGTGATATTGTACCGAACCGCGCTAAAATACAGTTGTATGGCTATCTTTGTAGGAGTCTATGTCTAAGTACAGACGAGGCATTCCAACAGGGAAAAAACCTTCCGTTCATCAACCCGAGTCCTTTGGAGACCCTCAGGGTGCTGGTGCAGGAGATCCAGAGCAGTGGGGAGACTGACCCTGAGATTTGGAAGGACTGCGAGGTGAGAAACCTTTTTTTTATAGCAAGAGATTTGGAAGCATTCGGTTTGCCGGAGGATAATATATACCGTCTCTGTCGGGTGGAAACCTCATATGTCCAAAACTGTGACTTTTCAGGATTCAATTTCAAAAACAGCAAAAGTAGCAGATCCACAAGCTCGAAACGTGTCACTTCGCGTCGCGTTTTGAGCTTGTAGATCTGCTACTTTTGGTGCTTTTGTGTGACACTGTAGGAAGGTATACATCCTCAATCCAGCCTCAATAATTTGTCGCTCTGTTCTTAGATAATAAGAGCATGTTCAGTCGGGCCTTTTAATGGATTTGATTGCCGTAGCCATTGATCTTATGTAATTGCATTTGCATGCCTCATCTCTCCCTCTCTCTCTCTCTCTCTCTCTCTCTGCTATCGCGTTTTGTTTGTCATGTGGATCACAGCTGAAAGCACAAACATTGGAAAATTGTAATTGTAAATTGTTAACACACAGTACCACACTTAAAGCTGATCGTTTCATATTCAGGAGACGGTATTTGTGGAACACTGATACACGGTGCCGACGGCAATGTGGTTGATATCACTTGGTGTAACCTCTAGATGTAAACACATTCCAGTCCAAATGTGACATCTCTTACCATGTGACCACTTCAGCCTTGGTCACAAGATATACTAGTGAGCGGACGGTTCGCGGTTCGAGTCCTAGCTGCAATAGAAATAGAAGTGCCTGTCATTAAATCTGTGTACCCTATGGGTTAACCACTTAAGCCCTATTATACTTTTCTAAAACATTATACTGTATATCAAAATGTACATAAATATATACACACACAACATGTTGTGAGCTTGTAGATCTGCTATTTTCTTAAAGTTTTGCCTATAATGACATGCCCAAAATAGCGCCATGGTTAATGTGATCAAAGTGGTGCATGTATGTAGACTCAGATATTACGTTGAGAACAGCCTCTCCAACTGTGTTTTTTATGGAGTGTAATATGGGTGATATATAGTGTAGTCCCTTGGTGTAATAAACTCACCACTCAAGTACCCAAATACCTACAAATCTCCACTTGAGGAGGATCATTCTCATTGGTGAAATGCTTGCGTGGATATTCAGTTATTGTGGTCACATGACACATGGCAGACAGTGGATTCAACTCAGGCCACATGATACACTTGGCCAGGTCATAGTTTTCACGTTTTTCTTCCTTTAGAAACGCTTGCGTCATTTTGGCGGTATGTTTGGATGGTTATCATGCTTCTGTCGAGCTTCTGGAGAACGGGAGTCATCTTGTCAACCTGTATTTTGGTAAGGCATACAGATAGACATTGTCTCTGTCCGGTGGAAACCTCATTAAGTCCCAAACTGTTACTTTTCAGGATTCAAATTTAAAAAATAGCAAAAGTAGCAGATCGACAAGTTCGAAACGCCGCGCTTCAAGCTTGTTTATCTGCTACTTTTGATGCTTTTGTGTGACGCTGTAGTATGATCAAGTAGGGCGTTAATTTACCAAAAAACGCAAAAAGTTAAAATATGGAGATAAGAGGTTTCTGCCCGACAGCAACGATATAGACCTTCCTTGATCCCACAAGGGTAATTCAGTTGTCATAGCAGCTCCCCAGTAGGAAATACAGGGCAGATACAGGTGGGAGTAGAGAGATGCATCTAAGCTTAATAAGAAAACTATTAATCTAAACAATAATAAGAAAGGAGTAAACGGGTAGTAAGGCACGGGAAGTATAAATAAGACGCAAAATATCTAGAGGAGATTTAAGGTCGGGCCTGGCCATCTGCACTTGGACCGACCAGGATTTGCATAATGATTTGCATGATGTATGAGCTACATCCACAGCTACATCATGGTGCCATCTATAAATGTCACCTCCTTAACACATTTTTGCACTCATGCTGGCCCGTAGTATCATCACCCTCTCACCTCCCCGCTTCACTGTCGAGATCATTGTCTTTGTATGTCAGATTTCACTCTATTTCTCACATACCATACCATACACACGTATTGACAATGTAAACCAAAACCTGTTATTTTCCCTCGGAACAGGGCAGGTGGCTGCACCTCTTTCAGCTGGTCGAGAAGCAATACCAAGAGCAAATCCTTGCTCAACAAGAACAATACCAGTGTCAAATTCAGGTCAGCCTGCTTGCTAACAGCTTAATCTTAGTCATGTCGTGTTGTTGGTAATTAGTGGATAATATTCATGTGTATTAAACAAACAACAACAACAATGGGATGGTTGTTTTACAGCTGATTCAAGATGAAATTAAAGCCTTGGTTCAACTCCAGAATCGCCAGAGCAGTGGCCAGCCAACCCCTGTCAACACCAACCTCATCCCCAATGACCCCTCACCCGCTGAGGACTTGACCAGTGCCCCCGCCCGCTCCCCTTTGACCTCCCCCTCACCTCCACCCAATAGAGCGTCGGAGCTCTTGAGCGCAGCGGTTCTCGCCGAGGAGCGTGCAGCCACAGTCATGAGCAGCGGCTATGGGACCTTGTCTGTTTGGGAATCAGGCCTGGGCCAGACGCTGTCTCCTGGGGACGTGCACGAGGCCGGTCACAGGAAGGGGAAGCACGAGTGGACCTGCGCCCTCCTGGAAGACCTCCCCGAGGCTCCCGGGATTGTACCTCAGCAGAGCTTTTCTAATGAGATGACTCCAGGAGCTGGAGTACCGTGCCATTTGTCTAACCAGCAGAGAGCTTCTAGGTAGGTATTTAGCCGCTTTCAAGGCGCTGTCCCTATTTGAGGCGAAACATTCCACAATTAGCTCAAATAGCCAATCTACAAACACTTGTGTGAGCTTGTAGATCGTCTATTTGAGCTATTATTTGTAATTTTTTGACAACCAGGCTTAAACATGATTGGATATTCTTTTGGTTAGAATAAGTGTATATACCAATAGTAATGGTTTCTATATTATTATTAGTTTAATAACAGGGGTCTCCCCTTCTCTCCAGCTCTATAGTAAATAGAATATACACTTTCAGGTCGGCATATCGATTTCATCCAACCAGGAGAGAGAACTCATACAAGATAAATGATCTTTGTGGGGTTCTCTCTCCTGATTGGATCAAATTTGTATCCCGACCTGAAAATGTGTTTTTGTTCACTAGAGAGCCGGGGAGACGGGGAAACCTCCGTTAGTTACTGAACAGAACCTGTTACTGAACAAACACTCAAATAGCAAAGATTATTGTCAGATTGTAGAAGTTTAAACTTTTGAACAAAAATCTATTTGTTGTTACAAACAAAAAATATCACTTCCACCACATTTAATTGGTGAAATGGAATGAAAATAAAAGTAGCAGTCGTTCAGCGCTCATGGTTTTAAAATCACATCAGCGTTGCATTTCTTTTCAATGGGACCTGATCTATTGTGTTCCTGGCAGTGCCAACCAGCCTTTGACCTCGTGGGCCCAGAGGCAGAAACTGAGGCTGAAGAAGGGCAAGGCAGGACAGACATCTCCCCATGTGTGTGACGACTACCAGGAGCCCCTGAGCCCAAGAGAACCCCACAGACACACAGCCCCACAGGACCAGGTATAAAAGTAAATGCTACTTTACACCACTGCAGGTATACAGTACAACTCACCTGCAACTGGCTGTACTACTGCGTTGTGTTTCTCCTGGACAGGTGCATTGAGAGATAACGATTTTGTTGTGGAAAGAAGGGGAACATGTTTATTTTACAGCAGGGGTCTTCAACGTTTTTCAGGCTGAGAGAGAGATGAAGCAGGGACCCCCCCCCCACTACATATTGTATAATGTATGTTTACATTAACCACTTGAATCCTAGCACCTATACACCAAACCTCTTTGCCGAAAATAGGCGATCTACAAGCTCACAAGGCCTCGTAGCACGAGGCGTTGTTAGCTTGTAGATCGGCTATTTTTGGCAAAGAGGTTTGGTGTAGAGATGCTACGGTTCAAGTGGTTAATGTAAAAAAAACAGTCCCTATCAAACAAAGATTTGGCAGCCCCCATGTAGTAGCTCTGAGGACCCCTTAGGGGTCCCAGACCCCCTGTTGAAGACCCATGAACTACAGTATTGTTTTGTTGAATGTTATTCCGGTATTGGTTCTTTTTGTGAAGTCTCACCCTGTCATGTCTATTGGCTTGCAGCATCAACTGACTGGGCTTTCTTCTAACTCGTTTCCCTTGAGGAGGAGTGACAGCCTGCTGTCTGAGGTCTCAGGTAACAACACACTGACAGAGAAGGACACATAGACAAGAGTTGACTGATATAAAGTTTGTCTTAATGGCAATATGCCTTAAACAATAATGGACCTTCCCCACTGTCCCTAATACTTGTAGTTAGGATGGGTTAAATGCAGAAGGCAAATACGATGGGAAAAATACCCCCACCACAGCTAAAGGGGACTCAATTATTATTATTAATATAAAATAATACTCACAATTCAGTTACAAGTTTCAGTTATACAAGTTCACTGCTACATTAACCATTAATGTCCAGAGGAGGGTGCTATCACACAGTAGGCTTCTATTATATATGGCTCGTGCTAAATACTAATTTCTATCATGTTTGAACATTACCTCATCCAGAATCACCTGTGTAAATCCTACAAGCTAACACAGTTGCAATTCACTTTCACCAAGTGTCTGCCCTAGTTTACAGGAAAATGTGCATGCTTTAGTCAGTCTCTGTCCTCTCACACCCGCCTTTGTTCATTCTGGTAGACACAGTTTCAAAGATAGCGAAAATAGCCAGTGCTGTGAGCATGTAGATCAGCTATTTTCACAGTGCGACACTGTCGAACAATGAACTTAAGTTGTTACACTCTGCTACTTAGTTTTTCTTTCTCCGCTCAAATCAAGTGAACATCCGAAAACTACTGAGTAGTTGTAGCATTCAAAACAAACTTTCAGAAAACATCTAGTTAATAACGATTTGTGATGTCAGGAGTGAATGAAGTCCACCCTGGTAAACTCATCCAAGATCTTTGACAAATTGACATGCCAGGTTGACATTGTTTAAGCAATGGCTTCCTTTTGCCACCATTCCGTAGAGGCCAGTTTTGTTCAGCGGTCTGGAAATTGTTGACTGAAGCACATTTTCTCCTGCCTCAGCCGAATTACATCCCTGTGTGGACAAAGAAACTTGAGCTTTATTTACTCTCTGTAGTTTGTGAAGAAATAAAGGTTCAATGTTTTGACTGCTAAAAACAGTCTATAACTCTGAAGAAACTTGTTTAGGCAGTTCCTTGACATCATTTAGGCTAAATGATGCAGAAATCTCTCGAGACTGTTAAAATGTCGTTGTGTAATGAACGTATACACTTTCTCCTGGGGGAGTTGGTGTGTTATTAGGATCATACAAGGTTTTATTATACAGTTCTACAATAGTACTCAGTCCAGTAGAAGAATACCTACTGTGTGCTTCATTTCTTCTCAGGCCTGACGTATTGGCGGCTGAATGAGAACGAAATCTATCATCCCCTTCCAGATAGCTTTGACAGCGGCGCGTACCTCCTTTTGCAGGAGGTGTCCATGAGTCTGGTAGGTATGAATATTGGAAACCTACAGTAGTATGATTCATGTATTCTCTGAGAAAACTCTCATTTCATGCACTATGTATTTTGATTATGTCATACTGCATGTATGAGTCAGTAGAGGGCATATAAGTGACATTCTTTGTTAAAATAAAAATATATTCCATTGCTATCCTCCTATAATTTGACAAACCTCTGTGGTCGACCGTGGTGAGAGCAAAACTGTGTGCCCGGTTCTCCTCACTGGCTGGAGCAATTGATCTGAATTTGCACACAGCCATTGGCCATTACGATCTGAACGCAACTGCGAAGCCCGTTTCTCAATTTCATCAAATCTCAACTGTTTATTAGCGTTTTAAAAAACAACGGGAGATCAAACTGCGCATGCGTCGAATCCACACACCCACTCCGTTAGTGTTTTTGCCGCCTGCCTCGCCTGCCTCACGCACACACACACACACACACACACAGACAACGTGCTTAAACTTAAAGGACTTTCATTTACACGCGTGTACACAGAAAATCCAGCGGCGCGACGGGACGTGCGGGGGGGACGCGCGACAGGACGTGCAATAACCCCACGTTTGCAACTACTTTCGCCTGTGCACTTCACCGGGTATGGTCTAGTAGAATGTTAGTTTTTGTAAACAAGAAATACATTTTCAGGTTGGGATACAAGTTTTATCCAATCAGGATACAGGATAAACAAGTAAAATTGAAAGTGATTAAACAAAAAACTAAGAAATGAGCTGACAAAATTGGAACTGCAATGCTAGAAAAATGAAGCTGATAAATTATCTTTGTGGGGTTCTCTTTCCTGATTGGATAAAATCGGTATCCTGAAAATGTATTTTCTGTTTACCAAAGACGGGAGACCCCTGTTACTGAAAAAAAAAAACACTATAGCAATGATTACTATCAGAATAGAGATATTTAACAAACAAAATACAAAAACATCACTATTAATGATTGTTTCTGAGCCTACTGTGGAGGGAATGATACAATTGTTTACATCAACAAGCCACAGAACAGAAAAGGAAGACCAATTGATTGTTACTTGCCTGCCAAACTGTCTGCCTGCCAAACTGTTTAGTGAAATAGATGGACTTGTCAGTTACAAAGCCTTACGCTGGTGTCATTTCTCCCACAGACTCCACCTCAAGAGCCTCGGCCGTCTCTGAGACAGATCTATGAGAACAAGCAGAAAACAGACCCTAAGCACACAAACTGGGATGGCTCCTGTACATCCAGTCCTTTGTCGCCACAGGTAATGCACATTAGAGCCCGACCAATGACAGAGTTTTGGGTCCAATGCCGACCACAATTTTGGAGAGTACTAAACCACAGATTACCGATGTTTTGGCTGATATTTTGTTAAAAGAAAAAAGAAGAATAATTTCTATTTTATTTAACCACTTAAGCCCTACTGAAATCCTTTCAAAATTAACAAGCTTTACATTTTTTACATTTTTGAAAACGTATAAATATTTTGCCCAAAACAGGTTGAAAGTGGTTAAAAATCGGGACACATCAGCTGCATAATTGCCGACGTCATTTAAAAAGTAAAATAATGGCGAATATATCGGCCAAAACGATATATCGGTCACATTATACACACACACGCACATAAAATGAATGAACTCTCTAGTCCTAGCTTAGCTTATAACTTGCACATGTTATTTTCGTTTGTATTGCAGGTGTCAACTCTGGACACAGCAGTTCACGTGCGTGAGTCAGAGCGAACCTCCGGCGTCACGTCGCCCTCCAACGTCAGCAGCCCGTCCTTCCCCGCCCAGGCCCACCATCTCTACCAAAAGCCCGGGCCCCCCGTCAGCCCCGACAGCGTGGTCGAGTGCAGTGCCAACAACCCCGGAGATACGGACTGTTCCTCTAACATGTCCAGCTTCTCGGCCGTCGCCCCTTCCCCTACCAAGGTGCAGAGCTCCTGGGTGCACCCGTTGCAGCAGGCGGCCAGGATCAGCGAGGAGGAGGGCAGTCTCACCAGCACCCTGAAGCTAAAGTCCACCTCTGCCGCCAGTCAGCATGTGGAGAGGTCTTCGTTATCAGGAGATCCTGTTGCCCTTTCTCTGTGAGTGTAATGTAGCCTCTGTGAACTTGTAGGTCACCAGCTATTTTCAATTTCGGGACACCAGGTTGAAAGACGTTAATGTTCAAGCTGAAATCTATAATTTTTACCAAATTTGTAATGCTCAAGCATGTTTGGCCAGGGAAAGTATGAGCTTCAGGCAGTACTACGTGTCAACCAGTATGTGTCCTACCCGACACCAGGGTCTAAATGTCTCAATAGAAGAGTAGGGAGACCGCCTCCAACCACTGCAGATGTACGAGTTATATTGTATTAACAAACTATACCATACACATACAGATAACGTAAAATAACATTTAAATCACTAAAATAAGTTCCGGATCGCAACTTGTTCTATTATTCCTGTTCATTGTTAGCGACTTTTCTTTTCTTTCTCATGTTTGAATGCATTCCATTCCTGCAAAAGTAATTTCCTTATCCATCCATCTCACACTCTCGTAGACTGAGGCAGAACCTTAGAGAGAAGCACTACAGACACGTGGATGATCTGAGGGCTTATTATGAGTCTGAGATCCAAGCCCTCAGAGAAAAACTCAACCTCAGAGATCTGCCCCAAGATTTGGAGAAGAGCAACGAGGCCCTCAGAGAAAGGTCTGTGAGCCTGCCTGTCTGCCTGTCTGCCTGTCTGCCTGTCTGCCTGTCTGCCTGTCTGCCTGTCTGCCTGTCTGCCTGTCTGTCTGTCTGTGGGCATGCATTTACATGAATTCCCGGCTATAAAGAATGTATTCTCTGTTGTTGAAAATAGACGATCTACAAGCTCACAATGTGTCACAAAGCGATACGTTGTGAGCTTGTAGATCAGCTATTTTGGTACGATAAAGTGTAAATGTTTTTCCTTCTTATAGGTGTGAGCATTTAGAGCGAGCTCTGGCTGAAGCTGCCAGTCATATCCAGGAACTAGAGGGCAAAAACATCACACTGGAAAAGAAACTGGTAACATTCTTCTTCTTCTACATCCTTTTGTCATTGGTTTGATATATATTTCATAGAACTATTTTATTTGGGATGTACAAGGCCTGTGGTATTCCAATCTTTCTTAACAATTCCATACAGTACACTCAGTATCCTACTAAAACAGAATAAAGTGATTATTGGAATGATAAATGTGAACCGTTGCACATCATTGTACACAGTAAAATGATTGCACTGTGATGACAATGAGGTAGTGAGGTAGAATCATAAAACAGAATTAATTCATTAACTAGTCTTTGTTATGACCCCCACGTCAGCTATTCTGAACAGTGTTAATGAGATAATGATCAGAATGAGTTCTGTTTTGGACAAAACTTCACATTAGATTTCTTTAGTATCAATAATAATACTTTTATGAATGATTTTTGGAAATTGGGGAGAGGGATTGCACCAACAGTCATTTCTACATAAAAAAAAATCGTATGTATACAAGTGGCCGCTTGTGTGGTTCTCCCTTGGACCAGCTGTAGGAGTCTGCGGGCATCGAGAATTGGCATAACGAATAAATTGGCAGACAAAGGAAAATATTTTTGTAAAAAGAAAGTTAGAAAGAACATGCAAATAAATAGAAGCAATAGTTGACAGTTGACAGCAGTGTACATAAACAAACCCCTGTGATGGCATTCCCCAGTCCTTCTCTGAGAGTGGTAAGAAATAACCTTTACGTGACGTTTCCTCGTCAGGTGGAATGGCCCGAGCGCTACGCCGTGGCGGTCGCCACGGTTAAATCCCTGCAGCAGCGCCTGGAGGAAAGCAAGCGGTTCGGCGGCGAGAAGGACGCCTCGGCCGCCCGCCTGAAGAGCCGCGTTCGGCAGCTAGAGGAGGCGGCGCAGGCGGCCTGCAGGGACGCACGGGACAAGGAGGCCAGGAGGGAGCAGGAGTACAAGATGCTGCAGGATGTGAGTCTGCTGGGCTAAAGCCTGATTTATACTTCATCGCACAAGTGGTCATCTGCACCGGAAATAGCCAATTTGCAAGCTTACAAACTTGCAAAATCAGCTTTCTTCAGCACGGGACCCGGGCACGCATTTTGACTAGTTCAAAGGTTAATGTAAAATAGGTAGCATGTTATTTAGACAGATGCTATACCTATGGTTTACCTGTGATCCTAGATTACTGAGGCACTACACTGTCTCTCTGCATTTGACGTATGTGTTTACCTTGCTTACTGTAAGTCGCTCTGGATGAAGAGCGTCTGCTAGATGCCCTCAATTGCAAATTGTTTATAGAGACCTATAAATATGATAAACATTGGACGCTAGACATCAGCTTACACAGAGACTGCAGTGTTATACAACAGCAGCTCGTCAACCAAAAGCAAACTGCAGCAAACGGAAAGAATAAAAGGGGTCAGTGAACAAAATGACAGAAAATAGTCCCAGTAGTGTCTGTGAGGAAGAGCATCTGTCACACATGAAAGTTGACAAGCTGTGGAAGCGATGGGACAAGCGGTCCATGGTCCCCATATTACTACTAATGAGTTCCAAAAAAGAAAAGGTAACTATCCCTTTTTTATAGTCCATGATAACTCGGAACTCTGTATTGATCTGCTTTCTCAGCTGCTGGGGGAGTATGACTCCCTGAAGAAAGACCATGGGGGGGTGAAGGTAAAGATTCAGTTATAATGATTTTTTCCCCTTTTTTTCTATTGTTGTTGATGGTGTAATTGTATTATTCACACTCTATTTCACACAAATGTCAGAAATTAACTCAAACTAAAAATTCAAACGTAATCCTGCTGTAAAAGGCAAAAATATGTGGATCTTCACTCTGTATTTTGTTCAATGCACCGGCTACATTACATTTATTTGATGTCAACAGCACAACCTAGTGTCAACAGAGGACAAGCTTTTCCGTGCCAATGATCAGATATCAGAATTGAAAAGGTGAGTCCATTTGCAAAAAACATACAGGGTGCACCGATGCTCTTGAGATGTGGTGTGAAGCAAATGAAGCCTGCCTTGAAACGTCATGAGTGTTCCTCTTGGCTGGGTCTTTCTCAGGGTGATCTCCAAGCTGGAGTCTCAAGTGAAACAGCTGGAGCATGAGAACCAGGCGAGGTCACGCTATGCCCCTCATAGCTGCACACAGCCCTCTGGGGCCGGGTAAGCATCGAGGATGTCAAAATAGATTTTCACATTCTGTATGGATTTAAGTCATTTGGATTCCATAGAAGCCAGCATTTCTTCTATGGAAGCATGTTGCGCAGCGAAAATAGCCGATCTACAAGCTCTCAATTAGAGCATTTGATATGTTCAGAAGCATCTTCCATAAAATCTCGGGTCTCGGATATTTCATATAAAAACAAAGGTTATAGCCTCAATCTGTCGATCTCTTCAAATGGTCATAATTTGACATATTGTGTTAATTGTTTAGGAATCAGTGCTAGTGTGGGGTGCTCCTTTCACACTATTTCACAAATTGCACAGTACGGCGTTGTGAGATTTTATTTAGCTTTTATCCTGTATGGATGCAGTCATGGCTCAAACAAGCAGTTTAAATTCATGGGAATTAATTTAAATCAGGCATAATATGATGCTATCCAGTCTCATTGTGCTATCGGGTGACACTATTTTGTCATTATAATCAAGTATTTGGAAGGCATTTGGATATATGTTTTGCTGTAGGTGTACATCATTATTTGTTATTAGCAATTTTTGCGTATTAGAACATAAAGTTAATTTTCTTTTTTACTTGTCACCAGTCTTTTCCACCACCCTGACCTGCTGCTACCCTCCCCAAGCAAACGCAGGACGGAGCCAGACGCCACCGGCTTGAAGTCTCCTCGTCGTCTAACCGACCAATCAGAGAGTGGCAGGAGTTCGCCATTCGCTCAGACTAACCAGTCCAATGGCTACCGGAGGTCACCTTATCTGCAATGTGACCAATCAGCCGGGTCAGGAGGCTCTGTGGACTCATCTGGGGTTGGCAGCAGTTGGAGGTAATGTTTCTGCTGTAGTGGACAGTGTTCGAAAATAGCCGATCTGTTTTCGAATAGCCAGGGTATAAAATAAGGCTTAAATGGTTAGTGTATGTTTTGTAATTATAATCTAAATTTGCAAAGTAACTAGTGACTAAAGTTGTCAAATAACCGTAGTGGGGTAAAAACTACTATGAGATGTAGTGGAGCAGAAGTATAAAGTATCAAAAAGATGATAATAATAATAATAATATGAATGGAAGTACCTTATACTTATATGTACAGATACTTAAGTACAGTACTTGAGTAAATGTACTGAGTTACTGGTAGTGGAGATCTGCAATCTTGATCCACTGAACATGGGACATAATGATTAATCCACTGACCTGCTATTCTGCAGGTGTTCATCGCCGCCAGACAAACTGCAGAGTCAGAGTCATCCTCAGCCTCAAGAACACAGTGGTGGTGGTGGTGGCCTGCGGGAAGCAGGAAGGAGAGACAGATCGAGCAACCAGACCCCCATGCTGAGGGCTCTGATAGAGCTGGAGGAGACCAGGTCTACACAGAGCCGAGCCCCCTGTAAGAACACTTTCTCTAGGATCCAAACGTCACTTATCCATTATGATCTTGTCAATTAACTCTTTGACTGCCAGAGTATTTTCATAATGTACTCACCCAGTGCCAGCGATTTTCGTGTTTTATAACCTTTTCAACCGGTCACAGAATTGTTATATCCATTATAATCGTTTGTCTGGCCGTGTTTATAAACAAACACGACAGATGCAGACTGCAGACGTCATATCCGTTGGCTGTAGTCGTATTTCACGGCCCTCCCCGCTGGCCATCTTAGCTTAGCTTATGATCGGGTTTCAGATCGTTGGTAAACACAGCGACGATAACTGTTCGTCGTCCAGAGAAAAGAAAATATAACCGGAGCTCTCCGTTCGTTTTTTATACCGTGTGGGGTAACTGGTTTTGTCCTATTTTGGCCTACAAATCTCATTTTTCAAGATGAAACCGAGAACCGGAAACGGAACCCGCTAATTCTGCATCCGGGTGAGTGGGAAGTGAGTGCAAAGGGAACCTGATGGTGGAAGTTACAGAGAACAGCGCGATCGCCGATTAAACAATGAAAAACCAATTGACTCGAAAACACTGCTGTGTTTACCTTCATTCCCGTTAAGCATGTGTGGTTAAGGGCTCGCATAACAATTAATGCAATACCTATTTAGGCCAGAAAAGGTTCCCAACCTTTTCTGAATCAGGGGCAGGGCCTACTTGAAAATCTCAAAGTCTTTGCAGCCCACCCATCTGACCACTTAACATGGCAGCCGAATGAGTTTATTTTAATGATCAATCAAACAATTGTGTTCCCGTATAGGCTATTCTAAGTTACTATTTATCGGTATCATAACACCATGACATGTTTTTTCTTCTCTTTTTATATAACCAAATGGACCCTTACATGTGAACCAGATGGGAAGTGGCTTAGTGCATACCAAACTGGTCGGGTCCTTGAAATGAAAAAGTTTGAGATCCCCTGCGTTATCTGTGGGTCTTCTCTGCAGGGGTCGGCAGCCAGAGAACCACAGTGGGCCTGGTGGAGCGCAAGCACAAGGAGCCTATCCAGGAGCAGCTGGGGGTGGGAGCGGACACGGATGTGGCTGAGCTCGGAAGAGGAAGCGTTGGACCCGAACACGGAGCGGCTAGAACGGTGAGGTGTCATCACGACGGACGACCAGAGAGGGCTACAGCGCTCCTGAGACCGCAGAGAAGTCTCTCTCCGGAAGGCCACAGATCGTCCTCATTACCCCCGCATCACAGCCTGCCACCAGCTACTCCTAGTATGTAACCCCTCCCCCCCCATATCTCTCTCACTCTGTGCTGCTCAAAGTTCAGAATAAGAATAATCTTTGTGGTCACAGGTTTACAGGTGTAAAGAAGTGGGTGAAATTCGTTTTGGTGCAAGCTGTATCGTTTTTGTTGCTTTCAGGAATAGAACAATAAAAGAGAAATCAAATCAAACAATGAAGAGAAACAGGCAAAGGCAAGAATCGAACATATCTACACACACACACACACACACACACACACACACACACACACACACACACACACACACACACACACACACACACACACACACACACACACACACACACACACACACACACACACACAGCATAATCCAGCTAGAACAGTATCAGTAGGTCCACAACACATGAGATTAGACATTACGGTGTGAAAGAGTGTCTGCGCATTGTACATGAGATAGTGCAACCCCACATAGTTGGGATTCAACCACAGGTTGGGGTCTAGAAACGCTCAGGGTTCCTTGAGGGGGTTCGAAATGGACCCTCACAGGTCTGTAACTCTGAGAGTGTACAAATGGAACCAAATTGACCCTTATGGGTCCATTCGTTTCCATTTGTACACTAGAGTTATGGCGGTCGATTACTTTTTCAACTAATGAATCAAATAATGGAGAAAAATATAATCAACTACATCGATTGGTTTTAACCACTTAAGCCCTATTTTATACGTTGTTCTATAATGGTGTCGTTCAAAATAGCTAAAATATGTTTTATGTTTTGAAAATATATAATTTTGTAACATCATTTATTTATTCTTTCTGATTAAATTGATTTGTTCGATTACCTGTTGCACCCCTACCTGACTGTGTTTGTAATATGATGAAAACATAGGGGTTTTGCAAAATGGTGTTTCATCTTGATTTAATGTTTTATGCGTAGTTCAACGTGATGATACCGTTCTAGAACGTTGCAGTGGTTTCAACTCGGCTCGTCATGAACCTTAGGTCTGAACTAGGCTTTAGAATCATTAAAATAAGCTACTTTTGTTTTTTCAATAAATTTTTTCTTTGGTTTGTGTTTGGCAGCCAAGAGAGAAACTCTACTTATGCCTCTGTCTGCAAAATCCAGTCCCAAACGTTGTCCGACTGAGAACTACTCCACTGCAATTGGACAGTTGCCAAGGCAGCAACACCTGCATAAAAGGTGAGTTTCTCATAGTTTTGCTAAACATTAGAAACTATTAACTGCAGTATGTGCAAAACTCTGCTGCCCACCTCCTCACCAGAACCCGATCCAGAGACCACATCACACCAGTCCTCCACGACCTTCCAGTCAAACACTTCGCAACTCCCTCCCTTTGGAACCCACTCCCAGCTCACATAAAAGCCGCCCCCCCACCCTTGCCCTGTTCAAAATCTCCCTCAAAACCCACCTGTTCAGACTTGCATTCCCCACCTAATTCTAATCCGCCTTTTTGCCATTTAGTTTCAATGTTTTAGTTTTAGTTTTTCGCCTTAACTTTTTCGATTCCTCGAATATACATTTTTTTGTGTTTATTTTCATAAATGTTTTGGCTCATAAGTTAAATGTTCTAAAATAGAAACTTTAATCAAATCTAAGTATTTTTTTTTTTATCGATTAGAAGATTTTGCTCTTTTTGACAAAATATCTGTGGTCTAATACTCTTCTAAATTGTCATCGGGATTGGTCCCAGAAATGTAGCATCAATCTGGTTACTTTTCAGGGTTACTTTTCAGGATTCAAATTAAAAAATTGCAAAAGTAGCAGATCGAAACACGTCGTTCACGTCACGTTTAGATCTGTGGATCTGCTGCTTTTGGTACTTTTGTGCAACACTGTAGTATGATCATGTAGGGTATTCATTTACCAAAAAACACAAAACGTTATGTATGGATATAGGAGGTTTCTGCCCGACAGCAACGATCTCATCTTACAGATCACACTGCATTCTCTTTCTGCAGGTTAGATGTGCCACTAGACCAGAGACGTCATTCATTCCACAGTGCCAGCCCCAGGAAGAGACTCCACTTTACATCATCAAACAGAGATGAAGGTAATGTACTGTAGTTCATTCCTGCTTTTCCTTCCTGGGAGCTCGTTGAGGCGGTCAACTGGAGTGGTGCTGCTTTTTACTTTAAACCTAGGCTGAAATATTGCACTATCCCAAATGCACTTTTCATTTTTATGCCGATTGGACTGTTATTTATTGCTGTGGTGACACTCTTGCTCAGTCTCTTGAGTATCTGCTGTGTGCAGTTTTTAGCCTTGTGGAATCACAGCTGCTTGACTTGAAACGTGCTGAATGCCACAAAGTATACATACATACATACATACATACATACATACATACATACATACATACATACATACATAATATCAACATTACAAAACCCAACATGTCATTCTTTTTAAATAAAACATCTTTTTGATTTTAGTATTTGAATTAGATCCGGACTGGATCCACAGGATGATGACATTTTTATAACAATATATAATAATGAAGTATAGATCCGGCTTAAGTGGTTTAATAAATGATAACTGTCAAAATATTCATGATGCATGATGCCTGATTGTGGCCTTTCCTCCCCAGACTTGCTTCAGTCATGCAGTATATCAGCTGATTTCTCTGGCAGTGTCAACCCCACTGAGGCCAACTCCCAGCTGGGCTGGGATGAGCATGGGGCAGGTACAGCAGGCCTGTCACAATGTATTACGTCGTTGCTGTCGGGCAGAAACCTCTCATCTCCATATTTAAACTTTTTGTGTTTTTTCATAAACTAATGCCCTACTTTATCATACTACAGCGTCACACAAAAGTATACAAAATAGCAGATCCGCAAGCTCGAAACGATCCTGAAAATTAACAGTTTTGAACGAGGTTTCCACCCGACAGAGACGACATAATCGCCTGATTGAAATTATCTGAGATATTCACAGTTGCTTTTGCATAATCGTCAGAATCGTTTCCATTGATCTAAATTCATCTGTTGAAAATTGTTCACACATTGCAGCAAAACTGCAAGCTCACAATGCGTTGCATAGTTCAGCTATTTCCACAATTATTATTATAATTTTTTAACTTTTGAAAATATAGCATGATTAAATATGGCCATAGTACATTATTTATTTTGATTATTGGTACCGGTCACTGTCAGTAATTTCTTTGTATATTTAAGTTTCTTACCAGTGTCATACCGGTATCATGCCTTTTTATCATATGTGCGGCAGTTTTATTTGCTCTCATTTTCATTGACAAAACCTAACCTAAAGTAAATAGTTAATGGCACGTGTTTGTATGACAGTTAATCGTCATAATGTAATTATGGTGACAGCGCCGGGGACAGGCAGTGGACTGGAGCTGCTGGACTCTCGTGAAGACACCTCGTCATTGTTCCCAGCCAGACTCCACTCACTGGCTGATGCTGAGAGGCTGTTGGATGAGCTCACACAAGAGAAACTGCAGGTAAGAGTGATTACTGCCATCCACTTATCTCGGTCAGGGCACCCCAAAATGTATATGCATTAGGCCAGTGGTTCTCAAACGTTTTCATGTCAAGGACCCCCAAAATGATATGTATTGTGGACCCCCCCCCCCCCCCCCCCCATCTCAAAAATATTTTGTGCCAGGGATTTTTCAAAAATAACAGATCTACAAGCTCATAGCGCAGCACTCGGTGCCATGCTATGATCTTGTCGATCTGCTATTTTTGAATAGCATATAAAATATGGTTAAAGTGGTTAAAATGATTGTGATGCTATATTTACTAATTTTGCTGGGGACTCCCTGGTACCCCCCAAGGACCCCTGGGGGGTCCCCGGACCCCACTTTGAGAACCAATGCATTAGTCCACAGACCCCCATAACTCTGAGAGTGTACAAATAAATGGTTCCATACTCTCTCTGAATCACAGACCTGTAAGGCAAGGGTCCATTGGGTTCCTAACTATAAACCCCTCTCAAGGACCCCTGGGGGTCCCCAGACTCCACTCTGAGAACCACTGCATTATGTGACTGTGCTATTGATTCAGCTATAAAAACAATACATAACTACACATACTGTATACATAGGCTGTATAGGATTATAGCCTCACTATCTACAGTTGTACAGATGTTATTTTATTTTATTGCATTACTATTCTTGCTCTAAAAATAACTACAGTATTTATACTAATTGTACACCCTAAAATAAAATGGGGATTTATAAATGTGGGCTTTATAAATATTTAATCAATGAAAATTATTTACAAGAGCTAGTGACTAAATAATAACTACATTGGATCCATAGGAACACAAGGTTATTTTTTTTCCCCATTTACTGAAAAGTAACAGTTTTGTACATACAGTACAAAGCTTCTGCCAGAGATCAACGTTATAAGTCAACTATTACATTTGATTTAATGATTTGAGTTAATAAATGATTATCGTCTCTGTCCAAAACTGTTACTTTTCAGGATTCAAATTCAAAAGTAGCAGATCTGCAAGTTCTCAGAGTTTCGAGCTTGCAGATATTCTACTTTTGATACTTTTGTGCGACGCTGTAGAATGATCAAGTAGGGCATTCATTTCTAAAAAAAAAACACAAAAAGTTAGAATATGGAGATAATAGGTTTCTTTCCTGTGTCTGCTGAACAGATTGAAGCAGCTCTGAGCCGGATCCCAGGATCTGGAAGCAGAGTGAGTTTACAGACCCGATTAGATGAGGTAAGATCTCATGGAAAACTGTTACATTTGCAGAGACCAATAATTAGGGCTGTCATGATTACAACATTTAAGTCAACGATTAATTGTCACAATTAAAACGATGTAATTGTGTTTTTGGCTTTGAACATTGGAACATATGAATAGAAAATGTATTTCTGTTTGCCTTTTTATGATTCGTAATAAATATACAAAGAAATTACTGACACATATTTCATATTTTATACTTTAAAAAAAGTGTAAAAATAGCTTGTAGATTTGCTATTTCAGTTTTTTTGGGGAAAATGTATGAACATTTTTCAACAGATATAATGATATGCGATTATCTAAAATAATTGTGATTAGGCAATTATGTAGTTATTGTGACAGGCCTACCAATAATTTAAATGTCCACATATATTGACCTGAAAAAAATAAATCCAAACAACTGGAATACTTCCTAAAATAAAGCCAAGTGGCTGTTAATTGTTCCATCTAAACGGACGATGCTTCTACAGGTGGCCTTAGAGAATCGTCTGGAGAGAGTGAATCGTGAGCTGGGTTCCATCCGCATGACTCTGAAGAGATTCCATGTTCTCCGCTCCTCTGCCAACATATAGCAATGTCTGTCTGTCTTTTCTACCTTATGTTCTACATTCTGCGGTTTGGCCATCCACACCAAGCATACATTAACTCTGACTATAATGATAATGATGTGAGCATCCACTGCCACTGATTCAATTCAATTAAATGTTATTATAGTGCCAAATAACAAGTTGTCTCAATATAGAGCAAGGGTTCCCAAACGTTTCAGGCCGCAACCCCCCCAAAATAATCATATCTGAACTGGGGGACCCCCCAAAATAATCATATCTGAACTGGGGGACCCCCCAAAATAATCATAATCATATTTGAACTGGGGGACCTCCCAAAATAATCATATTTCAACTGGGGACCCCCCACCCTGATAAACACTTGGAATTGTAGGCATTACATTTAGTTTGACTTGGTTCCACAGATAAACATTTTGAAAATAGCCGAACTACAAGCTCACACTGCCGCACACTGCGAGGCGTTGTGAGCTTGTAGATCGGCTATTTTCATGTTTGCCTCTTTCTTACATAATATTTGACAATTTAGTATTATAAAGGTCTTAAAAGTCATTAAATTGTCACTTTAGAAATGTGCAGATACCCTGTATACACTTGTACTGTATGTTGGTTTGTTAACTGTTGAGTGAGAAAACAATGTTGCACATTAAGCTTATCATCTGGGGACCCCCCAAAATAATTTGGGGACCCCCAGTTTGGGAACCACTGATTTATAGAGCAGAGACCCATTGTTTTCCACCCTGCCCTGAGCAAGCATTTCTTGCGACGGTGGCAAGGAAAATCTTCCCTTTTTAACGGGAAAAAAACCCCACTTTTTTAAACAATATAGTTATAGTTATCATGCTTGGTGGGGATGGCCCATTAAGCCTGATTTTTACTTAGTTGTGTGCAGGTGTTGTGCGTCGCTCTGCGTCACTCTACAAGCTCACAACGCATCACATTGTGACATGTTGTGAGCTTGTAGATCTGCTATTTCCGTCTTGCGACATTGGCATGCAACTAAGTATCAATTAAGCTATAGTTTTATATGCAGCACTGATTGTTTTTCAGTCCTCTGTATTATAGATTGTCTGTAAAAGAAGTCCATGGTATCTTTTGATACATATTACTTATTACTCGGGGATATTTTTTATATGTTGGAAAGATATCACAATTTTTGGAGTATATTTTAGTAATACACAGATTTGTACAGTCATTTACTTTTTTAAATCACTATTTAATATTAAATGTTTTATTGGCCATTTTCAGGTTGACAATGTAGAGTTATACTGGGCTATGTTTCAGTTTAAAAGTGAATGATAAAATAAATATCCAGCAGACATCCAATCCACCTGAAAAATAAAACTGCCATTTCTCTTTTGAGTGAACATTGACATTGTCAGACATTGTTTTTATTTAATGTTTTTATACTTAAGTTTATTACTTTGTTTTACATTTTAAAATATTTTATTTGTATAAATCTCAGTTTTTACTGTTTTATTGTCCAAATGACACGACTTGAAGAGACCCTACTTGAATTAAATTGCCTTTTTTATGATTTATTTTTTCATCAACTTTACATTCCATGGCTTAGCTCTATATTCCAAATCAAATGGAATTTGAAAAAGTTCTGAACCCTCTTGATTTCTATCAGAACCATTTGTAAAATCTAAACCAGCACACGTTTTCAATAGACACAACTAGCATATACACTTCTGATAATGCTTATAAATGCATGGCATTTTTTGCACTGTTTAATTTTGCCATGCACTTTTCCAGGCTGTTTCCTATTACTTACTTGACGTGACTTTCACTGGAATTATAATATTGTTCTTAACCAATAAACCAACCCTTTAGATAACTGCAAGCATTGGTCTGTTTCTTTGTGGAACAACTGCTGACTGACTATTCTGATATACAGCTTCTGCCAACATACTGACTGTAGTGCAGTGCAAATGTACTCCTTTTGGAGACGTTGGTTGTCTTGTTTGACAGCGACGAGATGCCCTGTGTTCTGCAGCCAGTAACCTGCTAACTACGCTATGGGTAACCTAGTGTAACAGCTCGACATTGAACAGGTGGTATGCCGAATTCTGTATGCCTGCCGGAAAATACATCTCCCTCGCCAGAGTGCAAACACACACATTGTAATGACTTCTATGGTTGAGCACTGTCTAAAAACTATATAATCTTCATCAACGATGAGAAATTATCTGACTTCTATGGTTTAGTAATGTTTTAGAGTCATCAATGTTTTATTAGATTTGACTTTTCATCAGCTTTCAACACCATTCATTCAACCCCACCGGTTGGTGGATAAACTCTAACTACTAGCTGGTATTGAGTCTTACTCAACACAACGCAGAGAGTGCAGGTTACTGAATGCATGTCAGGTGAGCTTTCTTCATCTGCAGGTTCACCACAGGGGCGTGTTGTCTCACCACTCCTTGTGTATACCAGTGATTCTGAAACTTTGTCATTCCAAGGACTCCCAGTTTGATATACATTATGCCACGGACCCCGATTTAATTAAAAAATGATAATAATTCTGGTACCCCAATCTACACTGTAAGATCCTCATGATTAATTTGTTAACCAAATGCACCCCGTAAAGGTTCAATCATTTAGCTGGTAAACCCCTGGCACCCCCTACCTAAAGGACCCCTGGTGGTCCACAGACAGCATGTTGAGAACCAGTGCTGTATACAGATGACTGTCGGTGATCGGAGCCAGTTTGATAAGTTTGCAGATGACACAGTTATAGCCAGTCCTCCATAACAATGAATCAAGTAATCTGTAAAATTGTGTTTGCTGCATACAATCATGCACAGACCTTTTCTTTTCAGGTTGGTGAGGTTTACAACTGAACATTCTAATGTTAATTTCACAATGGCTACTGCTACTGGCTATTGGCCTATAGAGTTGTAGAATTAAAGGTTTATATCTTGAGTTTGCAAGAGATGTGCTCATCATTTATCAAGAAGTAACTAGAAAAGAACAGTTCAGAGAAAGTTAGAGTGTGCGGTATGTGGCTGCCCCACGTTGGTCTGTTGTCCAATCAGAGGCTGCTGAGTAATATGAACAGTGATGTAAAGTAACTAAGTACATGTACTCAAGTACTGTACTTTAGTACACTTTTGAGGATTTTTTATTTTACTGGAGTGTTTTCAATTGTCAGTACTTTACTTGTACTCCACTACATCTCAGAGGCAAATATTGTACTTTTTACTCTACTACAATTATTTGAAAACTTTAGAGTTACTTTGTAGATTTGGATTATTCACAAAACATACATTAACCACTTCAGCCGTACACTATATATATTTCTGCCATTTGAAAATAGCCAATCTACAATGCTGCGATGCATTGTGAGCTTGTAGATCTGCTATTTCTTTTTAATACATTTTGAAAACTTCTGAAATGGGACATTCTGCATTATGGGTACTTTCTACTTTTGGTACTTTAAGTACATTTTGAATACATTTTGAATTCTGGACTTTCACTTGTAACAGAGTATTTCTACATTGCAGTATTGATACATTCACTTTAAAGTAAAACATTTGAGTACTTTTTCCACCACTGAATATGCATGATGCATACCAGCTGTGCTTGTCTTTGATGAGTCTTTGATAGTCAGTGTTCTGTACCCCAGCCTGGATAAGGGAGTGAATGTCGGCATACTTATCCTCCAGTGTGAGCGGTTCAAGAACCAATCTTAAGACTCCCTAAACATGTTTGATATTAGACAGTCTACAAGATGTGAAGTGAATGATTGGACTATTGGCAGCAGTCCAAACTGAGTAAGTTCAGTGGTGTAAAGTAACTAAGTACATTTTCTCAAGTGTACTTAAGTAAATTTTTTAGGTATCTTTACTTTACATGAGTATTTCCAGTTTTCAGTACTTTTACTTCTACTCCATTACATCTCAGAGGCAAATATTGTACTTTTACTCCACTACAATTATTTATGTACATTTTGATTATTATTACAAAACCACTTCAGATATATAGGCCTACTTTGGGAATTTGAAAATTTCTGATCTACAAGCTCACAATGTGTCACAAAAGCTTGTAGATCGGCTATTTTAAAAGGATTTTTATACACTTGAAAACTTGTGAAATGGGATCTTCTGCATAATGAGTACTTTTACTTATGGTACCTTAAGTATATTTTGATGCCAATACTTTTATACTTTTAACTCAAGTAAATTTGTAATACCGAACCCACTTGTAACTGACTATTTCTACAATAGGGTATTGATACTTTTACTTAAGTAAAACTATTTGAGTACTTCTTCCACCACTGAGTAAGTTGGACAGCTGACTCGAGCTGAGGCTTGTAGATATGTGTCTGGAACACTGTCTATAACGTGTCTTCGCAGGCGTTGTATTGTTCTATAACCGCTCGTCACCACTGCAAGTTTACTCCATTTGTTGTTTACATCTTGAATTTTACCTTCCTTTCATCTTGTCACCTACTGCTGCTCCCGCATGTTGATGATCACTTGAGATGAAATGATGCTACTCTGTCCATGGTGCTGAAGTGTCAATAACGCCAACCATAGGGTTGTGCGCTGTCCATGGTGCTGAAGTCTCTCCTCAGGCCTCAGCTCCCCCTGGTGGACTAGTTCTTTGTGGCCAGGCCCAGAGAGACCACACAACATATTATTGATGTTTTTTGCACAGGACACCAATACAGCAGATTTTTGGGCGGTGAAACCGCCCCTATATGTGAGGTTTGGATATTTGCACACCAAATCCTGCGCTCTGATTGGCCACCAGTGTACCCCCCTAACCCTGCACCGTGATTGGCCAATCACAGTCTATTCAGGACTGTGATTGGCTAGGGAAACATGACAATTGTGCATAGCCCTATAAATAGGACTATGCACTTAAAAAAAACACATTTATGGTTTTTTTAGGGGTGTTGGTCCACAATATTACTTTTCTTTAAGTGAACTTCCATCACTGTGATGACCACTGTGACCACACCGTCCACTTCACACTGGGTGTGATTTTTTTTGTTCGTTTTCCAGTTCAGGTTAAAAACTTACAGCAGATTGAAAACATGGCAGACTAGTAAGCAACACAGCTGCACCAAACACATTAATAATGAGTGTGTTATAGATTTACATAGGCGTGTCCAGAGCCAAGGGCATGCCACTGTGCAAGCATGATAGACTGACACATCTAAAATCTAACACACCCATTATTCATTTGATTAGCTGCAGCTGTGTTGCTAACATCACTGTGTTGTACACATTAGTGATGGCAGCCTGCCATGTTTTTACCTTGCTGTAGTTTTTCACCTGAAGTGGAAAACAAACTACAAAATCAGCCTAGGGTGTGAGAGTGGAGAGGTCTTGTCAAGTTGTGATGATGGTTACAACTGTTGGAAGGGAGTGCAAGACAAGGCACAAATGTCCAAACACACACTCCTACAACATGATCAATTTTTTATGATTTCAGCTGAACTGTCTAAACATGGTGCTATAACATGGTATAACATGGTGATATTGAAAATGACTTGGGTGGTGCAGGTGTTATGGCCATTATGGGCACAAACAAACCAGCCAGTCATTAAATCCTTATCAATTAACATTACATTACATTACAGTCATTTAGCATAATGTCATTTAGCAGACGCTGTTATCCAAAGCGACTTACAATAAGTGCATTCAACATAGGTAGGCAAGAAAACTACTAATCACCAGAAGTCTTATGTGCATTCTCTTCTAAAACAACCAACTAAGAGTATACCTAGCGCTAAGGTAAAACAAGGTAAAACAACACCTAGGGTGTAGTGTTACACCTAGGGTGACCAGGTCAAACAGTTCATTTGCAGGACAGCAGAACCACTTTTGCAGGTCAGTACACAGTACTGTCTTGCAAAAGTGGTTCTGCTGTTCTGGCCTTATGCAAAAACAATAGAAAACTATGTGTGGACCACCTAGTGTTCTAGCTTCCCTCCTAGTGGTCAATTGTTAGGGTTATAGTGTATCATAATTATCTTATTTGAGGCTATATTAAAGCTAGTATGATGTCTTCCATGCTTTCTAAATGCAACTCCCTTTGACCTATAGAAAGATACAATTTAGTTAACTGTACCAAATATCAGTTGTTGTGCTTGTCAGGAATGTTTTTAGCCGTAAGTAAGCTTTTACTACAAGGAAATGTAGATTTATTTAACACCAACATTTCACAATGCCAAGCATGCATAACCTATTATTTTACATTCACCATAGAACCGAATTACCATGATGTGGAAAAAATTGTGACAAAGTCAGAAATTACATTTTAGATATTAGTATTTAGTATAGCAATTTAGCTTAGTATAGTAGGTGATTATCATTTGACTACATAAGTAAAAGTTAAACCAAATTTGTTGAACTATTAAAGAAATAAAACTAATTTAATTATACAAATATATCATATTACAGTACCACTGATGGGTCTCATTTTGTACCATTTTCTGATACATCTCAAGTGCACAACCAACAAATGTACAGTACTCTCTGTTCTGCAATAAGCTGTCAATAAATATATCCATACTGAGTCTCACCAATGTTACATGTTCATATTTACATGTGATTTATATGTGCTATAATATCACATGGATTTATTGAAAGTTTGTAAGTTTTATATTTGAATCACTTCTTCACTCACATTTCTAAATGGTGTGAATTGAAAGTGACCTCATGCTACCTTGTCAAACATGTATCAGGATAAGATACAATCCTGAGGCGGTGGGATTACAAAACTTCATAGGGCAAAGGCAGACAGACAGCGAGGCAACGCGCAGCAGAGAGGGAGCAGCCGTGCTGCCTTGAGTCTGCCTGAACTAGCTCTGCAGGCTTCGCTTCGCGTCATTCTCATGCCAACTCCTTCAACACGGCCACTTGGTCAAGTGACACAGTGTGCGTGCTTGGGTCAGTGTAAATCCCCCCTAGCATCATATTTACGACACCCATGATAGTTAAATACACTTATCCACAAGTTTCCTAGGGCGTTGTGGGCATCACTTCCTGTCAATTTGATCAGGTATCAGGTATCAAATCGACAGGAGGTGATGCCCACAACGCCCTAGGAAACATGTGGATAGAGAAATACCACAGCATCACACATATACATTGATAGTCATCTAGACATAGGCTACTAATAACCACATCAACAACGCCCACCTAAAACTGCAAGAATGCTTTCTTTCCTCCTCACTCTCTACAGAAATGTTGACTTTTATGAGTGTTTTTCTGTATTAATAGTGTGTTAAAGAAAGCATGCTGTACTGTATAAAGTGCAAGGTTATGATTGTTCACAAACAAGCCAAAACAATTTCACAATTACATCACTTTTTATTTTATTTATTTGTATTCTTTTATTGCTATTGAATTGGCCTTAGTGACATAAATGCATCTACCTTTGTTGGTGGAAAGGAATCAGACACACAAGACCACATTTGTACATTTCCAAGATATTTTATTGTTCGAGAATAACTAAGCGCTCGTACACTGAGGGCTCCAATGCGACAGATGCTTTATTGCATAAAATAAATCTGTGACGTTTTGAACTAAACGCTCTTCCCAGTCTGAAGAAGAGCGTTTATTTATTTTGTCATTAGTTATCCTGACACTATTTTCTGTAGAAGAAAATATAAACTACGCACAGGCTTTCATATTGTTTAACACAAATTGATAAAACGTACGTGTCATTATATGTCCTTTAACCACATTAACCCTGGTGTCCCTATTTTGGGCAAACTTTCAAAATAATGTTAAAAAAAATAATAATAATAACAACAACAATGTTTTAAAAAATAGCAAAAACAGCCGATCTACAAGCTCACAACACTTTCCCAAGATTAATGATGTTTTCTACATACATCACGCCAATATACTGTGTACTGTATAGTATGTACACAATAATCCACCAAGCTCAAAATAATCCAAAATGAAATGCAGAAAGTATTTTCATATTTATTGTTTTTGGTCATCCTTCACTTTTGCCAATGCTATGTGGAACTGTTCTCACTTAATGCACATAATATTATAAAAACACAGGCTGGAAAAAAACAGAATTCAAATGGTCTCTAAAAGTGTTCAACTTCATTCATGAGTGACCTGTGATGAGTTTATCCCGGTGGAATTTCCCTGGTGGGGGCCGATGGGTGTCCCCGTGGGGACGATGGGTGTCCCCATGACACTCTGCCGGACCCGTCTGAAGAGTTGCTCGAGCCGTTTGCAAAGCTCTTTGTTTCCGTGGATGTAAATCAGGGGGTTGATGGCACTGTTCAGAGCAACAAGTCCACGACTTATCTGATGAGCAATGTAGACTCCATTAAACCACTCCTGACACAGAAGTTCTTTTGCCAAAATCCTTGCCTTCAGGTTGAGGTTCTTAAGTACATGATAGGGGCCGTAACACACTGAGAAAAGTACCATCAAAATGAACAGCAGTCTCAGACATTTCTGTTTTTCTACCGTGTCAATTCTTTTTCTTGTGCAGAGAACTACAATCACGTGTCCATAGCAGCCCAGTATGATGAGCGATGGAATGCAGAACCCAGTCAGTGTCCATCCAAGACTGTACATCAGGTACTCTTTGGCATAAAACCAAGAAGTAGTTTCATAACATTTCGCTGTTCGGTTTCCAAATGTTTTAGTGAAGAACATGTCTGGAACAATCTGAACGCACACCAAGACCCAGACTATTACCGTTATAATCACAGAGTGGGTCTGAGTTATCCTTCCCATTACTCTCACAGGATGGACAATAACCAGGTAACGATAAACACTTATACAAGTAAGGAAACCAATGCTGCCATACAAGTTCAAGTTGAAGCAGAATCTTGTTATCTTGCAGAATACGTCTCCAAAGATCCATTTAGAACCCAAAGCATGGTAGACAACCAGAAAAGGGAGTGTGAGCAAATAAAAAATATCTGCTATTCCAAGGTTGAACAGAAAAATGTTGATGAACCGCAGTTTCTTCCAATTGTGTAGCAAGGATTTCAATCCCCAGCCATTTGCAATCAGACCAACGATGAACACAGCAATATAAACACAAGGTAAGAATTGATATGAAAAGTCAAAGCTAACTTTTTGACATGAATTGTTCCTCATTATGTCTCCTGGTGAACAGTAAGTTGATGCTGTTTGCTGCAGAGGCTGTGGTGTTTTGAGTCATGGAAGAAACAGGTGACGTTTTAACACATTTCCTGCTCTTAACAGTCTTCCCATTTCATTAAGCAGGAAATGCTTGACAGTAAAGTAAATGTACCTCAAAACTGTACTTAACCCATTAAAACTGGGGAAGCATCTGTCATTTTAGATTTTAGCGGTGGCTATTCAAAAACGAAGAAGGACACAGTCGTGTCCTTCTTCGTGATTTTAGAAAAATCTTGAAAGTATATAATAATTAGGCATTTATTTGTCAGATGGGGCCTTGGCACGAAAAGGTTGGAGTAATACTGATTTAAAGGCATTTTAGAAGAATCGGCCTCAGGTCTTAATGGGTCAAGTACAGTACTTGAGTAAATGTACTAGGTTACTTTCCACCAGAGGTGGACAAAGTACTCAACCCTAGTACATGAGTAAGAGTACAGATACTCCTGGTCAAATTTACTCCACTACAAGTAAAAGTAGCTCAGTCAAAATGTTACTCAAGTAAAAAAGTAATTGCTTTTAAATATACTTAAGAATTCAAAAGTACATGCTTTTAGAAATACTTAAAGTACAAGTAAAAGTAAAAGTCCTTTGAAGTCCTCGACTACCTCGAGCACTGTCCTGTCTGCAGTGGCAAGTGATTAATGATCTTTGTGACCACATCCTCTGCTCTCATGAGAGCAGAGGATGTGGTCACAAAGAAGATGCTGTTATCTGCATTTTCATATCTACCCACACGCACAACTGTTAACTACACCTTATCAAAACAAGATGACGCCGACATGCACAGCGGCAAACTTCACCCTGTCAAAACAAGATGGCACAGAGACAAGTCGACTCTGCATGCACATGTGCTTGCTTGTAGAACCACTATACAAAGCCTGCGGAAACACCTACAAAAACGAAAATAGAAATGACTGAGGAACCAGAACTAAATACTTTTAGTTACTTTCACAGATGACAGCATATAACATCGGGGTTCCTCATGGGGCAGAGGTGGAAAAAGTACATTAAAAAGTAGTATCAGTATACTTTTTTGACACTTATTGGTCCATGTGATATGAATTTGAAGTTGATGTTAAAATTGACAATTTCTGCATCTTAGTCATACTTTTTTTTAAATCTTTTTTATTCATTGGTCTACTCCCATATGACAAACTGCAAGTACTGTCAAACAGGACTCTCTCTTTTTATCACTGGTTTCTGTTCCATGGACTATCATGCTCCATGGACTATCATGCTTATTTGACAGACAGGTGGTGTTTATTTGCTTATTTATTTTTATATATGAATATAACAATTGTAATTGTAATTGCCGCTGTAATCAACATTTCCAGGCAGATTTCATATTTAATACTAGAAAATGTGCTCCTCGGAGCACAGGTCTCCGCCAGGCGAGGTGGTAAAAGAAAGTACTGTTCCTGATTAATCCTGTCTTACCTATTTATATTACATATTGTGATGTCACGTGAAGCTTGACCAATGTTACGGACACACACACGGACGGACAGAGGGTAAAACATACTCTCCACAATAATATATTCCTTAATGCATGTTCCTTTATGTATCAACTAATATAATTTTCATTCTGTTGTATGTAGATTAGATTTTTGCTTTTGTGTGTGTGTGTGTGTGTGTGTGTGTGTGTGTGTGTGTGTGTGTGTGTGTGTGTGTGTGTGTGTGTGTGTGTGTGTGTGTGTGTGTGTGTGTGTGTGTGTGTGTGTGTGTGTGTGTGTGTGTGTGTGTGTGTGTGTGTGTGTGTGTGTGTGTGTGTGTCAAGGCTGGATCTACCATATTGGCACGTGCGGTGCCCAGGTAGCGGGGTAAATCCCTCCCTCCAGAAATCTCATTTCCATATATTAAATGGAAATGTGATTTCCGGAGGGAGGGGTTTACCAGGCTAGTGCCCAGGAGCCCCTGAGCATTAAAGGGCCCTCCGTGTTAAAAATAAATAAATAATAATAAGTGTTTTTTTTTTGCCAGACCCAGGGGTCGGCCTACATGAGGCTTTGTCGGTCGGTCGGTCGGTCGGTCGGTCTGTCCCTCTTTTCCTACCTGTCCCCTTGATTGGCCAAGCTTCGCGTGACGTAGTGCTCTGATCTTCAGATTTCAACCACTAGGGTCTGGCAGTGCTCCGAGGAGCACTTTTTCTAGTTTCTTTAGCTCTGCTAAAATATCACCCATTCTCTTGATCATGATATGATTATCCAATCGGAAATAAAATCATCATGAAATGGCTTTATTGCTAACGTTTTTGCTAAGTTTAAAGTTTAACTCAGAAACAACAAGGTTCCAGAATTGCTCTGGAGGTTATAGTCTCCGCTCCTCCACGTGGCTGCTTTTTAATGTACCCCAAGTTGGGACAGATCTAGTGGGAAAAAATCGTTTTCCTAGTCGGGGTTTGATTCCCGCCGGGGACACAGGGGGGGGCGTGTCTTCTCCACGTCATCAGCGCCCATACCCTAGGTGGGGTTGGCGAAAGGGCCTACTTTGTGTGGAGTTTGCATGTTCTCCCCATGTCTCCTAGGGTAGTTAATACCCTCACAAAAACATGTAGTAATCCTGGTGGCTATACCGCCTCGCCCATGACAGCCGGGGCGCCTGATGGAGGGGAAGGGAACTGGTTGGAATAACGTGTTCCTTCCACGCGCTACGTCCTTCCGGGGAAACTCCCCCCTGTCAGGTGACAAGAAGGTCAGTTGGCTCTCATGCATTGAAGGAGGCATGAGCTCGGCCCTGGGCTCCCTAGGCTGGTGGGGGAAGTGTAGCGGCCAGGATCACTTAGAAAATTGTGGGATAAAAAAAAATTGATAAAAAAAAGAAACCTTATCTCCATCTCCATATTTTAACTTTGTGTTTTTTTGGTATATTAATTCCCTACTTGATCATACTACGGCATCACACAAAAGCATCAAAAGTAGCAGATCCACAAGCTTGAAATGTGTTGCGAAGCGAGCCGCATAGATCTGCTACTTTTCATATTTTTTTATTTGAATCCTGGAAAATTAACAGTTGTGGATATATGAGATTGTATCGACAGAGATTATATGGAATCTTCATGACAAGACTTGAAGTATTAATTTTACATAATTGCTGACGCTCCATATTTCGTTTTAATCCCCTGGTTCTCAAGCCACCAGGGGTCCAGATGGACTCTTACAGGGTCTATGTAACTCAGAGAGTGTACAAATTTAAATGGAACCAAATTAAACCTTATACGGATCCATTTGGTTCCATTTCTACACTCTCAAGAGTTAAATTAACTTTCTTTGAAGTTCTTCCATCACTATCTCCTAATAGTTGATTTTTCTATCTCCTCTGGTTTTTTGGGCGGTGAAACCGCCCCTATATGTGAGGTTTGGATATTTGCACACCAAATCCTGCGCTGTGATTGGCCACAAATGTACCCCCCTAACCCTGCACCGTGATTGGCCAATCACAGTCTATTCAGGACTGTGATTGGCTAGGGAAACATGACACATGTGCATAGCCCTATAAATAGGACCATAACTTAAAAAAAAAACATAAATGGTTTTTTTTTAAGTTATGGTTTCTTCCATCACTTCTTCCATCACTTCTTCCATCACTTCTTCCATCACTGTGATGACCACTGTGACCACACCGCCCACTTCACACTGGGTGTGATTTTTATTTTATTTTTGCTTTATTATATTTGATACTGTCTGAAAGGTGTTGTGAAAAAAGGAAAATAAGAGACTGTTGAGGGTTGAGTAGTGTACCATTCTGGGAAAGGGGTGGGGGGAGGACTGTTTTGGTATTTTTGTCTTCTTTCTGTTGTGTTTTTGTGTATTGTGTCTTTTCCTTTATTCTTTGTCTTTTTTATTATGTCTTGTTTACAAAAAAAGAAAAAAGAAATGTGATAATGATATGTGTACATTGTGCATTGTCAATAAATAAATCATTATAAAAAGAAAAATTAACACTGAGTTGACTGCACCCTGATGCGCTCGGGTTGGCACAGTGGCAAAGTCCCTGCCCACCACCACAGAGGTTGTGGGTTCGAATCCACAGTGGTGCAACCGGCTTTGTCGAGCGTCTATGCGAACACAATTAGCCCGTGTTCGGGGGAGGGAAGCCGGGCGGGGAGGGTGATGATTGGTCACAGCATGTAATCCTACGGGTTGGGGCGGCACCTGTCAGTGGGGAGTAGGACGAATAAAAAAATCGGTTCATTCAGTATGGGCCATTCGGTACGCCGGTGTGGTTTGGTGCTTTACACCCCTACTAAGAGGTTTTTCCCCTGTGTGGATACGCTGGTGACTTTTCAGGTTACATAACCAACTGAAACTCTTGTCACACTGTTTACAATAGAATGGTTTTTCTCCCGTGTGGACACGCTGGTGACTTATCAGGTGGTTTATCTGACTGAAACTCTTGCCACACTGTTTACAGAGGAAAGGTTTTTCCCCCGTGTGGATACGCTGGTGACCTTTCAGGTTAGCTAAAATACTGAAACTCTGGTCACACTGTTTACAGTGGAAAGGTTTTTCTCCAGTGTGGACACGCTGGTGTGTCTTCAGGTTACTTAACCAACCGAAACACTTGCCACACTGTTTACAGTGGAAAGGTTTTTCTCCAGTGTGGACACTCTGGTGTGACTTCAAGTGAGAATTGCGACTGAAACTCTTGCCACACTGTTTACAGTGGAAAGGTTTTTCTCCCGTGTGGACACGCTGGTGTGTCTTCAGGTTACTTAACAAACTGAAACTCTGGCCACACTGTTTACAGAGGAAAGGTTTTTCTCCAGTGTGGACACGCTGGTGTATCTTCAAGTGAGAATTGCTACTGTCACATTGTTTACAGATGTGAGTTTTCTTTCCTGTGTCAGTCAGACGATGTCTCTTTACTTCAGATTGAGTTAAAGTATTGGTAGACTGTTGACTACTGTAAGGACTTGATTCTTCTGAGTTTCCTTGATGCTGGCTCGGGAACAGTGGGTTCATAGTCAAAGCTGCTGCTATGGATGAGCTGTAATGGTCCAAGAATGTAACTAATGATGTTTGACCTTACGATCCAGGATTGGTTACAGGGCAATTACCAGATTAAAATCTAATGTATGGATCTCTGCTGGAATAGTTCCTCTTGTAGGTGATGAAGTCTTCCTCGATGTCTCTCTCCAGGTGTTTCATTCACACTGTGCAGTCTGGTTTTAAGCTGAGCTGATTCAAAGCTCACGTCATCATTATGTTGACACTATGATGACAGCCATGCCCAAATATAGAGTTCCATGTCATTTACTAAGATAAAGTTTCAGCCCAGTCAAACCTCAATTGTCTTCCAGTATGAAATTAAGTTCTAAAAATAAATGGAAAAGATACACTAGAAACTAGAAGATGTGCTCCTCGGAGCACAGGTCTCCACCAGGTCAGGTTATGATATGAGTGATGTCATCATGTCATCATGTGTCTCGCTAGCCAATCACAGCTGGTGACAGACGGACACACACACACACACACACACACCAGCCTGATCTCCAGAGATTACCGTAACATTGCACGGAACGAGTGCACTTCATTCCGTGGATAGCCGCCTCGGAACTCCCGAATTGCGTGCATATGTACGGCGAGTCCCACGGTGGGCGTAACCAGTCGCAACCCGGAAAAACCCGGAAGCAGAGCAGTCCCCACAAAAAAAATTACGATTCTGTGCCTATCGGTACATAACTCAAACGGCGCTGAGTAGGCACAGGCGAACGTCCCACCGTTCAGGACGGCAACTCGGTCGCCTTAGCTCCCTCGGTGGTCCTTCACGGGGTGACAGTTCGCCTGTGACTGCGCGCCTCCGAAATGGTTTTGTCACAAAGGGAGCGCCGTACATATGCACGCAATTCGGGAGTTCCGAGGCGGCTATCCACGGAATGAAGTGCACTCGTTCCGTGCAATGTTACGGTAATCTCTGGAGATCGGGTTGCACACACACACACACACACACACACACACACACACACACACACACACACACACACACACACACACACACACACACACACACACACACACACACACACACACACACACACACACACACACAAAGTGAAAACATACTCTCCTCCATGCCTTCGGCCTGGCGGAGACAACAAGGGTGTCTTTTGATGTAACCAATCACAGTGTCAGTCAACGGTCCCGTTCCCTCCAAGCTATGGGATCGCTGATTCGCTGGACTGCACTGATCAGACACCAGAGTGCAGCTGAGGGACAGAGAGGGGAGCAAATAATGCTGCAGCACTTTTGTGTACTAACTGCGTTGCTTGTTTCTCACATCCAATGTTTTCAGATACATATTCCAATGTACTGTATAGCCTACGTTTAAAACAAGAAATTCACCGTCTGTCATTTTGAGTTATATAAAGAACGTAGCAGAGTAAGCAGAGAATTGTTTTCTCCCAAATTAAAATCAGGTGCGAGTGGAGGCATTGCAGCTTATGGGAATCAAACAGGTGAATGGAATCAAGATGTATTTATATTCACAAAGGTCTATATCTAATCTATCTATGTCAGTGGTTGCCAAACTGGGGGTCGATGAGCTTAAACAACTTTGTTTTCTCACCCAACAGTTTCTAAAGTTACAATTTAAGGACTTAAGACCTTTTTAATACCAAATTGGAAAATGTGTCAAATATTACCTAAGAAAGAGGCAAACATTGTGAAAATAGCCTATCTATTCTACAGGCTTGTAGGTCAGCTATTTTTTTTTTTTAATTACAGATAATATGTATCTGTGGAACAGTCAAGCTTCAGTGCCCAGGGGCCCCCAGCGGTGTTAATCCAGCCCGTGTGTGTGTGCTATGGTAAGATAACTGCTGGACATACATACTGCTGGGCGTACACATAGACTTGAGGTTGACTAAAAGTGAAATTTATTTACATAATTTATGCAAATTTTACTAATTAAGATTGGTTGCATGATTGCACCTAGGTAACAGGTGGATTTCTGGACATCACAAACAGATTTGACTCTTGTATCACCTTTCTAAGTGAACTAGAAGCAAAGTTATTTTTTTCCATTTCCTAATGAATTAGCTTATCATGCTAACTTGGCAATGTGCAGGCTAATTCCAACAGAAACAAATGGATGCCTTATAGAGATATAGACATTATGTTTTACTTCCTGGAACTCAGAATCAAAAAACACCACTTTCCAAAAGTAGCCTGCTGTAACACCTAAAAAAACGTATATTGGCTCCCCTGCTCTTAATCAATAAACCAACCCTTTCGATAACCGCCAGCATCGTTCTGTGTTCTGTGCAGGCTCTATGCACAGAAGCCATATTGTAAAGACATTCACAGGTTTTACCAATGAAGGCTCTGTTCCATTCTGGTCAAACAGAGTCAGGGTATCGATAGTGTGCATGTTCATGTTGGCTCACTGGAAACTCTCTGCTACACCAGTGGGTCTCAAATTGGGGTCCAGGGACCCTCAGGGTTCCTTGAGGGGGGTTCCAAATGGCCCCTTACGGGTGTGTAACTCTGAGAGTGTACAGATGGAACCATTTGGTTCCATTTGTACACAGTACACTCTCAGAGTTATGGGGGTCCTTGAAATTTAAAAGTGTGATAACCACTGTGCTACACGAAATGGAACAGAGCCTTCATTAGTATCATATCATTGGTAACAACTGTGAAGGAAGAGGCCCAATTTCCTTCCAATATGGCTGCTGTGCATAGAGCCTCACATCTTTCTGTCATGAAACCTCTGCCAACATAAACGTAGTGCAGTGCAAATGTACTCGATTGGGGGGCGCTGTTTGCCGTGGCTTGATTGACTGCGACGAGATGGCCTGTGTATTCGGCACTGGTTGGTAGACTACTCTACTGCCTAAACAGTGAGCTAGTAGCTCTATTGTAGCTCGGCTATTTTCGTCATTAAGTGAAAAGCTACGGGGAACCAATAGTAAACAATAACTAAACTGAACAGCAGCATTCTTTGATGAAAGAAGCAGTATGATATTGTCAGTGGTGGAAGAAGTATTCAAATATTAGTAGTAGGCCTAAGTAAAAGTAGAAATACCACAATGTAGAAATACTGTGTTGTGCAAGTGTAACAGGAGTTGTTTTACATTTATTTTATTTGATGAAGTTCGTCAAAATGTAGCTTATTGACAACATAATGCACCCTCTAGATATTCTGTTCATTCTATTTTCTTTATAATACATTGTCTGAACAACAGCGCCCTCCGCTGGTGGACCCACAATTCACTGTGGTCAAATGTGCGCATGTGACGTTGCTCTTTCTTCCGTGTTGGATACCTTGAGCAACGGTAGGCTGGTGTTTACAACTCTGCTCCATTTCTATCATATAAAGTGTTATATTCCTGTATTAACTGTAATCTGTACACACTGTTTAACATATGGATGTGCAAGAGTTGATTTAAGTTGACTTGTATCATTTTACTCATTGCATTTAGCCTGTAATAATTGAATGTTATTGTGTTTGTGTACAGGAGCTGGAGTATTGTGCCCATGTTGCCATGTCTGACATGAACATGTTGTCTGTCCCCACCAGGTGTGTGTTGGGAGGGGTTTTGTATTCAGAATGTATGAGAAACGTTTTCAATGGGAATTTAAATGTTACTGTTTGTTGGGTACAGTGTGCCTATATATTACATTTACATTAATTAATTACATTAATGTGTTTAATTAATCCTTCTTCCGTGTTGGATACCTTGAGCAACGGAGCTGGAGTATTGTGCCCATGTTGCCATGTCTGACATGAACATGTTGTCTGTCCCCACCAGTGTCTACAAATAAATGGTGAACAGAGGCGAAGCATTGTGTGGTTCTTCTGAGCAGCAGACCGAATTAGAGGGTTACAACTGGTGCCGTGACCCGGATGTTCAAGAAGATCAGCTTAATTGCTCGTCATCATCAACTGCTGCACCTACATGACGACAGGTCCTCTGAAATAGTTTTGCTCAATATTAGATGTTTTTTGCCGCATTGATATTATTATTACATTGGGCATTTGTTTATTTTTGTGCTCCTTTTTTTTTTAAGTGCATTGTGTGTACCTGATCAGTGATGTCAGAGGGGAGTAAAGGGGACAGGTTTTTACCTGATGTTTCAGTTAAACCAGGAACAGTTGGTTCACAAGATGTTAGTGAACATGTGTTATTTACTGGTGATGTTGAGGCTGCCCTGCCCTTTTCCACTCCCTTTCATGATGGTAATGATGTCACAGACGATGCATTTAAACAATTTGGTGCTTTGACCACTGAGCTGTTTAGACAGATTGGTGATTCTATTACAGCCGGACTCTCGTCTGATGGTGAATACACACACGCACAGCCACACAGTAGTCAGGACAATGCACCAAGGTCTTTTGACTTATCATATAGCAACAACACAACGCAGACACACAGTCCTTCTACCGGCCATGCCCCTCAGCCCCATGCCCACAGCCCTTCTACCCACCATTCCACTCAGCCCCATGCCCACAGCCCTTCTACCCACCATGCCACTCAGCCCCATGCCCACAGCCCTTCTACCCACCATGCCACTCAGCCCCATGCCCACAGCCCCTCTACCAGCCATGTCACTCAGCCCCATGCCCACAGCCCTTCTACCCACCATGCCACTCAGCCCCATGCCCACAGCCCTTTTACCCACCATGCCACTCAGTCCCATGCCCACAGCCCTTCTACCCACCATGCCACTCAGCCCCATGCCCACAGCCCCTCTACCAGCCATGTCACTCAGCCCCATGCCCACAGCCCCTCTACCAGCCATGTCACTCAGCCCCATGCCCACAGCCCCTCTACCCACCATGTCACTCAGCCCCATGCCCACAGCCCCTCTACCCACCATGTCACTCAGCCCCATGCCCACAGCCCTTCTCCCAGCCATGCTGCTCAGCTCTATATTTACAACCCTTCTTCCAGCCATGCTGCTCAGACCCACGTCTACTGCCCTCCTCCCGGCCATGCTACACAAGCCCATGTCTACAACCCTTCTCCCAGCTATGCTGCACAGCCCCATGTCTACTGCCCTCCTCCTAGCCATGCTGCACAGCCCCATGTCTACAACCCCTCTCCCAGCCATGCTGCACAGCCCCATGCCTACAACCCTTCTCCCACCCATGCTATACAGCCCTATGTCTACAACCCTTCTCCCAGCCATGCTGCACAGCCCCATGCCTACAACCCTTCTCCCAGCCATGCTGCACAGCCCCATGCCTACAACCCTTCTCCCAGCCATGCTGCACAGCCCCATGCCTACAACCCTTCTCCCAGCCATGCTGCACAGCCCCATGCCTACAACCCTTCTCCCAGCCATGCTACACATCCCCATGCCTACAACCCTTCTCCCACCCATGCTATACAGCCCCATGCCTACAATCCTCCTCCCACCCATGCTACACAGCCCCATTTCTACGGCCCTTCCATCAGCTATGCTACACCACCTCATGTCTATGGGTCATCGCCCAGCCATGCTGCAGAGCTCCATGGTGATGGCTACTGTGCGACACAGATGCTCGGTCAGTCTTCCAACCAGGCTACACTTGACCTTTCTCAGCTCAGTCTAGTCATGAAGTCTGACACCAGAGAGCCACCTGTCTTCCGTGGTGATGGTGCTGACAGATGTTCTATTCATGAGTGGATTGAGCTGGTGACCGCATATCTGAGGAAGAGGAATACTGTTGTCACTGAGCAGTCACATGAGATACTCATTAGGCTTATGGGAAGAGCCAAAGACGTTGTCAGGATTGGATTACGCAGCGATCCCTCCATTGACATTGTCCACCAACCTGATTTGATCTATACCATCCTGAAGCAGCACTTCAGTGACATTTCATATTCCTGTATGCCTCTGTTGGACTTTTACAACACCTTGCCTGAACCCCATGAGGCCCCTGTTGATTATTGGGTGCGTATCAATAGGGCTGCGGATGTAGCAGATGAGAGTCTTCGACGTCTAGGGAGGACAATGGACAATATTAGCAAGGAAGTGGCCATGATGTTTGTGCGAAATTGCCCTAACCAGTCTCTTTCTATGAAGTTCAACAGCAAACTCACTGACCAATGGACAGCCAAGGAGGTGCAGGAGAGGATTGATGAGTTTCAGCGAGAGCAGCGGTCCAGACCGAGAGCGGCACCATCACACTGCAACACCCAGCAGATGGTTGCTGCTGTGAGTGAGCCTCTCACATCTGAGCCAGTGGGCGAGCCTAGTCCACTGATGCTTTCATGCAAGCAGAATGTCCAACCATATCAGATGGCTACGGAGACTGCCTCACTCCAGACCAGCATGGATAAAATGGCAGAGATGCTGAGCCAAGTCTTAAGTAGCCTATCGCCAGCACCACGCACAGGTTTTGCCTCTCATGCCTACCCACCTCCCAGTTCTCTTCCCCGCGGCCACGGGGGGTCACAGTCACAGCAAAGGAGGACATCTTCAGGTCAAGGTGCATGTGGGATCTGTGGTGAGCACTCCCACTCAACCATCGCTCATTGCCGCTTCAATCGCCTCTGCTTTATCTGTCACCAGCCAGGCCACATGAAACAACAATGCCCTGCTTCCTCATCCCCTGATTCTCAGTCTGCCGTCACCGCAGCTGCCTCAGCTCCCCCCCACCAGGGAAACTAGCTCGCCCACATTTCGAGGGGAGAAGTGTGGGCTCTAGCGACAAGTCCCTTGACGAGATCCCAGATCTCCAATCGGTGTATGAGGCAGTGAGTGAGGCTTTTCCTAGCCACTCCAAAGTTATTATTCAGAATACGCAGCGTTTGCAGGACAGTGACAGTTTGTTCTACACCCCAGTCGTTGTGAATGGACGCACAACTGTGAGGGGGTTGCTAGACTCAGGCTCCATGGCGTGCTCTATAAGTGAGACCGCCATTGACACTATGGTTGAGGCTGGCTCCCTAAGCCGTGATGACCTACGGAACACTAATGTTGTTTTGGTTGGATGTGGAGGCATGAAAGCATATGCAAAGAGTCAGTGTGATTTGGAGCTTGAGGTATATGGGCGTAAGGTGAATGTGCCCACGTTGATTGTCCCTGGGCAGACCGATGACCTAATAATAGGCACTAACGTGATCAAATACCTCATACGGAGACTCAAAGAGTCTGAGAAGTACTGGGAAATGATGTCCGAACCAGGGTGCTCCGATGACGAAGGGGACCGTGTTCGATTCCTGGCCATGCTTGCTGGTGTCCATCGCTGGGTGGGAGAAGAGGTCCCCAATGTTGTTGGAACTGTGAAGCTCCACCGGGCCGTCACTTTACTTCCTGGCCATGAGCACCTTGTATGGGGGAAGCTCCCTGCTGCATCACGTGGTCCACCCGGCTGCACTGTTGTGGTTGAACCCACAAAGTCCCACTCTATGCCCCGCAACATTCTGGTCGGTCGTGTCGTCACTCCCTTGTGGGGTGATGGTTGGGTTCCGATGAAGATTATTAACCCTACTGACAAACCCGTCACCTTAAGGAGGAATGCCAAGTTGGCAGATGTATCTCCATGTACGGCACTGGAAGATATGGACACGGCGGACAGTGCACGTGTCTGTTCTAAGAGTCAACACGTCGGCTCTGGAGAGTCCTCTCAGTCTTCTGACATGACTGAGTCTCTGAGGCAATGTGGTCTTGGTAACCTGAATCTTGACGCCTGTGAGGTGTCTGATCATTGGAAACATAAGATGTGTGAGCTATCGCTGGAGTATGCTGACATCTTCTCCAGGGATGGACTTGATTGTGGGGAGGCAACTGACTTCGTCCATAGGATCCACCTGGTGGACGAGAAACCGTTCAGGTTGCCCTACAGACGCGTCCCACCTGGCCACTTCCAGAAGCTCCGTGTTGCATTGACTGAGATGGAGGAGAGAGGGATCATCAGGAAGTCCAAGAGCGAGTTTGCTTCACCTCTGGTCCTCGTGTGGAAGAAGAATGGGGATCTGAGAATTTGCACTGATTTCCGCTGGCTCAATGCCCGCACAGTCAAGGATGCTTACCCGCTTCCACACCAGGCTGACTGCCTCGCGGCCATGGGGGGTAATGCACTCTTCAGCACGATGGATCTCACTTCTGGATTTTATAATGTTCCGCTGCATGAAGATGACAAGAAGTTTACTGCTTTCTCCTCACCTACTGGTCTGTACGAATATAATCGTCTCCCTCAAGGCTTGTGCAATAGTCCTGCCAGTTTCATGAGGATGATGATGAGCATCTTTGGGGACCAGAACTTCCTTTCTCTACTCTGCTACCTGGACGACGTGATGGTCTTTGCGCCCAGTGAGGACGTGGCCTTGGAGCGTCTTGAGATGGTGTTCCAGCGACTGCGTGCACACAACCTCAAATTGGCACCTAAAAAGTGTCATCTGCTGCGTCGGTCTGTCCATTTCCTCGGTCATGTCATCAACAGCAGAGGTGTATCTACGGACCCTGCCAAAGTTGAGGCCATTGCTAATGTCACGAAAGCAGACCTGATGCTTCCTGATGGATGGACACCTTCTCCAAAGAAGATTCAATCATTCCTTGGCCTTGTGATGTGGTATCAGCGTTACATTCCCAATTGTTCCAGTATCGCAAAGCCTCTCTTCCAATTGACCTCTGGCACAAAGGAGAAGAGGAAGAAGTGGATTAGGGAAGACCGAGATAAACGCAGAGAGCAGTACAGGAAACTGGCTCCAGCGGACTGGACACCTGAATGTGAGGAGGCTGTGCAGGCTTTGAAGGATGCCTTGCTGGCTAACGTTGTGCTGGCACACCCTGACTTCTCCCGCCCATTCATCCTGTCAACTGATGCATCGACAGATGGTTTAGGTGCTGTGCTCTCACAAGTGGCTCCTGGGGAAGACAGAGCACGTCCTATTGCTTTTGCCAGTAAATCATTGAACAAGTCACAGAGTGTGTATCCTGCCCACCGTCTTGAGTTTCTGGCTCTCAAATGGGCAGTTTGTGAAAAGTTCAGCCACTGGCTTAAGGGACATGTGTTCACGGCATGGACTGATAACAACCCCCTTACTCATATTCTGACTAAGCCGAAGCTGGATGCGTGTGAGCAGCGCTGGGTGGCCAAGCTTGCATCATATGACTTTGATCTCAAGTATGTGCCTGGGTCGAAGAATGTGGTAGCGGATGCCCTCAGCAGGGAACCCTTTGCAGGCCACGGCATCGGTGAGCGCCTCCTCTGTGAACCGTATGAGAGTCTGATTCGTGAGTCTGAGCAGCTGTCTGGTGGAGAGGTCCAGGATGCCTTCAGGTGGTCTACCATCTATCAAAACAGCCAGGAGACGGAAACCAGGAAAGCGAGTACTCTCCCTGACTCCATGCACACCTTCTGCTCCATGTCGAGTGCTGAGGTTGCCGCTGTTCTTGACAGTCACAACGATTGGGATGCAGCCGCCAGAGTCAGGGCCATTCCGCTGGCAAGTCATATCCAGAGTGTCACCAATGTAGGTCAGGATGCTCTGCCTTCCATTCCGAAGCAGGAGCTTAGAGCTGCACAACGGGCTGACTCTGAGTTGTCCCGTGTCATCTCCTTCGTTGAGCGCCGGCGTCGCCCTACACGACGTGAGAGGCCTGATGAGCCGCTGGGTGCTTTGAAGCTCCTGAAACAGTGGGATAAACTTGTGCTTGAGGATGGGATCCTTCACAGGGTGTGTAAAGACCCGGTCACTAGGAAGACAAAACACCAGTACATGGTGCCCCAGTCCCTGCGGGAGGAGGCCCTGCGTGGGTGTCATGACGATGCTGGTCACCAAGGGCAGGAGAGAACGCTCCATCTTGTCAAGCAGAGGTTTTACTGGAGTTCTGTGGAACGGGATGTGAGGGACTATGTCAAGTGTTGTGAGAGGTGTGTCGTGAGTAAGACGCCGGAACCACAGGCACGTGCTCCTCTTGAGAGCATTACCACTACTGCACCGTTACAACTGGTCTGCATTGACTTTTGGACGGCTGAAGACTCCAAGAACAGGCCTGTCAATGTCTTGGTGATTACCGACCATTTTACTAAGCTTGCTCATGCCTTCCTTTGTCCTGATCAGACTGCTAAGCAGGTTGCCAGGAAACTGTGGGACAGCTACTTTTGTTTCTATGGTTTTGCTGAACGGATCCACTCTGACCAGGGTGCGAATTTTGGGAGTGAGCTGATAGCTGCATTGCTTCAGTTCTCAGGTGTTAAGAAGTCCCGTACGACACCTTACCACCCCATGGGGAATGGGACAGTTGAGCGGTTTAACCGCACCCTAGGGAACATGATAAGGGCGCTCCCTTCCCGTGAGAAGCAGTCTTGGCCCCAGATGCTGCATACTTTGACATTTATGTATAACTCGACCGTTCATGAGACCACTGGGTTTCCGCCTTTTTACTTGATGTTCGGTAGAGTGCCTCGTCTGCCTGTTGACGTGCTCTTCAAGTCTGCTCTCCGTGATGAGGATGTCGTGTCTTATCCCAAGTATGTGGAAGTTCTGAAACGGGATCTCCAGGAGGCTATGGTCTTGGTCGAGAGGCACACTGGTGATGAGCAGAGGCGGCAAGCTAAGATATACAACAGGCGGGCAAAGGGTATGCCTGTTGAAGCTGGAGACAGGGTGCTGGTGGCGAACAAGGGGGAGAGAGGCCGGAGGAAGTTGGCTGATAGGTGGGAGAATGTGGTTTACACAGTAGTGAAGAGCGATCCTGCAACCCACACCTCACAGATACGTGACTCTGTCACTGGTCGCATCAAAGTAGTGCATCGTAATCTGCTGCTCTGTGTGAACTTCCTGCCTATTGTGGCGGAGAATGATGAAGACAGTGTTTCTGTTGTTTCTTCTGCCTCGCTTTCTACTCCCACCCCGGACGGTGATGATGTCACTGGCCATTCTGTGGCTTCTGTGAGGGGCCCGAACAGGACTACCAGGACTCGACGTTGGGTCTCGCAGCTTCCAGTTGAGGGTGATGACTCTCCGATTGCTGATGTACCACCCGCTCGGTCTGACGGATCACCTGGCGAAGGTGGCGTGGATGAAGATTCTGAGGTGCATACAAGCTGTCTCTCGGAGGCAGATGGTTCAGAAGCGGACAGCTTGGTCTGCAGTGGAACAGTCTCTAGCGTGGCTGGCACGGTACCGGGCTCTGCTCACTCACAGGCCTCAAATGTGGCCTCATCCTGTCGCCTCACTGCTCACTCCACTGCTTCACATGCACCCACATCTTGTCACCTCACTGACAACACACATGCTGTCCGAACCAGAGCAGGTCGCATTGTCAAACCAGTGCGTAGGCTTGTCACTTCAATGAACACTCAAATGGTCTATGAGGCCAGGGACATATGTTGAATACATGGACTACCTCCTTACTTAGTTTTGGGTCTTTTAAGGTCTGAGTATCAGCAGTGTGGGGTAACGGTTTACAACGGTTTGAGTATGATGATGTGTATACAGGCACATTTTATGTCATCGCTGGGGGGAATACTTCTCCCGTGTGTTCTACAGGAACAGCCTTATGGCTTGACAAAATACTTGTGGTGGTGTTGTTACTTCTGTTTGATTGCGACCTGGGTTTACATGTGAATTTTTGCACCAAAGAGTTGTGCTGCGGCATTTGGTATTTTGCCGAATTCAAGAGGGGAGAGTGTAACAGGAGTTGTTTTACATTTATTTTATTTGATGAAGTTCGTCAAAATGTAGCTTATTGACAACATAATGCACCCTCTAGATATTCTGTTCATTCTATTTTCTTTATAATACATTGTCTGAACAACAGCGCCCTCCGCTGGTGGACCCACAATTCACTGTGGTCAAATGTGCGCATGTGACGTTGCTCTTTCTTCCGTGTTGGATACCTTGAGCAACGGTAGGCTGGTGTTTACAACTCTGCTCCATTTCTATCATATAAAGTGTTATATTCCTGTATTAACTGTAATCTGTACACACTGTTTAACATATGGATGTGCAAGAGTTGATTTAAGTTGACTTGTATCATTTTACTCATTGCATTTAGCCTGTAATAATTGAATGTTATTGTGTTTGTGTACAGGAGCTGGAGTATTGTGCCCATGTTGCCATGTCTGACATGAACATGTTGTCTGTCCCCACCAGGTGTGTGTTGGGAGGGGTTTTGTATTCAGAATGTATGAGAAACGTTTTCAATGGGAATTTAAATGTTACTGTTTGTTGGGTACAGTGTGCCTATATATTACATTTACATTAATTAATTACATTAATGTGTTTAATTAATCCTTCTTCCGTGTTGGATACCTTGAGCAACGGAGCTGGAGTATTGTGCCCATGTTGCCATGTCTGACATGAACATGTTGTCTGTCCCCACCAGTGTCTACAAATAAATGGTGAACAGAGGCGAAGCATTGTGTGGTTCTTCTGAGCAGCAGACCGAATTAGAGGGTTACACAAGTAAAAGGCCTGTGTTCAAAATGTTACTTGAGTAAAAGTACAAAAGTATTGGCATCGAAAAGTAAAAGTACTAAAATGTTTGAAAATAGCAGATCTACAGCAACTTGTTGTGAGCTTGTAGATCTGCTATTTTCAAATAGCCTATGTATAAAATAGGGCTACGTGGTATGTTTTATAATAATTTAAATCTGCAAAGTAGCTAGTAACTTAAGTTTTCCAAATAATTGTAGGCCTAGCTAGTGGAGTAAAAGTATAATATTTGCCTCTGAGATGTAGTGGAGTAGAAGTGAAAGTACTGAAAATTGGAAATACTCCAGTAAAGTAAAAAATATACCTCAAAAGTACTTAAGTACAGTACTTGAGTAAATGTACTTAGTTACTTTACACCACTGGTAGCAGAACAGCGTTCAAATGTTTACACTCATCGACTTTCCCCTTTTTATTGAACCCTACTGTAGCACGTCGCTGCAACACCAAACTTGCCAAATATTGGACGCTGTCTTTCTTGCAAATGCATCGGGCCTGGACCCTGGTGGATGTGAAATCACATCCTTAACACTGCACGCAGCACGCTGTGGAAACCCACCCTGAAGCAGTTACATGTGATGCATTTTCGCAGGTGAGTGCAGTGGTGGATGGATTGTGTTGCATAATAACCTATAAACCAAAGAATGAGTAGTAAATTGTGAAAACGTACATATTGGGAATCGTTCATTTTGTTCTCACACATAACTTTTTTAAATGAGAGGTGGTGCTATTCTTTGAGACAGTACACATCCGGATATTTGACCAATAAGCTTTTGATTGATTGATTGATTGAATATACTTTATTAACAGTTTGCAAAAAAAATGCACAGAAAGTGCAGTTCATGAGTTCAATATACAGTAGGATACTAAAAGGATTAAACCCAAGTTGGGGTCCTGTGTATTCAATTAATCGAAAAGCACCTTTGTTTGCACCTTCAACACACTCACGTGACGTTGATTCCCTCCCCCTATTCGCACATACTAGGTAGGACATGACGTCACTGTAGATAAAATAACACCTTTGTCACTTCCATTCTCTGAAGTCACAGCATAGCCATGTACTATGCTGTGAGACCAGCATAGTACATGGCTATTCTTATAGTAGCTGCACTTAATAAGTAATAAGATAGCTTGAAAATAATTATTGCGTAAGCTTGAAGAGAATAAGTGCTGTAGGCTAATATGTCATTGTTCATGAATTTGCATCTAGGATATGCCAAGCTAATCAAATTGTGACTGTAGATAGGAGAAAAGTAGCCTATTGGAGTGGATATGAAAACATGATTGTATTAGGGACACACCCACTGAACAGAATATTTCATGCAGATATAATTGCTGCTACAGCCTTTTATTGGTTTCAAACGATCCAAATGCTAAATGCATGAATTGATTGATTGGTTAATTGATTGCCATATAATTGTTTCTGTCAAAAGGATAAAACACAAAGCATGAGAGGACCACAATAGAAAGAAGCTTTCTATTGTGGTCCTATCTGCCCAGTTAATTTCAGAACACTCAAAATTCAAAGTGAATTTCACATACACTAAATAAACCATAAACCATAAACAATACATTTTAGGAATGAAGCTGTGGACCATATCAAATCTGCCCTTGTGGCCCCCGGGCCTGGACATTGACCGGATTCCCAACGGCTCTGTACTAGGCCCCTTCCTGTTTTCAAGGCTTAAAGGTTTAAAGCCATAACTTTGCCATAACAAAACAATATGTTTACCAATTCCCTGTATACCGGCAGTCATCAGACACTCGGAGTTGTGAGGTGGTGTTTACCTGCAGAAACACATTGCCCTCTCACTGTATTTTGGTGTTTTCACTGTTTGTTTCATTAGACGGTGATGTTTTTAGTCTACCAAAAGTGAAAACACCAAAATACTGTACAGCTAGAGGGCACTGTGTTTCTACAGGTAAACACCACCACACTACTCCAGTGGCTGATAACTGCTGGTATAGTAGGAAATGATGTATATAAAAAAAAGTATAGTTAAGGGTAAAGTTTCATACTGTACTATGCCTTTAAATATTCGAAAATAGCCGAAGTACAAGCTCAAAACGTGTTGCGCGTTATCGATTAACAACAATTCTTTATAATCGATTAGTTCAATTGCACCCCTAATTTCAAGGGGTTTTCATTAAGAGCTTTTACTTTACAAGATGGTCTCCCGAGGAGCATGGCTTATTATCTTCTAAGAATCTAAGCCATTGTTTCTCAACTTTGGGTCTGGGGACCACCAGGGTTGTAACTCTGAGAGTGTACAAATGGAACCAAATAGACCCAGATGGATTTGGTTCCATTTCTACACTCTAAAGGTCCTTACACACCGGGGCGATTTTTTCATGCGAATAATACGTTTTTTTAAAAAACCTTATAAAGTCAATGCAAGCGTACATGGAGCGAAAAAGCGAAGCGAAAAAGCGTCTTTTAATTATTCGGAACGAGTCCGAATTTTGCGTATATTCGCATATTCGCCGGTGTGTAACCGCCTTAAGAGTAAAACATACTGAGGAGTTTACAGTGTAGATTGGAATAAACCCATTAAAACCAGGAAATCTTTTTAGATTTTAGCAATGGCTATTCAAAAATAGCAGATGTACAAACTCAACAGCGCGTCACTTCGTGCCGCGTTGCGAGCTTGTACATCTGCTATTTGTGATCATTTTTTAAACATCTTGAAAGGCATTTGTAGAATCAGCCTCAGGTCTTAATGGGTTAAAAAATATTTGATCAAATGGGTGTCTGTAGCCTAAATGCATATGAAATTGTGGGGGGTCCTTGAAATGGAAAAAGGTTTGTTTCTAAGCCATCTGGACCACTGTGTATGAAAGGGACCTATTCCCTCTCCTTTCAGGGTGAGTCTGTTTGATTGTCATGTGTATCACATGGAGCTGAATGAAGATGGAAGCCCCGCCGATCAGATTATCAGGCCAAAATGATTAGGTTTGCTTCTAATGAATGCTGTTAGGAAGCAGCCTGTGCAGAAAGAATGAGTCACTGTATTGATCGCCACCCCCCCCCCCCCCTTCACTTGTTCTCTCTGTCCCACTAGCTTGTTTCCAACCATATGCTCTCTCTACCCTCCCCCTGTCTTTTCCATCAGTCCATCCATCCATCCATCCATCCTATAAAAAAAAAACACAAAAACGACAATTTGTCGTGTGACAAATAGGGCAAATAGCCATTTAGTTGTTTGATTATGAAATATATCAGTCTATATTCTCCAAAAGAAAATGTATGCATTTAATTCAGTCTGACCAGAAGCATGGATAAAACCACATTGACCATTCAAATGAATGACCAAAGGGGGGATATTAAACGCAGAGGCATGGATCCCCCCCACCCCCCCATTAAAACAAACCCTGCGTCCCTCCATCCCCCTCTCTGTCTTTACCTGTCAGTCATGCTGTCTTGCCTGTGTGCTCTCATGTTCCTCTCACATCTCTCTTTACTGGCTTCCCACCCGCTGTCTTCTCTCCTCCTTCCACTGTACTCACCCTCCCTTCATTCTCTCCATCCAAACGGATGTGTGTGTGTGTGTGTGTGTGTGTGTGGGGGGTGGGACACACCAACTGCTGCATACCAATAACAGCGTGACTCGATCCTTGCCGTGTGAGTAGGGTTGGGGGGGCTCTGATGGTGATGCCACGTCACCAGGGTGCGTGGAATCTATTTTTAGCAGGGTAAACAGAGGGATTCCAGTCCGCTGCTCGTGACCAAAGGCAGCCTGATTTATATGCTGTGCCGAAAATAGCCCCTCTACAGTAATGGGCAGAAATACAACCGTCGACTCTTGTGTGATGTCAGACATGAATGAATGAATGAATGAACGAATGAATGAATGAATCTTACCATTCTCCTCCTCTCCAGAATACCATCTTCACTGCTGCTCTGCAAATCAACTCTGTCTTTCATTCTTAAAGCCTGTTTTATACACCGTCGCACAGCAAAGTATAAACTGAGCTTCATTTTCTTTCCCTTTTTCATTCACTGTAGGAACCAAAAATGCATTTTTCATTCAATATACGATACTGTTCACATAATACTGTTTTAGAATGGATTAGATGGAATACTAGTATTCTGTCAAATATCTCTTGATGGCAAACAGGTGATTGTAATCAAATAGCAAGTGATTATCTTAAAATTACAACCATGGTCACTAAATTATGGCCTTGCCCTTGTGCCATATTGTGAGGCGAAACACGCCATGAGAATAGATATTAGATTTATACTTACAGTACCTGGGAAGCCTGTGACTAGTTAATTGTATACCCTGCCCACTCATTTGAATGAGGGAGGTGGAATGGGTTGGGGGGAATTGGCTATATTGGAAAGAAATTGGGCCGCTTCCTTACTTTCTTCACAGGTTTTACCAATGATGCTAATTGTCTCCGCCAGGCCGAAGGCATGGCGAGAGAGTATGTTTTACCCCTTGTCCGTCCGTCCGTGTGTCCGTGTGTGTGTCCGTGTGTGTGTCCGTGTGTCCGTCTGTCACCAGCTAATCTCCGGCACCGTTGGCCCGGTCGCTCCGAAACTGTGCACACACACTCCCTGGATGCCAATTCAGAACCTCTGCCCCAAATCTTTCACATGGGCCTGTTATAGCGCCACCAGGAGGCCGATTTGGGCAAAACCCATTTTTTTATATTACTCCTACAAATTTTATCCAAACGTCATGCAAATCGGTACACAGTATCACTATAGTCATGTGATCAACACGGATCTGTCCGATTTCCCATATTCCATCCTCATTGCCTAAGGTTGGCTTCCAAAGTTTGCAGGATTGGTCCGTTTTGAGCAAAAAGCCTCAAAGTATACACACAGCTTGGGATTTCCGTGAAATTTCACACGCACATTCCCACTAGGCCGAGGAAGAAATGCCACCCTTCTCACATTGGCCTGTTATAGCGCCACCAGCAGGTCTAATTTAGCAAAACAAATTTTTGGAACAAAATGCCTCAAATCATGAATGCAGTGTCAATGCAAGAATAAATGGCACGGTTGGCACCCTTTTCACATTGGCCTATTATAGCGCCACCTGGAGGCCAGAATAACGTACCTGACCTGGTGGAGACCTGTGCTCCGAGGAGCACTTTTTCTAGTTCAAGTTGAGTTCCTTTCTGGTCAAACAGAGTCAGCGTGCTGATATTGTGCATGTTGGCTCACTGGAAACACTCTGCTACACCAGTGGGTCTCAAATTGGGGTCCAGGGACCCTCATGGACATGGTTCCTTGAGGGGTTCCAAATGGCCCCTTATGGGTCCATTTGTTTCCATTTGTACACTCTCAGAGTTTGCGGGCCCTTGCAATTACCACTGTGCTACACTAAATGGAACAGAGCCGTCATTAAGTAAGGAAGGGGCCCAGTTTCTTTCCAATATGGCTTCTGTGCATATAACCTGTTGGCATAACAACTAAGTTGGGGAGAAAAATTATATGCATAGTATGTTTTCGTTCTACTATATTAAATATATTCAGCAAAAAGATCTGCTAAATTTGCTGAACGTTAGCCCCGGAATAGCTGATGCCAAAGGTGTGAACGCGCATCCATTCTCCCAGCACCAATTAACAGAGTGATATTCCCATGGGGGAATAAGGTCAGGTAATTGCTGTGAGAATGTAAAGCCGTCAGGGTGGACCATGTTTGTGCCGCTTAGTTTGAGCACTCACAATAATTAACAATCCCAGGGCTTTGTTCACTAGCAGTGAGGCATCACTTCCTCATCAAAAATTCACACACACACACACACACACGCGCGCGCACACGCACGCACACAAATATAAGAATACACAGTGTGTGTCTCTTCTCTCTCTGAGAGGACACGTCATTTTTACAAATCTTTGACGTTGAATGGATAGAGAGCCCGCCTTTGGAAGCAAAAGGTCCCAGGTTCAATTCCTGGCCCTGGCAATGTGTAAAAGGTGTCCCTGAGCAAGACACTTAACCCCAAACTGCCACCCCCCCCCGCGCTTGCTCAGTTGGGTGAAGCTGAAAACAGAATTTCCCGCGTGGGATGAAATGGGTCTAATTACGGGGCCAGAGCTCTCAGCTCTGGACCTGTTTTAATGTTCCCCTCTTTTTTCTTCTCCCACTTTTGGCATACGCTTTTTACGAAACTTGGCCATATGGTAGATGGTCATGAAAAACTATCAAGAAATAATTCTCACAATCTTTCGTCAAAAGGTGGCGCTATAGCACTCAATTGAAAATGCCAACTTTGAACAGGTACAACTCATGCCCTGTTTGACCTACAGCCATAAAACTTCAATACACACATGCGTCTACTCATGATGAACAACTTTAACCCTCTGACTTTTGACCTCTGACCTTTAGATCTCCCACCATTTTGAATTATATGAAAAACAGTTAAAACCTATCTCCTCCTGGGATTTTTGAGTAATCTGCACGAAACGTTTTACACATGAACTTTGGACCTATGCCGACAAACTGATGCAAAAGATTTTCCATAAGTGAAAAAATGAAGCTTTAATGAGCCAATGAATATTGCAGTTTTATGACAATTATTCATCTGCCCCTAACACATACATGCAGACTCACATTTCTTTGAAACTTTGCGTTAATGTTGAGGGTCATTCCAAATATCACTGAAACCAATCTTACTCCAATTGGTCAAAGGGGGGCGCTATAGCGATTTTTTGAAAGTGCAAACTTTAAACAGGCAAAAGTCATGCCTCGTTTGGCCGACAGCCATTAAACCTGCTTACACATGTGCCTTGACTCATGAGGAACACATGTATCACGTTGACCAGTAAGCTCCGCCCTTAGATTGTCCGCAATTTTGAGCAGTTTGAAAAACACTTAAACCCAGGATTTTTCAGCTATTTGCGTGAAACTGTATCATCTGTGTGATCTCCTTTTTCACAAGTTCTTGTCTGTTGGTCCAATGGCTTCTCCCTTAAACGTGTGCCTCACAACCTGAAGGTTGCCAGTTCAAGCCTCACTTGATGCGGACTTCATTAAAGTTGCATTGCACACAACATGATTGTGTCAATTAATACATGTGCAATTGTTAAACATAACCTGAAATACTTATTTGAGAGGGTATGTTTTTGCAATGTATGACATACTTCATTCTGAAAATAGCCGATCTACAATCTCAAAACTTTTCAGATAGCAACGTGTTTCTGAGTTTGTAGATCGGCTGCTTTCACTGGTTCAGTTTTATCTTCAACAGACAACCTCAGCCTGGACAAAGCTATAGCACTATAGGTAATGTTGCAGCCCGTCAATCCGAAGGTTGAGGGTTAGATTCCTGTTAATGGCAATAGGTTGACACGTCCAATCAATCCATTCTGCTTCCATCCTTCTCTCTCTTCAATCTATTGTTTCCATGTCTCTCTCTCTTCAATCTATTCCGTTTCCATGTCTCTCTCTCCGCCCTTAGATTGTTCGCAATTTTGAGCAGTTTGAAAAACACTTAAACCCAGGATTTTTCAGTTATTTGCGTGAAATGGTATCATCTGTCTGACCTCCGTTTTCACTGTATCAGGTCTGTTGGTCCAATGGCTTCCCGCTTAAGTGAATGTTTCACAACATCAAGGTTGCCGGTTCAAGCCTTACTTGGTGGAGACTTCATTTAAAGTGCATTGCAAACTACAAGACTGTGTTAATGAATACATATGCAATTGATAAAGATAACATGAAATGCTTATCTGAGAAGGTCTGTTTTTGCAATGTATGACATACTTCATTCTGAAAATAGCCGATCTACAATCTCAAAACTTTTCAGATAGCAACGTGTTTCTGAGCTTGTAGATCGGCTGCTTTCACTGGTTCAGTTTTATCTTCAACAGACAACCTCAGCCTGGTCAAAGCTATAGCACTATAGGTAGTGTTGCAGCCTGTCAATCCGAAGGTTGAAGGTTCGATTCCTGTTAATGGCAATAGGTTGAGATGTCCAATCAATCCATTCTGCTTCCATCTCTCTCTCTCTTCAATCTATTATGTTTCCATGTCTCTCTCTCTCAATTAATGCATGTGCAACTGTTAAAGGTAACATGAAATGCTTCTTGGAGAGAGTATGTTTTTGCAATGTATGACAAACTTCATTGTGAAAATAGCCGATCTACAATCTCACAACTTTTCAGATAGCAACGTTTTGTGAGCTTGTAGATCGGCTACTTTCACTAGTTTTCGTTCCGAGGAGACACAAAAATGCCTTTATTGGTAAATGGTTTGTGAACCAGTGATCTAGAGTAGTTCGGGACACAGAGGCTTGGTTCATAATGGACGGAAATACTTATAAATATCAACAGACACTACCAGTAATTGTGTCAATTAATACATAATGCAATTGATAAAGATAACCTGAAATGCTTATTTGAGAGGGTATGAAGTATGTATGACATACTTCATTCTGAAAATAGCCGATCTACAATCTCAAAACCTTTCAGATAGCAACGTTCTTTCTGAGCTTGTAGATCGGCTGCTTTCACTGGTTCACTTTTATCTTCAACAGACAACCTCAGCCTGGACAAAGCAATAGCACTATAGGTAGTGTTGCAGCCTGTCAATTCGAAGGTTGATGGTTCGATTCCTGTTAATGGCAATAGGTTGAGATGTCCAATCAATCCATTCTGCTTCTCTCTCTTCAATCTATTATGTTTCCGTGTCTCTCTCTCTTCAATCTATTCCGTTTCCATGTCTCTCTCTCTCTCTCTCTCTCTCTCTCTCTCTCTCTCTCTCTCTCTCTCTCTCTCTCTCTCTCTCTCTCTCTCTCTCTCTCTCTCTCTCTCTCATTCACCAGGTCCTGTCTGTTGTTCCAATGGTTTCTCGCTTAAGTGTGTGCCTTACAATCTCAAGGTTGTCAGTTCAAGCCTCACTTGATGCAGACTTCATTTAAGTTGCATTGCACACAACATGATTCTTGCGAACGCGGAAGGAGGCCTCCGACCAAGTGGAGCTTACTATATCACCGTGCTTGGGTTGTGTGTGTGTGTGTGTCTGTCCCTTATTTATGGTCTTTCCGTGTGTGTTCACGCTCTCATTGGCTCGCGCCCCCATGTGACTCGAAACTCCGTGCTGAAATGCCAGCAGCTGCACTGCCTGTATACAGCGTGTGTTCACGCTCTCATTGGCTCGCGCCCCCATGTGACTCGAAACTCCGTGCTGAAATGCCAGCAGCTGCACTGCCTGTATACAGCCGGCAGAGTGCGGCAGAGTGCACTACTACAGTGTGGTTGAAATATAGCAGCCTCAGTCAATCTGCGTTCGCTTCCAGCGTTCGCGCGTCTTACTTGTGTCAATTAATGCAAGTGCAATTGTTAAAGGTAACCTGAAATGCTTATTTGAGAGTATGTCTTTTCAATGTATGACATACTTCATTCTGAAAATAGCCGATCTACAATCTCAAAACTTTTCAGATAGCAACGTGTTTCTGAGCTTTTAGATCGGCTGCTTTCACTGGTTCAATTTTATCTTCAACAGACAACCTCAGCCTAGACAAAGCTATAGCACTATAGGTAGTGTTGCAGCCTGTCAATCCGAAGGTTGAGGGATTGATTCCTGTTAATGGCAATAGGTTGAGACGTCCAATCAATCCATTCTGCTTCCATCTCTCTCTCTCTCTTCAATCTATTATGTTTCCATGTCTCTCTCTCTCTTCAATCTATTCTGTTTCCATGTCTCTCTCTCTCTCTCTTCAATCTTTTCCGTTTCCATGTCTCCCTCTTCAATCTATTCCGTTTCCATGTCTCTCTCTCTCTCTCTTTTGAGGGGCGGCCATAGCTGAGTGGTTAGTGAGCCAGCCTAGGAAGCCAGAGGCCCCCGTTTCCCAGGTACGATTCCAGGCCAGGCCAGCAAATGAAATTTGTCCCTGAGCAAGACTCTTAACCCCTAATTGCTCACAGGCCCTCATTGGAAACAAGACCGCAAGGACTTTCATGAACAGACCTGTTAAAGGAATTATCCTTATCTCTTCAATCTATTCCGTTTCCATGTCTCTCTCTCTCTCTCTCCGATCTACAATCTCACAACTTTTCAGATAGCAACGTATTTCTGAGCTTGTAGGTCGGTTGCTTTCACTGGTTCACTTTTATCTTCAACAGACAACCTCAATCTGTACAAAGCTATAGCACTATAGGTAGTGTTGCAGCCTGTCAATCCGAAGGTTGAGGGTTCGATTCCTGTTAATGGCAATAGGTTGAGATGTCCATTCAATCCGTTCTGCTTCCATCTGTCTCTCTCTTCAGTCTATTATGTTTCCATGTGTGACCTCTGACCTTTAGATCTCCCACCATTTTGAATTATATGAAAAACAGTTAAAACCTATCTCCTCCTGGGATTTTTGAGTAATCTGCACGAAACGTTTTACACATGAACTTTGGACCTATGCCGACAAACAAGCAGCAAAGATTTTCCATAAGTGAAAAGATTTTAAGAAGAAAGCTTTAATGAGCCAATGAATATTGCAGTTTTATGACAATTATTCATCTGCCCCTAACACATACATGCAGACTCACATTTCTTTGAAACTTTGCGGTAATGTTGAGGGGCATTCCAAATATCACTGAAACCAATCTTACTCCAATTGGTCAAAGGGGGGCGCTATAGCGATTTTTTGAAAATGCTAACTTTAAACAGGCAAAAGTCATGCCTCGTTTGGCCGACAGCCATTAAACCTGCTTACGCATGTGCCTTGACTCATGAGGAACACATGTATCACGTTGACCAGTAAGCTCCGCCCTTAGATTGTCCGCAATTTTGAGCAGTTTGAAAAACACTTAAACCCAGGGTTTTTCAGCTATTTGCGTGAAACTGTATCATCTGTGTGATCTCCTTTTTCACAGGTTCTTGTCTGTTCAATGGCTTCTCCCTTAAGTGAGTGCCTCATGACTGCAAGGTTGCCGATTCAAGCCTCACTTGATGCAGACTCAATTAAGTTGAATTGCAAAAAACATGACTGTATCAATGAATACATGTGCAAACGGTAAAAATAACATGAAATGCTTATTTGAGAGTATGTTTTTTCAATGTATGACGTACTTCATTGTTAAAATAGCCGATCTACAATCTCACAACTTTTCAGATAGCAACGTTTTGTGAGCTTGTAGATCGGCCGCTTTCACTGGTTTCAGTTTCGAGGAGACATACAATTTCTCCATTGGTAAATGGTTTGTGAACGAGTGATCTTAGTGTTAGTGTTAGTGTAAATTCTTTTTTCACTGGTTCTGTTTTGTTGGTCCAATGGCGTCTCGCTTCAGCATCAGCCGCTGGATAGCAGGGTCGCCGGTTCAAGCCTCACCTCTTGCTGGCTACTTTTCAATTGTATCGCACAAAACATGACTGTATCAATTAATGCATGTGCAACTGTTAAAGGTAACATGAAATGCTTCTTGGAGAGAGTATGTTTTTGCAATGTATGACAAACTTCATTGTGAAAATAGCCGATCTACAATCTCAAAACTTTTCAGATAGCAACGTGTTTCTGAGCTTGTAGGCTGCTTTCACTGGTTCACTTTTATCTTCAACAGACAACCTCAGCCTAGACAAAGCTATAGCACTATAGGTAGTGTTGCATCCTGTCAGTCCGAAGGTTGAGGGTTCGATTCCTGTTAATGGCAATAGGTTGAGATGTCCAATCAATCCATTCTGCTTCCATCTCTCTCTCTCTTCAATCTATTATGTTTCCTTGTCTCTCTCTCTTCAATCTATTCCGTTTCCATGTCTCTCTCTCTCTCTCTCTTCAATCTATTCCGTTTCCATGGCTCTCTCGCTCTCTCTCTCTCTCTCTTCAATCTATTCCGTTTCCATGTCTCTCTCTCTCTCTTTCTCTTCAATCTATTCCGTTTCCATGTCTCTCTCTCTCTTTCTCTTCAATCTATTCCGTTTCCATGTCTCTCTCTCTCTTTCTCTTCAATCTATTCCGTTTCCATGTTGCTCTCTCTCTTTCTCTCCAATCTATTCCGTTTCCATGTCTCTCTCTCTCTCTTTCTCTTCAATCTATTCCGTTTCCATGTCTCTCTCTCTCTTTCTCTTCAATCTATTCCCCCTCTCTCCCCCCTCTCTCTCTCTCTCTCTCTCTCTCTCTCTCTCTCTCTCTCTCTCTCTCTCTCTCTCTCTCTCTCTCTCTCTCTCTCTCTCTCTCTATTCTTAGACTTACGCGTCTCCTCGGAACAGAAACCAGTGAAAATAGCCGATCTACAATATCACAACCTTTCAGATAGCAACATTTTGTGAGTTTGTAGATCAGCTATTTTCAATGGTTTCTGTTCCGAGGAGACATACAATTTCTCTATCGGTAGATGGTTAGGGAACCAGTGATCTAGAGTAGTTAGCGAAACAAAGGCCTGGTCCGTCAGGGACGGAAAGACTTATATATATCAACAGACACTACCAGGACTATCATATCTCTAGCTCAATGAGAAGAAAGGCAGCCTATGAGTCCGGAGGTCACCGGTTCGATCCCTGTCCCCGACGATGTGTTGAGGCAATCATGATGATCTGTCTCTCTCTCTCACTCTTCAGTTTCCATGTCTCTCTCTCTCTCTCTCCAGTTTCCATGTCTGTCTGTCTCTCTCTTCAATCTATTCCGTTTCCATTTCTCTCTTTCTCTTTCTCTTCAATCTATATTCCGTTTCCATGTCTGTCTCTCTCTCTCTTTCTCTTCAATCTATTCCGTTTCCATGTCTCTCTCTCTCTTTCTCTTCAATTTATTCTGTTTCCATGTCTCTCTCTCTTTCTCTTCAATCTATTCCGTTTCCATGTCTCTCTCTCTCTTTCTCTTCAATCTATTCCCCCCTCTCTCTCTCTCTCTCTCTCTCTCTCTCTCTCTCTCTCTCTCTCTCTCTCTCTCTCTCTATTCACTGGCCCCGTATTATCGCTGCTTGCAGCTATATTTATTAGTTTATTATTCTACAGTATAAAATGGGAAGGCCAGGTTGAAAGTGGTTAGTGACAAATGATGATGAGTAAAGGGACCAGATGCCACTGTGCAGCCTGTGTCCCCCCAATGCTATGCAAGGCTAGCAGGCCAACTGTATATTACCCAGCTTCAGGGGCCTGGAAGCAGGCCAGACAGTAATGGTATTGGATGGTTAGCGGAGCTCCATCTCTTGTCTTGATTAACACCGCTGCCAACCTCAGTGGTGTTAGTGGTCTATTGTCTCTTTCTCAAACGATAACGTTCATAATCATTCTTGCCCTCACACCCTCTTTTTATTGCGCATGCAACTGTATGTATGCTCTGAGTGACCAGTTTGAAAGAGGATTAAAAAAATGGGTTGATTGGTTGATTGATTGATTGACAAATATGCTGGTCCTTTAATGGAAACAATGATGGAATAGAAACCAATATGTTCCATATGAAATGGCAGACAACTGCATCTTCACAGACAAACCTTGTAGACATAATATTGCAATAATGAAGGATAGGATACAATGTATTTTGTGGAAAGCCAACACCACAGTTGACTTTCAAGCTGGCGTCCCTATTTTGGGCACGTCATATAGTCATGCATTTCAAAAATAGCGTATATAGCTGATCTACAAGCTTGAATGGCTATTTTCATTACTTATGAAAATGCTTCTTTATAAAACAACGCTTAAGCGAAATAAAAGGTTGTTTGGTGGTATCATTCTTGTACTCCTGTACTGTCTACTTAGAAGCGGTTTTGTTCCACATCAGTGTTTTGGTCGATTTTAGACGTGCATTTCCATAATGTTCAACAAACATTCACATTTGTTTGCATGCACAGTACATTTACATAACCAAAAGGGAACAGGGCCACCTCTGTGCTTCACCAAGTGAGTTATGCCAACACTGCAAAATAAACATTAAAGTATGATCTCATCCAGGCCTATAGCACCAAAAGCTGAGATGCTAACACGACAAGATAACAAGATTAGCGATTTTACAGTCTGGTTTATGCCTTGGATTTGGGCCTAGAAACCTTCTGAGTGATTCCTTTCATCTTTCATGGCAGTAGTATATTTCCCACACAAAACAGTCAAAGCAAAGCTGCGCCCTTCCTTTCTTACGGCTAGAAACTTCAAATGAACCAAGTCATGTCAGGATAAAACGTAGAAATGCCTCCTTTCACTGTTGCTCCATCACAGTAAAATGAATGAATGTATTAATCCATTATTATAATTTATCTGTTTGTGCAACTCTGAGCATTGGTAAACGCAAACAGTGGAGACTTCACTGTGTCGAATGTGTGTTTTTGTGTGTGACGTAAACCGAGAGCTACAAAGCATGAACAGATGAACAGACAGTGTTTGATGATTCGCTGAGATCCCCCGCCTCTCTTAGGGGGTCATTTATTGGCGTCACTTAACAGAACCAAGGAGACATGTCACAAATAATATCCCTCACCAGCCCAAATGCCAGCAACCACACACACACACACACACACACACACACGCACACACGCACACACGCACACACACACACACACACACACACACACACACACACACACACACACACACGTGCCAGGTCTAAAAATAGACTGTCTTTGCTCATCATCAGTCAGTTCTCACTTCAGGGGCACGTTCGCACTTATTGACTGTGTGTGTGTGTGTGTGTGTGTGTGTGTGTGTGTGTGTGTGTGTGTGTGTGTGTGTGTGTGTGTGTGTGTGTGTGTGTGTGTGTGTGTGTGTGTGTGTGTGTGTGGCCCAATCATCCCTCACTTCTTTCTTTTGTTATTGTGACATCATGATTGCGTCTGTTTAACCACATCCTTTCTGCGTCTTTTTTTTCTCTCCACATCTTGCATCCTCCCCAAGAGAAGTAGAAAAGCCGTTTTGCAAGTTGTTCATAGGCTTAGGGGCTGTTCATATAGCTGTCTCCTTTAACTGAATAAAGGAAGGAAGTTGGTGGATCATTTCAAAGCTGTTTCATAACAGACAGCAGAGGGTGGCCTCTCTTCTATATATTTTTTTGGGGTCAAACATGGAATTGATTAGACAATCCATTCTTTGTTTTGTAGATGATAATTGTTTGGCGTAATCGTATATTTCTCATTTGCAGGAAGAAGAATGGAATTGAAAAAGGACTCTGGGTAGGTGGCAAACACTTCAGTACTGTATGTTACCAAATCTGACATTCATTCAAGGATGCTTTGATCTAAATACGATTTATGTTTACCTTGTGTTATACCTGATTACTTACTTTTCATGGTAAAATTGTGCTGGACTAAATAATCTTAAGAAATGTACTCATACCCCAACAATGATGATAACAACATTGAAGTCAATAGATCTTATCTTTAATCAATTCAACTATTAAGCGTGACCACCACTTTCCACTACACTGGCAGTCTAATTATGTCACATTTATTTAATGTGTATTGTGGCTCTGTCACCTAAATAATGTGGGCTGAACAGGTACAAAGGGACACTTTAAACCCATGCATCCCTTTTTGTTGCATGTCATTATAGACATATTTAAATGCTTTTAAAACGTCATATAGTCAATCTACAAACTCAAAATGCGTCATGATGCGACGTAACATTTTAAAATGTACATCTATGTGACAATATTTTAAAATAGGGCTTAGGTGGTTAATGCAGGGATTGGTTGGGGGGGCGTGGAACCAATGAAACATGTTGACTAAACGTGTTACTGTTGCTAATATCCAGTGGTGGGAAGTAATTAAGTACATTTACTCAAGTACTGTACTTTAGTACAATTTTGAGGTATTTTTTACTTTACTTGAGTATTTCCAATTTCCTGTACTTTAACTTCTACTCCACTATATCTCAGAGGCAAATATTCGACTTTTACTCCACTACAATTATTTGAAAACTTTAGTTACTAGTTAAAATAACCAATACTTTTGTCCTTTGCCTCAAGTACATTTTGAATTCCGGACTTTTACTTGTGTATTTCTACATTGCAGTATTGATACTTTCACTTGAGTAAAACATGTGAGTACTTTTTCCACCACTGTGTGTGTGGAAATGGGTCTGGTGTGGAACACTGATAAGGTGTAGATGTAACATCATTCACACAGGAGCAGCGAGTGACATTCATATGCAGGAGGGAGCCCAGTGGAACGGAGGTGTTTAGTGTAATGTAATAGATAGAACGCAGGCTGATTCTGTTAGCTGGCTTCTGCTGATCATCCGATAGGGAAGGTGTGTGTGTGTGTGTGTGTGTGTGTGTGTGTGTGTGTGTGTGTGTGTGTGTGTGTGTGTGTGTGTGTGTGTGTGTGTGTTCTGGGTGGAGTACCCATCAGCAAGCCATTTCATTGTGACGATGTGTGTCCGTCTCTGCAGCTCTGAGAGAGAGAGAGAGAGGGGGGTATACGGAAGGATTTAAGATTATTCATTTAGGATTATATATTGTATATTTAATACTGACGTCATAACTATGCTTACCTTGCTAGTCTCTTTATCGTTGTGCACCAGGCGGGATGATTGTATACTATAGGCCTATAGGGTGTGTGTATACTGCACGTCTGTATACTTTTGAGGGTGTCTTTATTGTGATGTTGCTCATCTGTACCTACTATACTTCTATGGCCTGTATCTGTAACTTTTACTGCTGCGCCGTCTGGCACCTGAATTTCTCTGATAATCTGTCTATGTATTAGGATTTGGCTTTCAAAGCAGTGGGCATAGGTTTGTTTAGCGGAGGTTCTTGCTGCTGTTCTTGCCAATATATTGAATTTAGATTTCCCCAGATGTATCTGTAGGCGGAGAGGGTAAATGGTGCATTTATATGGCGCCCCTTACAGTGTGCATCCCATTCTCTCTCTCACACACACACACACACACACACACACACACACACACACACACACACACACACACACACACACACACACACACACACACACACACACACACACACACACACTCATTCACAGATGGCGTGTGTGTACCTCTAGAGTGGAATCCATGTGGAAAAAAATAGGTCTATTTGTAAAACACATTTGTGTTATTCATCAAGAGCACAAGCACATTGTTCATTCACTGATTTGATAGTCAAAGAGCCGAGGCCTCACGACGGCACGACACAGATGGTTCATTCAAATTCTGTGGATAGTGCAGGTGAGTAATGCCTACACCAGGAAAGACAACATTTCTAAAACACTTGATTTGATTTTTATTAAATATACATGCTTTTTTATTGGTTTTATTAATATTTCCCCTCTTGCTGCATTATATAGGAGCATGCACTTGTATAATAGGATATATCAATACATAATCTTGTAACCATTCTTAATCACTATGGCGTTTGTGGAAAAAAAGGAATGAAATGGATAGGGAAAAGCATGGAAGAGCAGGATTTGCTAGAGGAGACGGAGAGAGGGAATCATTACAGAGCCTATAGTTGCATTTATTAACTAGTAGGCTGTGCCCGTCGGACTTCCTGCATCACAACAAAAGCCACCAATCGGGCGGCAGCCTCATGCATCTCCATGGTAACAGAGCTTACCCGGTCCTGAGGAGGGCAGTGACGGAGAGAGAGAGAGAGAGAGAGGGAAGGGAGAAAAACTGAGCGGTGGGTGGATGAGGCAGAGGGAGAGAGAGGGAGAGAGAGAGAGAGACCTGATACCTGCTCCTCTGATTCCACAGTGAGGATTTAAAACATCAGCGTTTTCATCTGCGTTTTGCGGTTGTTTTGAGCCAGATTTGCAGACAGCACTCTGACAGCAGCTTCACAGCAGAGCACCCTGGTCAGTAGCAATGTGGCTGCTAATACAACGCCTGAACTGCTACATGTCGTTTGTGTTTTGGGATCAAGATGTGGAATGAATGGCCCGCTCAGCAGCCTCAAACTCAGCGGAACGCTTGGTGTAGCTGGGTTTAGGTGTTTCCTACTGTAAGGTAAATGATTCTGCCTTGTTATGTGTGTGAATAATGTACTGTCTCTGTTCTGTATAGCCTTTAGCATGGGAATGCACAGCACAGCGTGGCTCTCACTCTCTCTCGCTCTCCTCTCTCCCCATGTCTGCACCGGTTTAACCACATGAACCCTGTAGCATCCCTATTCTTGAGCATGACATAACAGGCAAACATAGACAAACATCCGAGCAGGAACAGACAAACGAAAATAAGGGCGAATATTCCCACAAATACAGACGATCTACCAACTAAGTCTACAAGCTTTGTAGATTAGTTATTTTTGCTGTTATGCAACAAAGTGTATAGGGTTTTTAAGTGGTTAAAAGCACAGGTGGATGAGATGATGGGAGCTACGTGGAGGAAGGATGCCGGGCTGTTACAGTAGGTATTTGACTTGCACCCCAGAGCAGTTTAACCGCAAATGGAGGAGAGATGTGTTTGCGGAAGAAGACACCATAATTATTCTGGTTTAGAGGTAGGCGTCAGTGTTACCACAGTAGGTGGGGTGGGATACATGATGCAATGCATGGCTTTTACTGCCTTGTGGCGTGGGCAAATACACATTTGCCGTTTGTGATGAATACCGTACGTTTTTGGGTGCTTGCGATTCTATAATTGATAAGTTCACCACTAACGGTGATTGCACGCACACTAATCCAACGAGGCTTGGGGGGGGGGGGGGGGGGGGGGGCGCTCCGTTTGCTGTCCATCCGATGAGGCGAGATCGGTGGTGTGCAACATGTTTTTAATGGTGGTGGTGGTGGGGTTGGGCGGTTGTCATGTGCGGCACGATCAGTCAGGAGCGGACGTTCCTGACCACTGTACGCCGGTGACGGTGGGAAATCACCCGGAATACATAGTAAATCCCCAATGCTAATCTAACTCTGAGAATATACAAATGTAACCAAATGGACATTTGTATTCTCTCTGAGTTACAAATGGATAAATCGACACTGAGGATTTGACTGTGCATCTAAAGACAGTTTGAATTGTGCCATATTGATATTGATAGTTGTATGTGATGACCTATTACTGCTTCTGTCGTTTTCTCTGGACTGAATAAATGTACAGAATAAAGTGCAATGTCAGATCAACAGGTATGTTTGTACTGTACGAGGAGGCACAGCATATGATTGGAGTGTATAGTATAGTATATAGTACTTTGAGGTACAACAGTGCTTGTACTTGATACAGTATGTGATCAGAGTGTATATTGTAGTACTTGCCTGTTGGTGTTATGAACGTGTGTGTTGCTCTGGCGTGTGGCTGCATCTGATTCATTATACTTAAGATCTGAAGAATATTGTAGTACTGTAATCAGTGTATATCCTACCATGGTAAAAAAGAAAATTGACCAGAGGCCTGGCAAGGATCTTCGTTTGCACAGAAAAGGTATGAAAACCAGTGACTACAGTGTTGGCTACAGCAACAACAACAAAAAAACAGATCGCTACTACATCTGTGTTTTAGTGCATGACATCTTGGGAAAACAAGGTTTATAGTGTCTATAGTGTGTTATCAAGTAGCTGTTTATTAAATGGTCTTGACCAGTGGTCCTCAAAGGGGTCCCTGAGAGGGTTTCTGGGGGTCAACAGGGGTGAGGAACAGTTTAACTTCAACCCTATTTCACAAATAGAGAAAATAGCATATCTTACAAGCTCACAACATGTTGCAAATGTGCAATGTAACGATGCTGCTGGGTTTCCACTGGCAAGTCCCCACACCACACCACACAACACCACACCACACCACACCGCACTGCCTACTTGTGCCGTTGTTTCCATATACAAGTCTGTGCGAGGCCATAAGGTGTGATGTGGTGCTGGGCTAGCCTGGCAATTGGCTAGAATGATCACGTGGATTCACTCTCACGTTCCTCCCTGGTATCAGTCTGGACTTCGGCCCATAGGGAGCGAGTATGAGAAATCAGAAAACGATTTTGATGCTTTTCACTGTACTGTTGTACGGACTGCAGTTGAAACGCAGTCACTGATTGGCCCGATCATTTTCTGATTTCTCATACTTGCTCCCTATGGGCCGAAGTCCAGACTGATTCCGGGGAGGAATGTGAGAGTGGATCCACGTTAACAGTCTGGTCAATGCCAGGCTAGTGCTGGGCTGCTATGTGGAAACTGGAAACCCTGCATTTGTGAGCTTGTACTGTCTGTAGGTCGGCTATTTTCCCTATATCTGAAACATTATTCCTATGCACAAAATAGGGACGCCCATTGAGCTATATTATATCTGGAGAAGGAACGCAAATCCCTGCTCACTCATCTCAATGAAACCTGCTCATCCAGCGCATACTTCCTGGGTTTGGGCCAGTGGGTTTGATGACATGTTGGGCCCATAAGCTTGTGCATTATTGTCCTTTATGCGTCTGCGTTATGAACGACCTCGATGCGCAAGCCCGCAAGTCGAGGCCATTGGTTGAGCCCATTTAGGTCGTTTATGTTTTGGGTCCAAACTTGCAGGGCCAGAGTCGGCCACTTGTCAACTCTTGACAACTTTAATTTCCCCAGCTACTGTAGAAGCCAAGGTAATACAGTGAGCGAATTGTACTGTATAAGGATGACAGTTCAGATTATAGGTTTCTAATTCTGGCTCAAAATATTTTCATGGCGTAACACGTATCAATTTGGGGGTCCTTGGCATGAAAATGTGTGAGTACCACTATAGTCCACAATAGACCTTTACACACAAGCAGAAATCTGGCTTATGTAGTAGAAAAATATACACCTCACATAATGCAAGAGGTAGTACCGTTGCAAGATGTGAGAACAGCCCACTGTGCAGTATTCAGTCATCAGTGAATCTTCTTGTACAGTATGTCTCTTTTCTATTGCTATTGCACAGGTATTGACTCAGCCATCAGCTGATATCTCTCCTAGTGTGGTCGATGTTTATTCTTTGGCCTTGAGGCAGAAGTCTAGCCTGGTAAACTATCCCTGTTGCGTGAAGACCGGTCTGCAGAAGACGCATGATAATGTGAATTCACGCGACCGGGATGGTTTACCAGGCAAGCAGAACTCAACCAGACTGTGCTTTTGGGTTTGAGCTAGGGCTGGGCAATATTTTGATATTGCCCAGCCCTAGTCTTTATACATTCTAATTAATTAATGAATTCATTTATTTATTAATGAATAATATAGAAATCAAGTTTCAATTCAACGGTTCAGTGTCTGCTTGCCTCGGAATGTTTCCTGAAACTGACAAGAGAGTAATGGCTGAAAACAGAATTCAAAGAGGATACAAATCTAACCCAGGGAATAGAAATAGAACCAAATGGACCCGATACAGGGTTTGGATCTGCATTCCTCCCTCCCATGAACACTACGCAGGTGTACATTCTTTCTATCAGCCTGTTTACTGTCTATGCTAGGACACATAATAGCCCATTCAGATTTCAGACGTACCCATAACAATGTGAACGTACAGTACAATGAATTAAATAATGCAGTCATACAGTATGAGAATGAAGCTGACATTCAAATGAATAATACAATTCATAGACGGGAATTATAAAAATGTATTGGCGTCATAGTGCACAGGCAGGGTATATTAGGGTAGGCCTAGACCAGCTGTTTCCCAAACAGTGGTCCATGGACCATTAGTGGTCCATGAGATGGGGTGGGGGGTGGTCCTTGGAAGGTTCATACTAGTGGTCCAGAGCTCAGAAAGGTTTAGAAGCAGTGTCTAGGCGCTGGTGAACAGGTTGGGTATCGGCGTAGGCCCAGACAACAGAAAGCATTGCCCAGACTGGCTCGAGTGAAAGATGTAATTGAAGTGCAGTTCATCATTGGTTCTCAAAGTGGCCCCCAGTGGTCCTGTTGTACATCTGCCATTTTTGGACATTTTTGAAAAATATCAAATATTTGGATGATTTTGAATAACACAAATCTTCTCCTCTGGGGGTCCCTGGCACAAACTCTTTTCGGATGGGGGTCCGCAGCCAAATACATATCAATTTGGGGGTCCTTGACGCGACAAAGTTTGAGAACCACTGCAGTACATGAGATGTGCCAGGCAGCTCAGAGCCCATGCTGCAGAATGTGTTTATGTGCAGGCTAGTAGTGCTCGGCTCATTAGTGGTGACTGAACCATAACCTGCAGTGTTGTGTGTGTGTGTGTGTGTGTGTGTGTGTGTGTGTGTGTGTGTGTGTGTGTGTGTGTGTGTGTGTGTGTGTGTGTGTGTGTTGCTACTGGGTATGCAACACAATATGTTACAGTTGAAACACAATACAGACAACGCACTGTATTACGCACACAAGGACACACACACACACACACACACACACACACACACACACACACACACACACACACACACACACACACACACACACACACACACACACACACACACACACACACAGTGTACAGTAGTAATGTGTAGAAATGACATCTATCATATACAGTATGTACAATGTACATAGTGTACAATTTGACTCACTCTGATAGGATTTAAATAACGATTTCAGTTTTCTTCCTTGTCCTCGATTGATTGCTTGTGTGCCGGACAGACGGTTAGACAGACAGACAGACAGACAGACAGGTTTAATTAGCATGGCCCTGAAGGTAGATGATAAACTGTTAAGTCATGTAATATCGCTGGTCCAAGTCGTGGCACACACTTTCCTTTCAGAAATGGCTTTGATGTGCTGATTCACCAGGATGGAGAAATGCATGGTTGTCCAATATGTCCATGCATGGATCTGTCTGTTTCACTCTTTGCTTAATGGGGGTTTTATGTCTCTTTTTCTAGACACTTCATCAGGCTGTATAAAAGGCTTGGTGTTTATGGGTTTGTGGCTTATGTTAAGTGGTCATATAGCTTGGTTATGTAATGTAGTTTGTCAGAGATCTTAGATTAAAGCACAGAGCAGACGTGATATGTTGTGGATAAAGAAAGACACGCAGCTTTATTTGCAAGCTATGATACCGCTTAAACCTGGCTTATACTTAGATGACGGTATTCCCAAGGGCTATATATACTAGGCCCCCCTCCTGTTTTTGCTCTAAATATCTTTGCCGAAAATAGCCGATCTACAAGCTCAGATCGGCAATTTTCGCAGAATGCTCCATCAGAATAAAGATGCTAGGGTTCATGTGGTTAAGTCTTGCTTTCTCTGTAAGTCTCCTTCTGTAATCATGTTGTTATTCAGAGATTGCCAGGTGACTCTAAACCAGTGGTTCTCAACCTTTTCTGGGAAGAGGCCCACTGGGAAATCTTGAAAGCGTTCGCGACCCACCCATGGGTGGGCCATGTACATTTTTTGTGTTTATTTTAATGATCAATCAATCGACTATTCTGGCTAACATAAGTTCCTATTTATCCTACCACAAAGAAACCTAATTTCTTTCAAGGTTTTAAAGAAAACATACCATGACTATGTTATATTATCATAAAAATGGTACTGTTTTGGCAATTATTCGGCTGTACCACCAATCCTCACAACCCTCCAGTGGGCCCTGGCCCAAAGATTGGAGAACCGCTGCTGTAAACCAACCACTGTGTGTCTCATCACTGGTACAGCAGAAGGTCACTCTGAGGCAGGTGAACTAATGCGGCACAAACCTCTAAGACCAAACCAAATGTCAATAGGTAGCATAGACCTGCACCCCCCCCCCCCCCACACACACGCACACACACACACACACACACACACACACACACACACACACACACACACTGTTCCCCTCTCACGCACGACACAGCCTATAAAATGCATCTTGCTAATCCCCCCAAGATTAAACGGGCGAGGTCATGTGACTCCTCAACTGGTCTATGGCATTGGCTGCTCCTTAGTGTGTGTGGGTGGAGTCTGCTGTTTACTGTGGTGCTTTGGCAGGTGCACACATACAGTACTGTACAGTACTACAGTCTGTGTCCACCGAGGTCAACATTGCACACTACACCTGTGGGCAGCTGAGGACACCTTTGCTGGAGGAAATGGACAAGAAACCGGCTTATGTGGATAATGGCATGTTGACATTGGATGGCTAGCCAGCAGTTTTTTTTCTAAGAGGGGGCTGAACATTCCACTTAACCACTTTCTACCTGGCCTCCCTATTTTGGGAATGGCACTATACTGTAGGTGAAAATTCTATTATACAGTACATTTTTTAAATGTAAAAAAAAACGTTTAAAACAATCTAAGATTGCAGATCAACAAGCTGTTGTAGATCTAATATCTTTCAGAAATAAGTGGTTCAAGGGGCATGAAACCCTAGGCCGATTCTGTAGTTTGTTTTCCGGTTGATGTTAAAAACTACAGTGTGGCAGGCTAGTGGGCAAAGCAGCTGCAGCTAATCAAATTCATAATGGGTGTGTGAGATTTGCATGTGCCTGTGCCATGTGTGCAAGCGTAGTCAGTATTGTGAACGCACAGTGACACACCTAAATCGAACACACCCTTAAATAATTGTATCAGCTGCAGCTGCATTGCTCATGTCTCAGTGTGCAGTGCAGGTCAGACTGCCATGTTTTTTTTACCCTGCTGCATTTTTTAACCAAAAACAAAATCGAAAGTTGGACTAGGGTTTCCTTCCCCTTTTAACGCTCTCTCTTCACTGAGGGGAGTGAGACGCACCGGCACGAGGGCTTATAGGTCTCTAGAGGTGTATCTACTGTATCTGCTGGCAGAGGCGTGGCCGTCTATCACTGCTCCCTGTGCACAGTCTCTTAGGAACAGCCTTTGTTACTTTCTGACTGGTACTCTGTTACAAGTAAAAGTCCGGAATTCAAAACGTACTTGAGCAAAAGTACAAAAGTGTTGGCATCGAAATGTACTTAAAGTACCAGAAGTAAAAGTACTCATTATGCAGAATGTCCCATTTCAGTTTTCAAATGTATAAAAATCCTTAAAAAATAGCAGATCTACAAGCTCACAATGCGTTGCATCGCGGCATTGTTGTAGATCGACTATTTTCAAATGGCCGAAATGTATATAGGGCTGAAGTGGTTAATGTATGTTTTGTAATAGCAATCTGAATCTACAAAGTAACTAGTAACTAAAGTTTTCAAATGATTGTAGTGGAGTAAAAGTACAGAAAATTGGAAATAGTAAAGTACAATTTTTTTTTTTTTTACTTAAGTACGTAGCCTACTTAAGTAAATGTACTTAGTTACTTAACACCACTGCCGGCACACTCGGCATAGTTCCTGCACCCGACGAAATGAAGGGACCTGCTTTTTGTACGGCTACAGACAAAGAACCGTCTCTCTCTCTCTCTCTCTCTCTCTCTCTCTCTCTCTCTCTCTCTCTCACCCTCTCTCTCTCTCTCTCTCTCTCTCCCTCTCTCTCCCTCTCTCTCTCTCTGTTGGGATTTAGGTTGCCTGAGCATTATGGGGATGTCACTGGGTCACTGGATTACCTTGTAATATATCTGGAGCAGGGATGGTGAGCCACGCACCAGGACACACATGGGAAGTAGCTTACTAGTAAGTAAATGATATATAAATGAAGAAGACAAAACAGTGGGCTGTGGTGGTGTTGGTTTGGATGCTTTAAAGTTATATATATTTTTTTGGTTATTAGAAAAAGCTTATTGTTTAAAAGCTGAAGCTCTGTTATTACACATTCCATCCAACCAGGAGAGAGAACGCCACAAAGACAATTTAGCAGCTTGTGTTCCAGTTCTAATTTTGTGTGCTCATTCATCTGTTTCATCACTTCCAATTTCACTTTGTTTGGTCCTTTATCCATGTGTGAGTTCTCTCTCCTGATTGGATGAAGTTGTTATCCTGACCTGAAAATGTATTTTCTGTTTGCTAAAGAGCTGTAGAGACAGGGAAACCCCACTTGTTATTGAACGAACACTCTAACAGCACTCTATTGTATAGCACTCTATTAGCACTCTATAGCAGTGGTGTAAAGTAACCAAGTACATTTACTCAAGTACTGTACTTCAGTACAATTTTGAGGTACTTTTACTTTACTGGAGTATTTACAATTGTCTATACTTTCACTTCTACTCATCTCAGAGGCAAATATTGTACTTTTACTCCACTACAAGCTTTTTTCAGACATTTTAGCACTTTTACTTTTGGTACTTTAAGTACATTTTGCTACCAATATTCTTGTACTTTTACTCAAGTAAATGTAGAATTCTGGACTTTAACTTGTAGCAGAGTATTTCTATCATAGCTGATGATGAGCCACAGCATGAAGTTACAGTATGAGAAAGAGTAGGTTAGTAGAGGCTATAGCTAAGAGGAGAGGTGACATTTATCTGCTATTTTTTTATCTTGAACATTTGTGCAATTCTTTGAATATATATATATATATTTTCAAACAACATTTTTAACCACAATCTTTGACCCCCCAGAAGCAAAGATTGTGGTGGAGGCTGGAACAACATATCATTTTGGGGGGTCTTTGAAAAGTTTGAGCACCACCGATATAGCAAGATATATGTTGAGACATTTGACAGTTACAAATGTTCGCTTTCAAAATATATATATATTCAAAGATTTGCACAAATCTTCAGGTTTTTTCAAAAATAGCAGATCTACAAGCTCATGCTATGAGCTTGTAGATCTGCTATTTTTTAATAGTTGATGAAGAAGCACAGTATAGAGAAGGTCAGGAGGACTTACACTGTGTCTTTGTGGACCTAGAGAAAGCATTTAGGGTGCTGACTGCTGAGCATTGGTGGAAGAAGTACTCGGATATTTTTACTTAAGTAAAAGTAAGACCACAATATAAACATACTCTTGTTACAAGTAAAAGACCTGTGTTCAAAATGTTACTTGAGTAAAAGTACAAAACTATTGGCAACAAAATATACTTAAAGGACCAAAAGTAAAAGTACTAAAATGTTTGAAAATAGCAGATCTACAAGCTCACATATGCGACGCGTTGTTGTGAGCTTGTAGATTGGCAAATTTCAAATAGCCTAGGTATAAAATAGGGCTAAAGTGGTTAATGTATGTTTTAGAACATAATATTTTATATCTGCAAAGTAACTAGTAACTAACGTTTTTAAATAATTGCAGTGGAGTAAAAGCACAATATTTGCCTCTTGAGATGTAGCGGAGTAGAAGTAAAAGTATTGAAAGTTGGAAATACTCCAGTAAAGTAAAAATTGTACTTAAAGGGATATTTCACTTTCAAAAAAACTTTTGGTCATTTTATCATCTACTCAGGCTTTTGTGAGCCCCCCAGACCGTTTTTAAGTTGCTTGATTCAGTATTTAGATATATGATATTCATTTTATCAGACACGCCCCCTTCCTATACAAACCCATTATAACTTCAAACTCCATTTTAACCACGTTAGATTTATCAAAAACACCCGTCCTTGGTTCTGGTGACTCACCCTGCCCTCCTAATACGCGAGGGGGCCGTGTTTTTTTGATAACTTTTTCCATTTCTTTTAATTTGTTTTTTTTATTGTATTTCATTTTTTTCATTTTCCAAAAATAATATTAAAAATAAATGAAAAAAGTTATCGAAAAAACACGGCCCCCTCACGTATTAGGAGGGCAGGGTGAGTCACCAAAACCAAGGACGGGTGTTTTTGATGAATCTAACATGTTAAAAATGGAGTTTGAAGTTATAATGGGTTTGTATAGGAAGGGGGCGTGTCTGAAAAAAGGAATATCAAATATCTAAATACTGAATCAAGCAACTTAAAAACGGTCTGGGGGGCTCACAAAAGCCTGAGTAGATGATAAAATGACCCAAAGTTTTTTTGAAAGTGAAATATCCCTTTAAGCACTTGAGTAAATGTACTAGTTACTTCCCACCATTGTTGCTGAGAGAGGCGAGGTATTGCATAATGAAGTCAGGAGTGGCAGAGAATATAAACACAAGTGTCCAAGAAGTGCTGCTTTGTTTCCCCAGTGTGGTGCAGACTGCAGACTAACAAGGAAAATAAATCCAAGGCACTTTCTGTCTTCTGGTGAAAATATTGTTTTAATAGAGGAAAGGCAACAGGTGACAGCCCTACGTGTGTCTAGGGCTGCCTGTCACGATCATGACATTTTATTTACTTGACGATTACTTGTCACTCAAATAATTGGGATAGACGATTTTAATTGCGTTTTTTGGCATTGAACATTAGATAAAAATGTGATCTCTGTTTGGCGTAAACAGAAATTCCACAGGGCAGATTATGACAAATAACTTAAATTTGCAAAGAATTGACTGACATCATTTAATGACTTTATACTTTCAAAATAAATAAGAAAGTGGAAGTAGCCGACCTACAAGCTCACAACACGTCAGGTCTTTTGTTTAACCTATACAAACAGGGAAAGCATCTGTGTCATTTTAAAAAAACTTGATTTTTTTTTTAGAACAGTGGTTTAGAACAGGGGTTCTCAACCTTTTTGACTCGGTTCCACAGATAAATATTGTGAAAATAGCAGATCTACAAGCTCACAACGCCTGGCGTTGTGAGGCATTGGGAGCGGCCGCTATTTTCATTTTTTTTCCCTCTTTCTTATATTATTTAACAATTTGGCCAATGTTTGACCGGTTTGTTTGTTGATTACTTTTTTATACAGTAATGGTCATCTTCTTTTAGTTTTTTGGTGTAAAGATGTCTTAAAAGTCCTTAAATTGTCACTTCACTGTCATCTGGGGACCCCCCCAAATCATGTGGGGACACCCCTGGGGGTCACAACCCGCAGGTTGAGAACCACTTGGTTTAGAACAGGGGTTCTCAAAAATAGCAGATATACAAGCAGATGTACAAGCTGCAAGCTTTTTGTTTACATTTTAGAAAAATCGTGAAATTGTTTGAAAAATTCAGATTTTCTTTTTCTTTTTACACAAATCTTCTCTTCTGGGGGGGTCCCTGGCACAAAACATTTTCAGATGGGGGGGGGTCCTCGGCCAAATACATATAAATGTGTGGGTCCTTGGCACGAAAAAAGTTTGAGAACCCACTTATTTAGAAGGCATTTGTAGAATTGGCCTCAGGTCTTAATGGGTTAAATGGCAGAAGAGTATGTCAGAATGGTGCAGGATATAACATAGCCTCATATTATGAGGACAGCGTTGACAGTGGTGACGGATGGATTCAAGGTGGAGGTGGGTTTACGCCAAGGATCGTCCCTGAGCCCTTTTCTTGTCTCGTCTGGAAGGGAGGAGAGAAGAGGAATTTTATGCAGCAGCAGTATGACAGTATGTTTGTATGCATGTATGCGCGTATGAGGTGGTGAAGGTGAAGGAGTTTAAATACTCGGGTTCAATTGTATCCCAAAGTAATGGGGAGTGGAGAGGGGAGAGATGAAGAGAGTGCGGCCAGGGTGGAACGGATGGAGAACAAATTGTCAGGAGGAGTGATTTGTCACTGAAAGGGTACCAGCCAGAGTGAAAGGGAAGGCGTATATAGGCCCATAAGACAGCAGTGAGACTGGCTTACGCTGTGCGGCTGGGAAATGGTGGCACTGATGAAAAGACAGGAGGTGGAGCTGGCGGTGGCAGGACTGAGGGCGCTACGATTCATTCATTAGGAAGTGACAAGGAGGGACGAGATCAGGAATGGACGACATTAGAGGGACAGCCCGGGTTGGAAAGGTTTGGGTGATAAAGCAAAAGCAATACTGAAGATGGAGCTGCCAGGCAAAGAGGAGTAAGAGGAAGGCCAAAGAGGTGGTTTTATGGATGCAGTGAGAGAGGACATGCAGGTGGTTGGGACTGGGAGTGACCGAGGAAGATGCACAGAACGGAAATAGATGATGGCCCGCTGTGGCGACCCCTGAATTATAGCCAAAAGAAGAAAAGGAAGACTCTATCGCAGTGATTACTATCTGAATATAGAGCAATTTAATAGTTCACCCCCAAAATGGCGTTTTTTCTATCTATTAGTCACCCCATGGAGACTTGAATTCATGGATATTTTTTTGTTGTTGTCGCATTCCTAAGCCAATAATTTGATAACCGGCAGCGGTTCCGGTAGGAGACACAAATAGTCTCCTTTGTGTCTCCTACCGGGACCGGTGGACCGCTGCCTACCGGTCCGCTGGTCATCAAATTATTGGCTTAGGAATGCGACAAAAACAAAAAATCTATTATTCAAGTCTCCATGGGTGGACTAATCGATTGGAAAAAAAATATTTTTTGGGGTGAACTATCCCTTTAACACTCATTTAACCACACACAGCTGGGTTTCCACACAAGTAGCCCAGCACCACTCTGAAACACACCTTATGGCCTCGCACAACCTCGCACGGCCCAGCACCCAAAATATCTCCCGTTTCCACAGTAGTACCCCCCTCTCAAATCCACAGGTATGCATAGCAGAGTCCGGTCATTGACACTCCTTTGTAATGTAAGTACATAGTGTAGGTGGAGGTCATTGCTTCTTGCCTAACAATGTAACGTAGACAAGTGGCCAACTGTCCTGTTTACAAATGCAAATCTGTAGAGCAGAGTTTGGCAGACAAAACAGTGGACTGTGGTATTGTTGGCTTGCTGTGGCCAGTAGATTTTCCATTTGTATGTATCCTTATGCTGTAAATATCTATACCCTGAATTGATATTATATTCGGAGTATCATATTTTTTTTTTGCACTGTGCTTCTTTCTTCTCCTCGACAGGCCCGAGTGACAATGACGTCAAGCTGTTTGCACATGGTGCTTGGGTAGTGCACCTCCACGAGGTCCGCTCTCCTCATATACTGTAACCACACACACACACACACACACACACACACACACACACACACACACACACACACCACACACCACACACCACACACACACACACACACACACACACACACACACACACACACACACACACACCCTACCCCGTCAAGCACAACCATGTTAATCAAGGAGTACCACATCCCCATGCCGATGAGTGTGGACGAGTATCGGATCGCTCAGCTCTACATGATCCAGGTGAGTTGATTGATTGATTGATGCTTTCAATGACAGCTATTTTCTGCGAAAAGATTTAGTGAAGGGGCTGAAAAAAGGAAGGGCCCTATTATAGAGCCCAGGGGAACCCCGGTCAATTACTTACACAAGTGTTTTAAGTGGTTAACCTGGTGAGGTGAATTCGGGTTGATGAGGGTGGCGAGGTCACTCACAGGGGTCAGAGACGTCATAGTATTGTTGAGCAGGAGAGGGTCAAGAGGGTAACGCAAGTTCCTCTGCAACACCTGCTGCACCATATGTCTTCTGGGTTGTGTTTCTCTTTGTTCACACACACACACACACACACACACACACACACACACACACACACACACACACACACACACACACACACACACACACACACACACACACACACACCATTTTTTTCCCGTATCCTGAGCAAACCTACTGAGTCGTGTGTTTTTTTTTATTTTTTTTTATAGGTGCAGTAAGTGATATTTATTTCTTAAATTAAGTGTTAAATAGCTCTATGTTCTGATAGTACTCATTGCTATTGTGTTTGTTCAGTAACAGGGTCTCCCTGAATCTCCAGAGAATACATTTTCAGTTCAGGATACCAATTTTATCCAATGGAGGAGAGAGAGCTCATATATGATCATATCATTTATGATGACATAAACAAATGACCGCACGTAGTCGTACACATGCATGCGACACACACGCACGCACGCACACACGCACGCACACACACACACACACACACACACACACACACACACGCACACGCACACACACCATCACAAATGCATACTGCTGGACCCCACCTCCTTCTATGCATCACAGTAGACTGCTGCCATAGTAACCACCAGTGACATCACCTGTAGCATAGCAATACTGTATATTCTGATATGTACTGTATAATTATGTATTTGAGAGAGAGAGAGAGAGAGAGAGAGAGAGAAATTGTTCTGCTGCATTTGTTATGACAATATTGTTACCAGTTTTGTTCATTGTTTATATCTATTTGTACAGTACACTATATTTCTATACGTGTACTGTACAGTGGTATGTTTTAATTCATTAATTAAATGTACTAATCTTTACTCATTGTGGTATTTATTCAAGTATATGTAATAAAATAATGATAGTTTTGCAGTTTGAGGAACGATGGTAGGAAATTAATTTCTAAACGGTAATGAAGTGTACGTTGTCACAACAAAATCAGACAGGTTTATGCAATCATATAAAACTAATTACAGGTTTATGAGACACAACATCATTTCGTCGCTGTTGGGTAGAAACCTTTGCCAAAGACTGTAACACGAAATGGACAGAAGAACCTGTATTCTAATGATCCAATGTAGTTATTATTTATCATCACAAGCTCTTGTTAAAGGGATATTTCACTTTCAAACATGGCTTATTTTTTTGCCTTTATTGATAGTGAAGTGAAGTCAGACAGCTTGGAGAGAGAGATGGGGAGTGACATGCAGCAAAGCCCGTCGGGATTGGGACTCGAACCCACGGCGTGCTGTCAGGCTACATCAGAGCCTAGGTGCCCAGACCACTATAGCGGTCCGGGCCCACTTTCAAACATGTTTGGGGTCATTTTAACGTCTACTCAGGCTTTTATGTGCAGTTTTCAGACAGTTTTTAAGTTGCTTGATTCAGTTTTTAGATATTTGATATTCATTTTATCAGACACACCCCCTTCCTATATATAAACCCATTGTAACTTCAAACTCCATTTTAACCATTTTAGATTAATTGAAAACACACATCCTTGTTTCTGGTGACTGATATTGTCCTTCTTTTGCATGAGGGGGCCGTGTTTTTTCAATTACTCTTTTCATTTATTTCATTTTTTTATTATTTTATAATTCTTTCTTCCCCCAAAATTATAAAAAACGAAGGAAAAAAGTTATTTAAAAAACACAGTGAAATATCCCTTTAATACTTTTCATTAGTTAAATATTTATAACACTCACAGCCAGATGTAAACTGCGAAAATAGCAAATCTACAAGCTCACAACGCGTGCCATTTTTGACACGTCATGAGTTGTCCCTACTTACTGTATGTGCTACACTCTTGTACAACAACGTTATTTCATTGTACTAAGAAAAAACGAAATGTTGAAATGTGGAGAGCAACAACTTGCATCCAAGATTCAAAGACAGCGGAACAAAGAACGCTCTGCCCCAGTTAAAAAAACTATCAAAAGATGACTCACAAACTGTGACCTCAATTCCACCTCAAAACAAGTTGAAAGTGTTATCATCGCCGGGCCAAAAGCTACAAAGATGTCACTGTTGGCCGGAAGAAAGTCTGGTTCAGAGATTCATAAAAATGTTAACTGTACGGTTGTAATGGTCAGGCGTCGGCTGCATGAAGGGTTAAATCGGCATACAGTCAGTGGAGGTTAAAGGCAACATTCTGGTTCATCCATGATTTGCACGGGATCAACTGCACACTGACCAAACACAAGTAGGCTAGCACTTTGTACTGTCATTATTGACCACAAATAAAGCACACATTGTGCAATCAATTAACACTATCGGTTAAATGATTGATTAATTAATTAGAAAATGGGTCCTGGCCCACTGTTTGGGAAACACTGCTGTACATGACAGTGTCAATAATGATGGTAAAGCACACCCAGTGTAATAATGGAATTATACAATGTTTTTTTCTTTTTAATTTAGAGTATTCAATTCTTTTTTTTACCTCCGTCCCACTCCTCCCGCACAACACTCCCTGCTGACAGGTGCCGCCCCAGCCTTGTAGGAGTACGTACAGTGACAAATATCACCCTCCCCGCCCGGCTACCCTCCCCTGAACACGGGCCAATTGTGTTCATATACGTATAGACACCCGACAAAGCCTGATGCACTGATGGATTCAAATCCCTAGACTCCACGGTGGTGGGCAGGTGCTTACCACTGTGCCACCAGAGTGCTAATTATATAATGGTTGCCAAAAAAACTAAATAATATAATATAATATATATATATATATTTTTTTTTTATATTTTGCGGCAATTCGCTCTCAAAATAGAAACGTTTTGCTAGTGTTATATCTGAAATACATGAGGTCTTGAATGAGACTATAGCCAACTTCAGCTAATGCTTTCTAGAGATCATAGGATTTCCGTAAATCCTATGATCTATAAATACAACACATACAGTACTGTATAAAAACATCAAACTTCCTTTTTTAGCTTAATCTTGTTGTAACTTCACATGCATTTCTAAAATGGTAGCGTTAGCGCCGCGTCACCAGCACAGCTGATGGACGATGCCATTAGTCATATCAAGGGTGAACAGTTGGCTTTATTTCTAATCATTGGCAGACTAATATTTTATAGTGATGTATTATTTAATTTGAACACGGCTAGGTTTCCTTCATTGTGTTTTGAGCACAGCTGGAGAGCCTGTTCCAACTCATCAGAATGCTTGGCCGGAACTACCCGTTGTATAATCTGGCTTACGGTTGTGTGGGAGAGGATTAATTTCCCGACAGCACAATGATTTGAAGCACGCATCAAAGATTTGCCAGGACTATTAATGTCAAGGAAGAGCAATGACTGTTGGCTGTGGTATATGGTTTAGCTTTTCCTCCACAGTCAATAGGCTTTAACCACTTAAGCTCCACATGCTTTGTTGTACAACGAATACCAAAAATAGCTGACCTGCAAGCCCACGTAACATCACATTGCGATGCATTTTGGGATTGTAGATCAGCTATTTTCGCTATTGTATTAAAAAAAAACGTGTCCAAAACCGTTACTTTTCAGAATTCTAATATAAAAATGGCCAAAATAGCCGATCTACATGTTCAAAATGCTTTGAGCTTGTAGATCGGCTATTTTTCCTACTTTTGTGTGACACTGTAGTGGCGAAGTAGGGCATTAATTTACTAAAAAACATAAAAAGTATAAAACATGGTTTCTGCAACCAATAATAATAAAATAAAAATATTATATATACATATATTATACGTATTTTATTAAAATCTATTATTTTTTATAATCGATTAAACCTATTAGTTTGATTAACTTACGCACCCCTAAAATTCTGGCCATCCAGTGAATCCAGTGAAGGCTGATGTGGTGGCAGCTAATGTTTGCTACAATAGGACAGTAGCGACCAGAGGATGGAAGGTAATGTACAGCACAGTGTGACCTGCTGCTCTATATGGTCACCTTGCTGAGTCATTAATTATTCAGGGTTCAGTTCAGCCTCGCAGAAATGAGACCCTCGGCAAAGTCAGGCCCATGATGCTGTCCCCAACGTGTACAGTGATACCCTCTATTTGTTCTTGGACCATTTGTTTCTCTCATCCTTTTCTCTCTTACTTAACTTGTGTACGTTTCATGCTTGTGTTCTTTCTCTCATTTCCGTCCGATAAGCCACAGTTAGACTGAAACATTTTTATTTATAAAATGTAAACATTATACTGTGAATGTGATATTTGATCTTGGTGTTCAGGCTCGGCTATATATTTCTCCCTGCTCAGCACATTTAGAAGACAACCATTTAAGAGCACAGAGGTTATTATTTTACAGAATTATACAGAACCCTGGCGGTGCTGGGGTGGTGGTGGGAATAAACAAACAAACGCATACCAACCTTCAGTGACGCTGACAGCATGAGGAACAACTGTGAATGACCTGAGCTTAAATAGACCGCCAGACTGGTCAACTGCTTGACACGTCAGTGTTGCAGACACCTCACATATACATCGCCCACATAGTCTGTGTGTGTGTGTGTGTGTGTGTGTGTGTGTGTGTGTGTGTGTGTGTGTGTGTGTGTGTGTGTGTGTGTGTGTGTGTGTGTGTGTGTGTGTGTGTGTGTGTGTGTGTGTGCGCGCGTGTGTGTGTAAACCTCTCGAGTGTGTCTGCATGAACGAGCTCACAACCAGCCACGCATCATTCTTTGTCCACTATCCATTACACTCTTGCCTTCTTGCTGCGGTATTGAAAATAAAGCAAGCCAGGGAGCAAGTTCAGGCAGACCACTCGAGTAAGCACCGCTTCACGGATTCAGGTCATGTACAGTATCAGATATCCATGACAGTTCACAGTCAAATATGGAGTGTTTGGACCTATACAGTATGAGTCGATTTTTTTTGAGTGAAATTAACATTGTGGATTTTTACAGTGTAATAGGGCAGTCTCCTTAAATACTAGGGCCAATTGATGCCTAAATTATATTTATCTCATTATACTGTATCATCAATCATCAAGATATCTTTACTTAACCCATTAAAACCGGGAAAGCATCTGTCATTTTAGACTTTAGCGTTGGCTATTCAAAGCAGATACTGTACAAGCTGCAGAATCCCACCTGAGGCCCTTTGCTGCATGTCCTTTCGTCTCCTGCCATTTCCTGTCGCTACCAAATAAAGGCTGGAAAATGCTCCCAAAATAACAACCACAACAGCAACAAAAGCCTTCAAATTGTTTTTGCGTCAATTTGAAGGGACAAACAAAATAAATCTTGTTTGCATTTATCAAATGCGCCTATAGCGATTATGTCACTGGTAGGCGGTGAACTGTCCCCAGCCCTCCTCTGAGACACAGAGCAAGTAGGCACTAGACAGAAATGCTATCATCATATAATGAGCATTAGTGAGGACCAATTATATGAAGACAAGGCTGAAAATGAGTGCTCCTTTAAGTAGCATGAAGTACTTTGCCCCTGCCACAAAGTAAGTGTGTGTGTGTGTGTGTGTGTGTGTGTGGGTGGTGTGTGTGTGTGTGTGTGTGTGTGTGTGTGTGTGTGTGTGTGTACACGTGCACGCACACGCGTGTTATTGCTCATGAGACACCAACAGCAGCAGCTACACCGATTCTACATCCTCTGTACTAATCCTGTGTCTGTTCTTAAAGGGATAGTTCAAAATGACTTGTTTTCTATCGATTAGTCACCCCATGGTGACTTGAATTCATGGATATTTCTTTAGTTTTTGTCGCATTCCTAAGCCAATAATTTGATGACCGGCAGCGGTTCTGGAGAGACACAAAGAGTCTCCTTTGTGTCTCCTACCGGAACCGCTGCCTACCGGTTGGCTGGTCATCAAATTATTGTCTTGCGACAAAAACAAAAACAAATCATGAATTCAAGTCTCCACAGGGTGACTAATCGATAGAAAAAAAGTACATTACATTTGTACACTCTTCAGAGTTGAAATTAACACTAAGGATTGAACTATGTCGTTTCCTGACAGTGTAGCAGGGAGATCTGGGTTGAAAGCAGACCAGATTCGGGTGAAGGTTATGTTCCTATGGTTATTGAGAGGTGTACAAATACTGCTGTTCCCAGGGTGGCATGTTGTCACTGTCGGTGTCAAATGTGGCCTCGAGTATTTCTAGAGGTGATGTTGTCCCAGACTGTTGGGGGAAAAAACAATGAATGGTGTTGTTTGTACCTGATGAGCTGTCATTCTGGTCATGTATTCTAAAGCAGTGGTTCCCAAACCTTTTAGCTCGAGACCTAATAGAGAAATTTGATGTCTCCCCGGGACCCAAACAGGGAAAATAGCCGCTCTACAAGCTCACAACACGTTGTGATCCGATGTGTTGTGAGCTTGTAGATATGCTATTTTCACTATTCTTAAATGTATTTTTTCCCCTCTAATGAATGGATTATTATATATTTTTTAGAAAACCTATGTTTTTAACTTAATTTCGATTTTTTTTGGGGGGGAAATCTTTTGAAATAATATTTATTAAAAACAAAAAACAAAGGATAATGTGTCCGCGACCCACATATGAACACTGTTTGGGAAACAGTGTTCTAGAGAGCTCTGGATCTCTTAAAGCTCCTATGCTCAGAATGTTCATAAGCTCATCACCTTACAGCACCTTCATCACCTCTTGAATCAGTCTTATGCCTGCCATGGTTTTACCTTGCCGTTTTGACCTGAACTGGAAAACCAAACTACATAATCAGCCTGTAGGGTTTCATGCTCCTTTAAGTGGTTAAGAGGTGTATGGTACAGTACATTGAATCGGAGATGATTTGTTACCGATCTAATTCTGCTGAAATCCAGCCCTGTGTCTCAGAGAAGGCATGCAGAGATCAAGGGAGATGATGTAAGCCCTTAGCTCCTTTCCTAAATTACATTGTCTGCAAGATTACATTCATTTCCAAGCTATTTGCCTCCTACAGCCTTCATTACCAGCAGTGTTGATTTCGTCGACTAAAACTATGACGAAAAATTTTCGTTGACTACCTTTTTTCACTGACAAAAACGAAAAAAAAATCAAGATGACTAAAACTATGACTAAATATATTGACAATTTCGTCAGCAAATAAAAACTAGACAAAAATGTTAGGGAGGGACGAGTGGAGAAGAGATCCAGTTGAACTAACACAAGTTATCATACATGGGTGCGCGCGGGTGTCACACACCGAAAATAGCTGATCTACAAGCTCATGAAATAGAATATGACTAAAACTAAACAGAATTTTATCACAAGACTATGACTAAAACTAAATCAAAATTTGCTGTCACAATCAGTGCCGATCCTGCAGTCCTGCTACCTCCTCCCCAAAGTATTGAGCAGATAAAGCTTCTTGAGCAGGGGCAGTCTTGACCATTCCACTATGACTGTTAATAATGACCCATAATATGCATTAATCTAACTTTACCTAGTTACTAACCACGAAACATTAATATAGCAAAATACATGAATGATCACGTAAAGGTGCAGCAAGTGATGTTTTTGCTAAAATAAGTTAAATAGGTATATAGTCAATGATAGTAATCATTGCTATAGAGTGTTCAGTAACAGGGGTTCCCCGGTCTCTTCGGCTCTTTAGTAAACAGAAAATACATTTTCAGGTCGTAGTGAGCAGCAGGCAAAATTGAAACTGGAACGCTATAAAATTGAAGCTGATAAATGGGTTCTCTTTCCTAATTGGCTGAAATTGGCAACCCGCCTGAGAATGGGTTTTCTGTTTATTAAAGAGCAGGAGAGATGGGGAGTCCCTTGTTACTGAACAAACACTCTCTACCGCAATGATTACTATCTGAATATAAAGCTTGATTTTTTTCTCAAAAAGTTTTTGTTTTAACCAAAAAAGATCACTTGCCCTGCCTTTTAATAGGAATACTAAATACGTGCGTGTGTGTGTGTGTGTGTGTGTGTGTGTGTGTGTGTGTGTGTGTGTGTGTGTGTGTGTGTGTGTGTGTGTGTGTGTGTGTGTGTGTGTGTGTGTGTGTGTGTGTGTGTGTGTGTGTGTGTGTGTGTGTGTGTGTGTGTGCGACTGTGCGTGCGTGTGTGTGCATGTATCGCTGCGAGCTTGGGCTCTGCTGTATTTGGTCAGCGATAATGTCGTACAACAAAGTATTAATCAGGCTTCAGGCAATGGTCATGTCCTTGTCATACCGTTGATTGCTACATCTCAAGTAAATGCCATAGAGACTGTTGTGTTTATAAACTGAGTTGTAATCCCTGGCTTAGTGTAAGGAGCAGCAGGCTCCTCAGACAGTTTTGGCTTATACAGGCTCTGTGGGGCTAAGCCATCTGCCGGCCCTGATTTTGAAACATTTAGTTTGGAAGACGGAATGTATGGATCTGTCTATGACTATTAAACTCTGACTATTAGTGAAGCACATGAAATCTGAAGTGCAAGTAACACACATGACAGAGAGGGAAAGCAACACATTGGTACTTTTTTTGTCCGTAACCCAGACTGAACATTCATGTTAATTTATGTAACCAGTTTATGGGTCCCAACACACAGGTTGAGAACCACTTCCTCTGCTTCTTGGGGTGATTGTTTCCCAAAAGTATTTTTAAAGCTACAATCGGGAATTTATTGTAATAAGTAAAATATAATAAAAAAAAGTAAAAGCAGAAGAAGTACTCACATTTTGTAGTTAAAGTAAAAGTACCAATATCACAATGTAGAAACACTCTGTTAATTTACTTGAGTAAGAGTAATATACTCAAGTACTGAAAGTAAAAGTACTCATTTTGCAGTATGTCCCATTTCACAAGTTTCAAAATGCTTTGAGAACAGCCGATCTACAAGCTCACACGTTGTGAGTTTGTAGATCGGCTGTTTTCAAATAGCCTAAGTATGCATAGGGCTGAAGTGGTTAATGTATGTTTTATAATAAAAATCTAAAAAGTAACTAGTAACTAAAGTTTTCAAATAATTGTAGTGGAGTTAAAAGTTCAATATTTGCCTCTGAGATGTACATAGTGGAGTAAAAGTATTGAAAATTGGAAACACTCCAGTAAAGTAAATAATCCTAAAAAGTGTACTTAAGTACAAATGTATTTAGTTACTTTCCACCACTGCATAAAAGTTACAAATCTCAGCTTTTAAGATGGTCAGTACAAAGTGCAATGCACTTAATACCAAAACTGTTGTTTTGAACCCCTGCAGAAGAAGAGCAGAGAGGAGAGCTGTGGCGAGGGCAGCGGCGTGGAGATCCTGGAGAACAAGCCTTACGAGGACGGCCCCGGGGGGTCGGGTCAGTACACCCACAAGGTGTACCACATCGGCAAACACATCCCCTCCTGGTTCTGTGCCATCCTGCCCCAAGCTGCCCTGCGAGTGGAGGAGGAATCCTGGAACGCTTATCCCTATACCCGCACCCGGTAAGAGACAGCTTGGCTTTCTGTACTGTTTTTGACCTCTTAAAGGGATAGTTCACCCCCAAAATGACTTTTTTTTCCTATCGATTAATCACCCCATGGAGACTTGAATTCATGGATATTGTTTTAGTTTTTGTTGCATTTCTAAGCCTATAATTTGATGACCGGCAGCGGTTCTGGTATAGGAGACACAAAGAGGTCTCCTTTGTGTCTCCTACCGGAACCGCTGCCTACCCGTCCGCTGGTCATCAAATTATTGTCTTAGGAATGCGACAAAAACAAAGAAATATCCATGATTTGAAGTCTCTATGGGGTGACTAATCGATAGAAAAAAACTCCTTTTGTGGGTGAACTATCCCTTTAAGGCCAGACCGCACCAATGCAACTAGTCGCAACTCCTTGCAAAAAAACGGTTTCAAGGCCAGTCCACACCAATGCAACTTCTGGTTGCAACTGCCATTGGGGATAATGGTTGCAAGTAGTTGCATGTAGTAGTTGCATGTTGCAAGGAGTTGCATGTTGCAAGGAGTTGCATTGGTGTGGACTGGCTTTTAGGCTGTTTACCTTTGTGAGATTTAATTGTGTCATTGATGGTGATGCAAGTGATATTTTGTGGATAAAATAAGTTAAAGCTCTATATTCAGATAGTAATCACTGGTTTCCCAAACAGTGGGTCGGGAAAGATTTTTTTTATTATTATTTCAAAAGTCAAAAATCACACTTTCCAGAATTCTGATACATAAAAAAAAAGAAGAAATTCCATGAATTTTAAAACCACAAGTGGAAATAGCCGATCTACAAGCTCACAGCGCGTTTCACTGGTTTGGGTCACAGGGAGACATCGAATCTCTTCTCTTTTGGGTCTCGTGCTAAATCGTTCGGGAACCACTGCTATATGAATGTTTGTTCAGTAGCAGGGGTCTCCCACTATCTCCAGCTCTTTCGGGCTTGTAGATCTTCAGCGAATGTTCGCCTATTATGACATGTCCAGAATAGGGACGCTATGATTCAAGTGGTTAAGTAAAAAAGGTAGGGACACATCCCTGACGACCTCTCTGTCCCTTTCTCTCAGGTACACGTGTCCCTTTGTAGAGAAGTTCTCTATAGACATCGAGACTTATTATAAACCAGACACTGGGGGTCAAGTGGACGTCTTCAATCTGTCTTCTGCAGAGAAGAGACAGAGGACAATAGGTTAGTGTTTCACACACACACACACACACACACACACACACACACACACACACACACACACACACACTCACACTCACACTCACACTCACACTCACACTCACACTCACTCACACTCACACTCACACTCACACTCACACTCACCCACACACACACACACACACACACACACACACACACACACACACACACAAGCACACATGCATTCTGTTGTTGTCCTGTGTGCATGCATGTGTGCGTACATGCATGTGTGCGTACATGCATGTGTGCGTACATGCATACGCACGTGTGTATGTGTGAGAGAGAGAAAGATTGTGTGTGTGTGTGTGTGAGAGAGAGAGAAAGTGTGTGTGATGCCCCAGCATGATGTGGGATGCTGATGAGGTGAACACAGACATTCCCTGCAGGGGGTAAGAGTCCTTGGTGTGATTACATCACACACACACACACACACACACACACACACACACACACACACACACACACACACACACACACACACACACACACACACACACACACACACACACACACACACACACACACACACACACACACACACGTATTGCCATCTACGTACGTGGAGACTTTTTCCATTAAAAACCCAACCCCTAACCCTAAAATCTACTCCCTAAATGCCTCATCTTAACTCACACAACCTGAACGTTTTCTTAATTGTTGTAACCAGTGGTGGACAAAGTATACACTCTAGTAGTAAATACTCAAGTATTCAAAAGTACAAATTACGAAACACATTTTTAGAAATGATCAGAAATGTCAGACATTTTCAGAAAATAGGGGAAATAGCAGATCTACAAGCTCGTGTCACGCCGCAGCGCGTTGTGAGCTTGCAATTTTCACTATTTTATGAAATAGGGCTTATGTTTGAATTGTAGTGTAGTGAAAGTCATCAGCTTGCAAAAAACAAAAACCTAAAAACAAAAATGTACTTTAGTACAGTACTCAAGTAAATGTACCTAGTTACTGTCCACCACTGATTGTAACCTTGGCTCTAAAAAGCTTTATTAGCCATGAAAGTGAGCATTTCTCTCAAGGTGACCAGAAACATTTCCCCTTAAGTCACATTTTGTTTGGTGTTACTACTTGAGAGGACATTATGTCCCCATTGTGGCATGCATGCCACAATGGACCACATGCACAGCAGGTTTACAGCATGCTATGGCGGCATGCTGGTACTCTTCACTCATATGATTTGCATAAATTAATCTGGATATTGCAGATGCTTCTGCTGCCCTCTCTCTTAACATTAAACCTGGCATCCTTATTTTGGGTCTCATAATTGGTGAAAGATTTCCAGAAATTGTAAGAAAACAAAAAAAGGACAACAATCTCTATTCGTCATAATATGACAAAGTAAATACAGTATATCGTTACTGATATATATCGTTAATATCTCCATATTTCAATTTCTTATGTTTTTTCGTAAATTAATGCCCTATCCTCATACAAGAGTGTCGCACAAAAGAGAGAAAATTGCAGATCTACCAGCTTGTAGATCTGCTATTTTCACTATAAAATGTATAAACTAATAATAAAAAATTAATGGTTTTGGACATGTACAAAGTTTCCACCCGACAGCAACGATATAGTGTTTAAGTGGTTAAAAAACTGGGAAGCAAACACTTCCATGTATTTTGTGGGAAGATTAATAGTCCTATCGGGGTGAACGGGCTTTAGCGGCCCGGGCCCCTATAGGCTTTGGAACGCCCTCCCTGAGGATCTGAGACTAGCACAATCAGTGCTCTGCTTCAAATCTTAAGTGTTTCTCTTAGGACTATTTGCCTTTAACCCATTAAGACCGGGAAAGCATCAGTGTCATTTTAAGATTTATTTGGCTATTTTTTTTAATCTTTGAATATATATGTTTTGTAAAGCGAACATTTTAACTCAAATCTTTGCTTCTTGGGGTTCTACAAATGTCTTCTACATTCTATACACAACAGTTTAAAAAAAAAACGTATGTTGCTATAATCAATGGTTCTCAAACTTTCTCATGTCAAGCACCCCCAAAATGGTATGTATTTGGCTGCGGACCCCCATCTGAAATATATGTTGTTCCCTCAGATTTGAGTTACAAATGTTCGCTTTAAAAAATATATATATTCAAAGATTTGCACAAATTTTCACAATTGTTCAAAAATAGCAGATCTACAAGCTCATATTATGAGTATATCTGCTATTTGTGAATAGCCAAAGTATAAAATAATGGTTAAAGTGGTTACACAGATGCATTCCCGGTTTTGCTAGGTAAATTGTTTATTCCGTTGATAATGTGTTGTTTTTGTGTGTGTGTTTTTTTCGTGTTTTCAACACTTTCTGTAAAGTAACTTTGTTTCGAAAAGACGAATAAAGGCATTATCATTAATGTGTTCCATACAGACCCCATAGACATAGTGAGAGACTACATCCCTCCACATGAGTACCTGGTGGAGGAAGACCCCAAGCTGTATCAGTCCGTCAAGACCAAGCGAGGCCCGCTGACGGAGGACTGGATCGAGGAGATCAACCGGAACCATGGGCAGACCCCCGTCATGTGTGCCTACAAGCTCTGCAAGGTGGAGTTCAGATACTGGGGGATGCAGTCCAAGATCGAACGCTTCATCCATGATGTGGGTAGGTACTGTTGTGAGACAGCCGGTTCCTCAGAGGTTTTCGCGTCAAGGATCCCTAAATTGATACTGTAAATTGTCAAATTTACTCCACCCCAAGTAAAATTAGCTCAGTCAAAATGTTACCCGAGTAAAAGTACAAAAGTAATTGCTTTTAAATATACTTAGGGATTCAAAAGTACATGCTTTTAAAAATACCAATCCAATATCAATGCATTGCTGTAATGTTTTCACAATGAATTTATAGAACCTTGTAAGCGATGCAGTTTGGTATGTTTTTTTGTCTGTGTGTGCGCTTTTCATAACATGGACTTCAGATAAGGCCATGGAGTGTTCTTGGAGGTTTGTCAGGCTGATTCAGCTGCTCACACTCAGCTCATTCTTCTCCTGCTGCTGCCATTACCGTGTTTTGTTTTGAGTTGAAACAAGAACTCAAAAAAGTGGTGGATATATGGATACGTTTGCACGCCTGGATGACGTATTTCCGCTTTTATGTAGATCAGGGGTCTTCAACGTTTTTCGGGCCAAGGACCCCTTAGCTGACAGAGAGATGAAGCAGGGACCCCATACGATTCTTATATTTTAGAACGCTTTCCATTCTGTCATACAGAAACGTGAATGGCACCTGCATTGTGGCCTTGCATAGAACTTTAAAATTCTGTTCAGCTCACAACCCAGACATTGAAATTGGAGAAGTAAAAAATTGGAGAAGTAAAAACTTCTGACTAGACACATAACTTCAACATGCGTGAGAACACTGTTCCGTGTGAAATCCATTGAACCTCAGAATGGTGAAATAGAGAGCAGTTCTTCACAGCTTTCATGACATCTGACAATTCAGCACTAATTTCTTTGGCAACGTTACGTGTGACTCCCTAGTCCCTGTGTAGCATGCAGTTTAACCTGTAACCTGTGTAGCCTGCAGTTTAACCTGTAACTTGTGTAGCATGCAGTGCCTCCATCAGGTGCACACATACTGTAGGAGCCAACCAGTGCTCGAGCACCTGCCTGCTTTCATAGGAGAAATTGTAGCCCTTATCTTATTTAAATATCGATCTTGCAGTTGAGCAGTTGCTCTCCACCCTGCTCCCATTCAATACAATGTAGGTTAGGTCGCTTTGTTTTCTCATCCTGATATGTCTGAAAACGTTTTAGTTGAGCATGGATGTCTCCATGTTTCTTGTTAAAACTAGAGTATAAAGGGCACGAAAATAGCAAATTAAAGTTGTCAGCACTCGCTATGCAACACTTTTAAAAACTCACAGCAGAAGAAGGAAATGTAAGCATTTCTCAGACATGAAGTATGTTCACATTATAGGACATTATGCAAGTAACACTCAAAAGTGTGAACTTGCTACAGTAGGTTCTGTTGACAGGCTTTTTATTAGGGCTTATCTATGAATCATTATCATTCATATTTGTAATTTTATGAAGTATGCACACTTTTACTAGACTGGGTCTATATTGTTTAACTTATCTGTTTAAGGAGATACAGAGGTTTTTATCAAGGAGATAGAACGGAAGCGGACGGGTAGCCATATTTTTTGGCACGATGATCCATCTGTCCCTTCCTTCTCAGAGTCACCGTGGGTGATTCCAGAGCTGCGCTAGCCCCCCCGTGTGGAAAAAAAAACAAAAAACAAAAAGACTGATAACACGTTTTTTACCGTGTTCGGCACCTAAGCGATACTCTCTGAAAACACGTTTTTTACCGTGTTTGGCACCCGATGTGTTAAGTACAGTACTCAAGTAAATTCACTCCGTTACTGTCCACCACTGCCTCTGAACAATGCATTGCCACAAGCAAAGCAACAATGATGTTTTCACCAAATTAGGTACAAGTATTCAGGCATGTGACAATGAGCATCAAATAGGGTTTTGATATTCCATACTATACTGTTTGCCTGTAATTGGCTTCCAAAACATCCAATCCTCCCCAAATTGGAATCGCACGTTGAGAGGCCTCTATGCAGCACACTGCCAAAGGCGACTTTTACTTCTAGGGTGCCACAAATGTTGAAAAGTTGCTCTGTGTGTTCTATAAATGCTATTTCACCACACAGCCCAGGCAACTCAGCCTGATGGAGATATACGCTCCGTGGAGAGCCCTTACACTAGTTTAAAGCAGCAATCCGGAACTTATTTTAGTTAAAGACGGGGTGCCGTGATTTTCAGTGATTCCCCCCCCCCCCTAAAACATAATCATCAGGTATTATGGTTATACTAGGAGGAAGATTTTTTTCAAAAAAGTGTACAGAAATTGTTAAAATTATTTTTTTATGTGGACACGCCTCCAGTTCATTAAGTATACCTGGTTCTCACCTTAGCACCTCCTCCACCACCTTAGCACCACCCACCCGTCCTAGTCCCTCCTCCTCCTCATGCCCACACCTGTTGTGTTATGATAATGAGGGGGAGGGTATATATTTACTATGTCACTAAAGGGCTGTTTTCTCATGAAAAACAGAAAAAGTGCAAAACCATGGCACCACCTCTTTAATTCATTGTTATTTTAACCAATGTATATGGAAAAGTATGTTAATACAATATACATAACTAGTACATCTGCAGTGGTTGGAGGTTGTCTTTCCCTACTCTTCCATTGAGACATTTAGATTGTGGTCAGGCAGGACCTACTAGTTGACAAGAGGCATTGTATGAAACTCAAATCGAACCAACTTGCCTTCCCAAGGCGAGTTGTTCTAGCTGACGAGTGAAAGAATAGTTCATCTCTGTTAGCTTCTGCCCTTGCATGGCGGATCTGGGTTTGAATCCCGGGTAGGTACATCTGCAGGGCGTGGACGTGGTCTCCCTACTCTTCCACTGAGCCATTTTAACCCTGGTGTCGGCTAGGAACTGGTTAACAAGTAGTAATGCCTTTAAGCTGATAAGACCAATATTATTTCCTGGCCAAGGGGGGTTTCATGCAAGATATTCGGGTTCGAATCACTTTCCGTTATCTCTCTCTGGCAGAATAGGACACAACATTTACTGATTGTAGTTTTGACTCTTCTGACCAGAATCACCGTCTTTCGATTGCACTCTCCCATATGTTTCCAGTAATAAAAGCCGGCAGGAGAAGCAGGGAGCAAAATGAGACAGAAAGAGCGTCCACAATATAATGACGGAAGAAACGAGGTTAAGCAATTATATCGCAAGAGAGAAGTGTAATTTTGAAAGAGTAGAACCAGAGAGAAAAGAAGAGCGAACACTGGCTCTCTGAGATAACAGAGAACAGCAGACAGGATCATTTGCTGCCTGTGTTTGGCTGGCAGGTTAATCACAGTAATCTGGGTGCTGTTTATACACTCTCTCACTGCTCTCAGACCATTCTCTCACATACTATGATAGACACACAGGAGCTCGGAATCATTAACCACTTTAACCCTGTCGTCCCAATTTTGGGGCATGTCATTATAGGGCGGAAATGAAAATGTAAACTCACACAAGGTGTCGCAATGGCCAGTCTTCCACGAGGCCACTAAACCCCTAGGGGGTCCTCAGAGTTACTACAGGGGGGCTGCCAAATCTTTGTGTGATAGGATTTTTTTTTACACCAACCACTTGAACCCTAGCATCCCTATTCTGAGGGGAATATTAGCCGAAAATAGCCGATCTACAGCAACGATAAGCCGGAAAGCACTGGAGAGCTCGGGCAGTTTTAAAGGCTTTTTTTTATTATTGAAGGTATTAGTAGTAGTTTTATTTTGTTTAATTTGCTTTAAAAAAATTAAAAGCAAATTAATACAAAGCCTTCATTTGTTATCATTGGGTTAGGGTTAAACATAGACAAAAAAGGTGTAGGCTGAAGCCTTAGCTTATTGTGCCTACCCTTTTAACCTTTCAATAACTATCATAGGTAAGAAAATACAACAAAACAAACAACAAAAAAACACAAAAAAATCACTTGGATTTTCAAAACAGAAAAAGAGAAAAATAGTAACAGAAACCAACCTTCTGTTTTTTTATTATAATTGATAGTATCTCTCAAGTATATTTTATGTCATAGTAAAATTATATAGCATATAATATATATAATTATATGAAATATATTTCATATCATACCAATGTTCTATATTTATATATTATGTTAGATCTGTATTCTGCACATCTTTTTAAATTTGTTTATTGAGCTAAAACATTTTTGTTCATCATCTAAGCTATTTCATAAATTGACCCCTTTAACCGATATACATTTACCTTTATTATTGATTTTGCATGCGTTCGTTGAAAACAGCAATTCCCCTTAAGTTGTACCGGCTCTCTCTAGGCCGGAAAAGGTGCTACTGTATGTACAAAAAAACAAAACAAGACTGACATTTTGATGTCGATCATAGTCAGATGGCAGGCAGAGGCTAGAGTGGCATTTAACCCATTAAAACCCAGAAAGCATCTGTTTTATTTTAGATTTTAGCTATATATATATATATATATATATATATATATATATATATATATATATATATATATTTTTTTTTTATACTTAAATGCCACTCTAGCCTCTGTCTGCCATCTGACTATGATCGACATCAAACATTTTTTTCCAGAAAACTCTTTTAGAACAGTGGTTTAGAAAAGTAGTTCTCAAGAATATCAGATATACAGTGGAGGGGGGGGGGGGGGGGGTTCTAGTGTGCATTAGCATTTTAACCACTTTAACCCCTAACGTTGGCTATTCAAAAATAGCAGATCTACAAGCTCATAGCGCGGCACTCGGTGCTGCGCTATGAGCTTGTAGATCTGCTATTTTTCTAAAATCTTGAACATTTAGTGAACATTTTAAACACAAATCCTTGCTTCTGGGGGTTCCTGGCACAATATATTTTCAGATGGGGGTCCGCGGCCAAATATTTATCAATGTGGGGGTCCTTTCCGTCCCTCCCAGGCTTACGCAAAGTGATGGTCCGAGCTCACCGGCAGGCGTGGTGCTGGCAGGACGAGTGGTACGGCCTGACCATCGACGACATCCGGCTGCTGGAGCTGGAGACCCAGCTGGCCCTGGCCAGGAAGATGGCCCAGTACAGCCTCACCGAGGAGGAGGGAGCCGAGACCAACGGAGGAGGGGGGTCCTCCGTGGGCCACCAGGACCAGGACCAGGGGGGGGCCGAAGGCCAGCTGCTGGGGGTCATCCCCGAGACGGGTACGGATGAGACGCGGGGGGAGCTCACCAAGCAGTGGTCCATTTCTTCTAGATCCTCCAACCGGTCTTCTAAAAGAGGTGTGGAGTCACGTATCTTAACACATTTTGGGCGGGAACCCCATTTTGTAACTATACCTTTCAGGGCGGAACCCCTTTTGGGGTTCCTGTTGCTATATGTACAGTATATAGCAACATACGTTTTTTATCATTTTTGAATAAATATTTGAAGTTTTTCAGAAAACTTAGGTCAGGATTTAGACGGCGTTTTTAGACTCGGCCTCAGGTCTAAATGGGTTAAAGGAGTAGTTCACCCAAAACATGACTTACAACATGAAGCCTTGATTTTTTTTGTTTTTGACGCATTCCTAAGCCAATATTGACTGGGTGTAAAGAGACTCCCTTGAGTCTCTTACCGGATACTTTAGCATCAAAAAAATCTCCATGAATTCAATGCTTCATGGGGTGTGTAGTTGATAGAAAATAAGTAATTTTTTGGGTGAACTATTCCTTTAACTATACCCAACGCGTGTCTTACTGTACCTTATCGTTGCTGTCGGGCCAGAAACCTCTTATCTCCATATTTTAACTTTTTGTGTTTTTTCGTAAATTTATACTTGATCATACAACAGCGTCACACTAAGACTAAAGCAAAAGTAGCAGATCTGCAAGCTCGAAATGCGGTGCAAAGCAACACGTTTTGAGCTTCTGCTACTTTTGCCGTTTTTGAATCTGAATCCTGAAAAGTAACAGTTTTGGACATAATGGGTTTCCACCCGACAGAGACGTTATGTAAATGAAGTATGATAAAATATAACGTGTCTGTCGGGCAGTAATCTCTCAAGAACTGATTCTGCTCTCCGCTTGAATCTGTCGGGGGGGTTCGTCATAACGTGTACGCACTGGCCTACAAGTGGGCGTGCTTTCAGATCAAAGGCGCTTTACCCAACCAAATGTAGTGGGCGGGATTTACTGTCTGCTCTCGCTTCCCACTGAAAACAAAACCGAAACTCATTTAACAATAGCGTCCTCGGAGCAGACAAAACCACGGAAAGATATTCACATTTTAACTTGCTCTTTCCTCATAGAAACAAGTGGGCTTATAACCAAAACGATCCATGTTCTCTGGGAGAAGTGGTGTTAGTGTTCCGTGTAGAAATATTGTTAGTGGGAATGAAAACATAAGCGCACCACCGGAAGTGGAGCGCTGAGGGCAGACCAAAAACCCTGGTTTCCTTGCGCACGGGTGCTCCATTTAGCTCCCCCCAGAGCCAAGTGAAACAGTAAAAAACAGCAGAGGGCGCTGTTTTTCCTTTGTATTTGGCAATGGGTTCCCAGATTGGTTGGGCAGAAACCTTGTATCTCCATATTTCAACTTTTTTATCCTACTTTGTCGTACAGCAGTGTCGTGCAAAAGTAGCACAAGCTTTTGTTAAAAGTGAAAGTGGTTAAGTCTGTATGTGGGTTTTATAAATATTAATATTGAACCAGTGAAAAGTATTTAAAAGAGCTCGTTAAATAATAACTACATTGGATCCAGTGGAACACTTTTTTTCTCTCTATTTCCTGAAAAGTAACCGTTTTGGACATACAAGGTTTCTGCCCCGACAGCGGCAATAAGAAAGATAATTAATTCTCTTATGTAAAGTCTGTTGTATGTTGTCGTGAAGTTTGATCCAGTGTTTCCTATGTGTACAGGCAGCCCATCTCACCAGAGCATTTCAGAGTGGAGAATGCAGAGCATTGCCCGGGACTCCGATGAAAGCACAGACGACGAGTTTTTTGATGCACATGGTACGCTCAAAGACCGTTTCTGTGTTGTACATACTATAATCCTAAAAGTGTGTGCAAAGTAGGCTATTTAAAAAGATAATAAATTGTTTGCTCTAATTAACTTGGCCCAGTCTTTGGTCACAAAGCGCTTTGTACAATATACCCTTTGTACAATACACAGCTAAAGCCCAATTTCTTTTAAGACACAACTGCAAATTCCTTCTCATTAAGTGAACTTGCATTACTTAATTGGAAAGCTGTTAATGTTGAATTGTGTCAATTGTCGTCTTATTTTAGTGTTATTGTTATTGCATGACACTGCAGTTAAAATGTTTCTGTACAATACTGGTGCCAGCAGTATATATTACTCAAACTTTACATGCCTTTTACATGCTCTTGTTTTTCGTCCTGCAGAAGACTTCTCAGATAATGAGGAGATATTTCCCACAGAGATCGCTAAATGGAATTCCAATGATCTGATTGACAAAATAGAGACGACAGAAGTAGATGAAGGAAATGGTAGGTTATTATACATGTGTATATATACACTGTAGAGTATCACCCATCAGGCTGATTAAACTGTGCCAGAGTGCTGGGTGATAATTTCTCATACCCATAATAATATTTATTCACACGGTCAATAAGAAAGAAAATAGTATTTGATCGACCCTTTAATTTAATTGATAGATAATTCAATAGATCCTGGTTTAACTATTTTGGGCATGTCAAGTCTGCAAATAGATGTCTCCGCCAGGCCGAAGGCATGGCCGACACTATATGTGTTGCACCCTGTCTGTGTGTGTGTGCGTGTGTGCGTGCATGCGTGCGTGCGTGCGTGCGTGCGTGCGTGCGTGTGCGTGTGCGTGTGCGTGTGCGTGTGTGTGTGTGTGTCCGTGCGTGCGTCCGTCTGTCCGACTTTCTGTGAGCAGCTAATCTCCAGTACCGTTGGGCCGATCGCAGCGAACACACTCCCTGGATGCCTGCATTTTTCAGATCGGCCTGTTATAGTGCCACCAGGAGGTCGATTTGTGCAAAACAAATGTGAAAAGGAATGTAAAACATTTTTTTTAATAATACTCCTTCAGATTTTATCAAAATTTCACGGTACACATGATCTCTATAGTCATGTGATCAAGACGGATCTGTTAGATTTTTCATATTCCATCCTGATTGGCTAAGATTGACATCTAAAGTTTGCAGAATTGGCCCGTTTTGAACAAAATGCCTCAAATCATGAACGCAGCGTTTGCGACGATTGCGGTGAAACTTTGCACACACATTCGCACTACGTTGAGAAACAAATGCTACCCTTTTAACATTGCCCTACAAGACTTTGATAATTGCTGTATGTATGAACATAATTTCATAGTCTGTCTAAATCATTTCTCCTCTGTGTCTAAATGTGTTTTCACAGAATCCCTGTATCAAGAGTCTGGTGAGGAATACACAGTCACAAGTAGTCAGGACACACAAATTGAGGTATGATTTCTTTACTAATATTACTCAGGTCTACGTCAAACTAATATCTATCATTGCCTGTATCAATAAATGATGATCACTTCAAACTAACCTTCACTTATTCTGATGATGTGGTGAAATTATGGCGCAACTCTACCCAGTAAAATCCTCCAGGGTCTAATGACATTACAAAAAAGTCAGTTAGACAGTTTCAGCAGTAGTTCTATTAAAATGATCCCTGGCTAATGAGCCTCATATGCCTTAATATATTATAATTATCCTCTATAACAAAAATATAAAATGAAAAACACCTTCAATATTTTATTTATTTTAGAAATAGATCATCTTTTACTCAAGGGGGACAACGCCCGTCGCAAGTTGATAATGTAATTTGTCGATGTGTGGTCCAGCCCTATGGAGTGTATGGAATGATAACTAAAAACCAACTTAATACTTAACGCTAATATGAGCACAAAACAATATTTTAAATACCTTTTTATTGGAGATAAAACTGTGAATGACTCTGTTTAACATTCAGATAAAGCACATGATGTAACACATAATTTTGGATGTGTATCGGTGCTCTGGGCGACATAAAAATCTTCAATTTCAAGGTCCCTGGGTTTGATATGCACCAGGCAACGGACCCCCATTTTTGTTAACAGGGTTTTTAGTTGTTGTTTTTTATCTCTAGAACTTCAATCCTCAGTGGTCCATTTGGTTCCATTAGTGCACTCTCTGAGTTACAGACCCGTAAGGGTCCATTTACGTAATTCCTAACTATCAGCCATTTAGCTGGGGACCCCCTGGAATGAACCCTGAGGGTACCTCGGCTCCACGTTGAGAACCAGTGCATTAGTAGAGGACACTGGGAAGCATGCATTATGCCACTGTACTACTCCACAGAATTAGATCACGCCCCCCCCCTCCCTGCATGTCGTTCATTTGTCTCTCTCTCTCTCTCTCATGTTCTGTTCCTTGTTCACCCTCACCACACACTCACTCTGCACTCTGTTGTTGTCTCTTCCCCTTCCCTCCCTGTCTCCACTTCTACCCTGTTTTCTGTCCCCTTTCAACCTGCAGGATGGTTCGTCCCAACAGTGTCCTCAGTCCTCTAAGATTCATGTACTCATTCTGGTCCTGCATGGAGGCAACATTCTGGACACAGGCTCTGGTACACACGGATTTCAGACAAGACCTTTGTGTAGAAATCACTGTTTGGGGGGGGGGGGGCTTCCGGTGGTGCGGGGGCAAAGTTCCTTGCCCACCGTGGCGGAGACTAGCTGTTGGAAATAGCCTACAAGCTCACAATGCCTCATGACGCATCACGACGCAAGTCTGTGTGGCGTATACATTCTGCATCTCGGTTACGAAAAGACCTGCCCTTGCCTGCCGCTGATTGGCCTACGGAACGCCCCCCTTTCTGTGACGCACGCGTAACTGCTTCGCCAGTCCCTGTGTCTCATTCCAGGAGGACAGCGCTGGCCCGTTTTCCTCTATGCTGGAAAATAATGCTCGGCGCTCACACTGCCTGGGGGGGGGAGGGGCGATAATTTACGATTGTGTCCCTATCGGTACATAACTCGAACGCCGCTGAGTCGGCTCTGGCGGAATTTGCAAAGTTCGGCACGGCGATTCGCTCATTCGGCGGTGCCGCTCGTTGCTCAAGTCCGCCAGAGACGGCGCGCCCCTGTCGTTGTAAAGTTTTTTTTGCCTAGAACTACTGCTGTAGTCTGTTCTCACAGAGTGGGCCTAAACCTAACCTTAATCCTAATAAAATTATTTGCGACACATTTTAGATAATATAAATAAACAGCACTGGGAATGGGATTCAATCCTGTGGTGCTGGGATTACTAGTCTAATGCTTAACGGTGCACGCCACGGAAAACATGTGGTATTGGGAGTTATTTAAGGCATGTGACAGGCAGTTCTGCGTGTGTCACGGAAGTTGTTGACAAGGCAACAAGCTCTGGCCAATCAGAGGCAGGTGGGGCTGAGTCTTTTCGTAACCCAGATGCAGAATATATTTACGCGTCTGTGTGGGGATCGAGGAATTCAGGAAATGGGCTCTATGCACAGCAGCCATGTTGGAAAAACCTTTGATCGCATCCTTACTTCCTTCACAGGTGTTACTAATGATTCTAATGAATGTTCTGTGCCATTTAGTGTAGCATAGTGGTTCTCAGATGCTTTCATTTCAAGGACCCCCATAATTCTGAGACCATTTGTACACTCAGAGTTACACACCTGTAAGGGGCCATTTTGAACCCCCCCAAGGAACCATGAGGGTCCCTGGACCACACTTTGAGACCCACCGGTATAGCAGAGTGTTTCCAGTGAGCCAACATGCACAATATCAGCACGCTGACTCTGTTTGACCAGAATGGAACAGAGCCTTACCATAATCAGTATCATTGGTAACCTGTGGAGGAAGTATGGAAGAGGCCCAATCTCTTTCCAATATGGCTGCTGTGCATAGAGCCTAATGACCAAATTGGGAGAAAGGGAGAAACATTGGGGGGAAATTACTGTAATCAGTGTTTAGGCATTCTAAAGTCATGGCCTAAACAGAATGATAACATCATCCATGTTATGGATGAGACAGAAACAAACGACTGGAAAACACAATACACACATCCTAATCATGATAATGATCTCGTTCTTTTCGAGAATCCCACAACTCTGTTGTGTTTTTTTGCAGGCGAACAGACCAGCAAGCAAGGAGATGTGAACACGCTGAGCGGGGCGTTTGAGACGGTGATGAGACTCCACTATCCCACAGCGCTGGGTCGCATCGCCATCCGTCTGGTTCCCTGTCCTGCTGTGTGCGCTGATGCATTTTCACTAGTATCCAAGTGAGCAACACTCGCACATTATCGTCGCTGTCGGGGCAGAAAGCTCTTATCTCCATATTTTATATTTTATATTTATATTTTTCGACGCATTTTGAGTTTGTCGATCTGCTACTTTTGCTGTTTTTGAATTTGAATCCTGAAAAGCAACAGTTTTGGACATAATATATGAGGTTTCCGCCCGACAGAGACCATGTTCACCACAGGTGTATCATCAACTGTCATTTGCCTAATCAAATACATGGATAATGCATTGTTTAAAGGGAAAAAAATGGCAATCAGTCAATCAAACCTTATTTATAACACACAGTTCATGCATTAAATGCAACTCAATTTGCTTCACAGAAGATAGTGATTAAAAAGAGTATTTTTAATCAAAGGCTCGCTTTCAAACCACAGCATCCTTCTGGGGGAAAACGTTCCCAGAAAATAGCTTGTAGATCGGCTATTTTCAGAGAAGATATATAATGTAGAGCAAATACGGAAAAAGACACTAGTATGAGGGACTCCACGCTGCTGTTAAACGCTACTTCTCCATGCCCTTTTCTTCTAGCGTTTGGAACAGTTAAGAGACCACTGTCACTGTCAGAGGTTCTAACAGTACGTTTTAACAGCGGGCGACTCTCGGGCGATCCCGGGCGACATCGTCCAAAAGATAAAGAAAATCCATCTTTCATCGCCCCCCCACCCACTTCGCCCTATCGCCAGTAGTCGCCGGCTCTCATAGACATATAATGCACTTCCGGAAAATACTATCCTGATCGCCCGCTGATCGCCCGCTGTTAAAACGCACCGTAAGGGTCTTGCCAGGCACACAAAGTACATACTGTACTGTACCTAAATGCATCTCAGATAAATAGACTGTTTCATTGCCATTTTAGTGATTTAAAAACCAATGAAAGGATCTTAAAATTGATTCTTAAACTAACAGGCGACCAGTGCAGGGACTTCAACATACATTCTCTCTCTCTCTCTCTGTGTCTCTCTCACTGTTTTTAACCATAAAACAAACTATTTATATTGTGAGGACCAGTAACATTGTCCCCACAATGTCTATTTCTCAAATTCTGCTTTAATTGTGTGGACACAAGAACAGTAATACAAGTACAAACACACTGAGACACCCAACTAACCATCGTGTCCGTTCTCCCGTCCAGCCTGAGTCCTTACAGTTACGACGAGGGCTGCCTGTCCAACAGCCAGGACCACATTCCACTCGCTGCCCTTCCCCTATTGGCCACCTCCGCACCGCAGTACCAAGACGCCGTGGCGACCGTCATCATGCGAGCCAATCAGGTCTACGGTGACTTCATGAAGTCTATGGAAGGATCTTCTTTTTCTGGTCAGGTCAGTGTGGAATTAAGAGGGGCTTTCCAGCGGTGGGAAGTTATGAAGTACATGTACACAAATACTGTACTTAAAGGGATAGTTCACCCCAAAAAAAATCTTTTCTTCTATCGATTAGTCACCTCATGGAGACTTGAATTCATGGAGATGACCAGCGGACCAGTAGGAGACACATAGGAGACTCCTTGTGTCTCCTACCGGAACCGCTGCCGGTCATCAAATTATTGACTTTGAAATGCGTCAAAAACTAAAAAATATCCATGTATTCAACTCCATGGGGTGACTAATCGATAGAAAAAAAGTCATTTTGGGGGTGAACTATCCCTTTAAGTATTTTACCGTATTCTAATCCCTTCAAGATTCCATTATGTTTAGTTGATTCAGATTCCCCAAAACCGTGGCCATGATTCCATCTTTCTATTGGCCGTGCGTTTATTATTTGTCATGGTGTGCAGCAGTCAAAGTTTAGCAATGTCGAACGTTGACCTCAACTCACGCTGAGCGCACCAACAGAGACTCCACAGAGCTCTCTGTGGTGCCCGTGCCACTTTGCTCGACAGAGCAGCAAACAGTCCTTTTGGTGCTGTGCAACCCACTGGAAATAATGGGTTAGAGCCCTGCGGTGCCGTTGCCACGCCCATTAACACATTGAATGCCAGTCGCGTAGATCTACGCGAACCTATTTAAAGCCGCAGCGTGCCAGTCGCGTAGATCTACGCGAACCTATTTAAAGCCGCAGCGTGCCAGTCGCGTAGATCTACGCGAACCGCCGATTCCCATTGAAATTGCCCCAGGTGCACTTTCCGAATTTTTTTGATCCATTTCCGTTTCCGGTTTCCGGTCGGAAACAGAATTATTCGGGTTCCGGTTTTTTCGATCGTATCCGCTTCCTGTCTGGGATCCTGTTTAAAACTCGATTTTCTCGGTTGTTGTTTTTCTCCTCGCTGATCACTGTTTAGCGTTGATCGGCTGTATCTTCAAGATGGCGGCTCGCATTTGGAAACTGTTTTCGCTGGCCGTTTCTCACGGATCCGCTGTGTGTTTAGAACCAAATGAACGCGCACTTTTAACTTATTTAGCGAGGTCTGTGGCGACATGAAAAAAACAAAAAAACAACAATAAAACGCTGGCACTGGTGAGTACATTATGAGATTAAACTCTGGCATGGAATGTGTTAAAGGAATAGTTCCCCCCAAAAATGATTTTTTTTCTATCGATTAGTCACCCCATGGAGACTTGAATTCATGGATATTTTGGGGGTTTTGTCGCATTCCTAAGCCAATAATTTGATGACCAGCGGACCGGTAGGCAGCAGTTCTGGTAGGAGACACAAAGGGGACTCTTTGTGTCTCCTACCGGAACTGCTGCCGGTCATAAAATGTTTGGCTTAGGAATGCGACAAAAACAAAAAAATATCCATGAATTCAAGTCTCCATGGGGTGACAAATCGATAGAAAAAAAGTCATTTTGGGGGTGAACTATCCCTTTAAGGCCCATAGTTCTCAAACGTTTTCGTGCCCAGAAGAGAAGATTTGAGTTAAAAAAAAAAACACTTTCAAGATTTTTTTAAAAATGGCAGATGTACAAGCCGGCTGTGAGCTTGTACTGTATATCTGCTATTTGTTAATAGCCATATAAAATATGGATAAAGGGGTTAAAATGATTGCGATGCTGTATTAATACATTTTGCTGGGGACTTCCCAAGGAACCCTGGGGGTCCCCGGTCGGACCCCACTTTCAGAACCAATGCATTAATTAACGTAACCCTCAAAATTGCATTCAAGTGCTGTACTTGAGAGTAAATGTACTCATGGTTACTTTACACCACAGGGGATTTTCATTCCCTTCCCACCCATCCAAGTATGACGTAAGAGCATTGGCTTCCATGTGGATGTTGTCAATGGACACTGGTCCAGTACGAACACGCGTTTCTTTCTCTCTGGCAGGTGTGTGTTATTGGAGACTGTGTGGGGGGCATCCTGGCCTTCGACGCTCTGTGCAGCAGCGCTGTGACCGTGTCAGAGAGCCAGAACAGCAGCCGGAGGGGAAGTACCATCAGTGTGCAGGTATCAACACACACACACACACACACACACACACACCAGTGTTGATTTTGTCGAATAAAAACATAAAAAACTACCTTTTTTCACTGACAAACGAAATAAAAACGAAATAAAAAGCAAGCTACGATGACTAAAACTAAGACTGAATATATTGACAATTTCGTCAACAAATAAAAACTAGACTAAAATGTTAGTGAGGGACGAGCGGAGAAGAGATCCAGTTGAACTAAAAGACAAGTCATTTTATGTTTGGTTGCGCTCGGATGTTGCACTCTGAAATTAGCTGAAAAATTGGCTATTTTCAGCATGCAACCTGTACAAATGTACCTTTTCAGCATGCAACCTGTACATTTACTCTCAAGTACAGCATGCAAATGCTGTACTTGAGAGTAAATGTACTCATGGTTACTTTACAGAACAAATAAAAACTAGACTAAAATGTTAGTGAGGGACGAGCGGAGAAGAGATCCAGTTGAACTAAAAGACAAGTCATTTTATGTTTGGTTGCGCTCGGATGTTGCACTCTGAAATTAGCTGAAAAATTGGCTATTTTCAGCATGCAACCAAGTGTAAAATCAGCCATTACGACACCATCAAGGCACCGCCAAAATATATCTTAGTCGACTAAATCAATTGTAGATTTAGTCGACTATAATCTTATGATATTTACACACACACACACACACACACACATACGTAGCCCCTCTCTCCTGCTTCTGCCACTGTAGAAGCTGAATGTGCACATAACACCCTGGGGCTGCTCTCCTAATACAGTATGTCGCTTTCTTTGAATTTCTTAAGAGAAGCTCCCTTACTGATCCCATGGAGATGATTACAGTTTGTAGTGTTGCATCTAAGAACTGCATGTAAAACACAAGATGTAGGTCTTTCTTCTGGGGCTGAGAAGTTGTGTTGTAGACTTGGACAGTGTTTCAAATGTGATGTTCTTTGTGTTCCTATCTGACTCAAGGCAAAGGAATAAGGAGGTATCTACAGTAGCAGGGTAGCGGAGAGTTCCCTTGTCATCCCCCTATTAACCTATTAAAACCAGGAAAGCATCTGTGTCATTTTAGATTTTAGCTATATAGCAACATACGTTTTTAAAAAAAACTCTTAGGATTTAGAACATTGGTTTAGAACACTAGTGGTTCTCAAAAATAGCAGATATACAAGCTCACAGCACGTCACTTTGTGCCGCGCTGTGAGCTTGTACAACTGCTATTTTTGAACATTTTTGAAAAATCTTGATGTTGCATTTTTTTAACACAAATCTTGTCTTCCTGGGTTCAAATACATATCATTTTGGGGGTAAAAGTTTGAGAACTACTGGTTTAGAAGGCATTTATAGAATCGTCCTCAAGTCTTAATGGGTTAAGACAGCATTGTTGGTGGTTTCACAGCTCTTTACTTGCCGGCGCTGCTCTCGTAATACAGTATGTCGCTTTCTGTGAATTTCTTGAGAGGAGCTCCCTTACTGATCTCATGGAGATGATTATGTAGTGTTGCATCCAAGAACCGCATCTAAAAACAAGATGTATGTCTTGTTCTGGGGCCGAGAAGTTGTTTTGTAGCCTTGGTGTTCCAAATGCGACGTTTGTTGTGTTCCTATTTGACACAGGACAACACAGGACAAAAGGGACAAGTCGTGGGAGGTATTGGCTAGCAGGGTAGCGGAGAGTTCTGTGTTATCCCCTCATTAACACAGCACTGTTGGTTGTAGAACACTCAGCTCTTCACTTAGCATAGATGGAAATTGCTGCCTGTTCTGCCTGCTAGGCAGGAACTGTTCCGTCTGCATTGTGACAAGCATGTCGGCTGTGAATGTCACAGTGGCGCCAATCGTCCCTTCCTTTGGACCCTCTGTTGTGTGTCATGTCCTTTGTATTGTTACTTTAATACTCATCAAACACAACTGCAGCCTTGCCATGCTCCTTCTTGTGGCGTCTTCATTTGGATCCATGGGGCCCTGAACATGCGTTGAAGAAGTGCTCCACCATCCAAGACATACTTGGCTGCCATCAACTACGTTATCTGCTGTTATAAAGCAGTAGGGCACTTCGTTTTTCTTTGAAACAAACTCCGTACTGGGTTTTGTGATGTTATATTGTCAGAATCAGCTTGGTTTGCTTTCACTAAAAGAGTGACTTTGAGAGCTGTTTCGACTAGTGACTAGTTTCGACTACATCATGACAAGGTAACCACACAACCCAAAACTCTACCAAAGTGTCCTATTGCTTTAAGGCCCAATCTGGGAATGCATTTGATAAAAATAATACATTTTTGTATGCTTATCTGGGGATAAGCATATTTTACTGCATGCATAAGAAGAAATCAGTTTCTGCCGGTTGCCTAATGCAAATTTTCAGCAATATTAAAGAGGTGGGTTTTGAGGGCAGTTTTGAAAGATGGGAGGGTGGGGGCTTCTTTAATATGGTTGGGGGGTACATTCCACAGGACAGCAACAGAAAAAGCCCTGTCGCCCCAGGTTTGGTGTTTGGTCCTGGGGACCACCAAACGGTTGGCGTTGCCAGACCTGAGGGAGCGGGGGGGACACATGAGGGTGAAGGAGGTCAGAGAGGTAGGGGGGAGCCAGATTGTTGAGTGCCTTTTGAAGTGGATTCTATGCAGTGTTGATTTCGTCGACTAAAAGTATGACGAAAAATGTCTGGCGACTACCTTTTTTCACTTACGCAAACGAAATAAAAACTAACCTATGATGACTCAAACTACGACTAAATAATTTTGACTAAAATGTTTGGGAGGGACTAGTGGAGAAGAGTTCATTTAGACACTTCAGCTCAGAAATAACCAGACCGTAATAAACCATTAACCATTTATTAACATATAACCGTTACCATATATGCAATGATATTGCATTCGAGTTTGGCGGTGTGACTCTGCTCATGTGATATTACAGATTCCTGTGCAAACATGTCACAGATCATTCATTCACAAACCCCAGAGCAGAGCATAAACACAGTTTTACATAAACATTGAACCTTCAATGCCTAATTAAACTACCACATATCATAGTACAATCCATAGAAGCACAGTACAATACACAGAATCATAGTATATCCATAGAACCACAGTACAATACACAGAATCAATCAATAACAATATGAACTAAAAGCCACAGGGAGGAGGCCGGGGAGGTGGAGGGAATTTGAAAACCTACAGCTGTACAACCGGCACTGACAGCCAAGCACATAGAATGAACAGAGAACAGGCTGCTTAAATGAACCACCTGAGATGCACTGTGGGTATGAGGGCGTGAGTGAGTTAGCTTGTAGCAAATGAGAATGACAAGGGGTTGAACGTATGCCTTAAAGGAGTACAACTGAATAAGCTTGTTGCGAATGGGGGGGTCCGGGGAGTGTGAATGAAGTATATAAACATTCTGCCTTCCGTGTCTACATGAACTATCGTTACACTGAATTTCATTTAGACACTTCAGCTCAGAAATAACCAGACCGTAATAAACCATTAACCATTTATTAACATATAACCGTTACCATATATGCAATGATATTGCATTCGAGTTTGGCGGTGTGACTCTGCTCATGTGATATTACAGATTCCTGTGCAAACATGTCACAGATCATTCAATCACAAACCCCCAACACGCGCTCACTTGCAGTGAGCAAATACAGACCAACACCTTAACCTATATGAGAATGTTTATCAGTGAAAGCATCAAAGTGACACAATTTCATTTAAATCCATTTGATATAAATGAAATATGCTACATGAATTAACTATGTGAGTGTCAACGATGACACATTTCCTTTAAATGCATACCGAAGATGCCCTTCACATCTAAAGCCGACATTCTGCGCCAGCAGCAACTATTAGATGCACATTTGGCAAAACACTACCGTGTTTTGATGTTAAAGGAAATAAACTATGAAATTATGAATAACTATGTGTATAGACAGCAATGTCTAATTCCTTCTATATGATGGCAGCAATGCGAACCCTTTAGGCAAGTCCCGCTCGCCCGAACGGTGACCTGATATAGAAGGAATACACTATATAGTGATTATCAATAATAACCCTACCTTCTAGACCACCATTAAGCAACGTGAGACCCAACACGACCAATGCTTAATGGTGTACCATAATAATACCACTGTAGCAACGTGAGACCCAACACGACCATGCTACTAGTGGCTTACCATACCTTAGTGATTTACCACCTACCATTAATACCACTGTAGCAACGTGAGACCCAACACGACCATGCTACTAGTGGTTTACCACCTACCATTAATACCACTGTAGCAACGTGAGACCCAACACGACCATGCTACTAGTGGTTTACCACCTACCATTAATACCACTGTAGCAACATGAGACCCAACACGACCATGCTACTAGTGGTTTACCACCTACCATTAATACCACTGTAGCAACGTGAGACCCAACACGACCATGCTACTAGTGGTTTACCACCTACCATTAATACCACTGTAGCAACGTGAGACCCAACACGACCAATGCTACTAGTGGCTTACCATACCTCCCATTAATACCACGGTAGCAACGTGAGACCAAACACGACCAATGCTATAGTGTTTTACCTGACCCCCAACCTGCGCTCTGGCAGGAGCAATTACTTAACCATACGACATCAATAATGCAACTCCTGACAATTCCATAATTGATTACACATTTTTAATTCTTTCTTTTGAGCTGAAAGAATTTCATCCGTATTTAACGGATATAACGTTCATAAGCAGCAGATGACCGCGTGAATGATGGAACCAAAGATGCTGCTGAGTTGCAGCACCAATCTGCTGAGTTGCAGCACCAATCCGAAAGGAGTGAACAACTTGGGCAAGTCCACATCTGAAGCATCCTGCTTCTTGGCAGCGAACCAAGCCTTGACATGGCCCTCCCAACATCCGAACAAGGTTCATCTCCCCCAGGATTTAACCGCCGTTGAAGGTAGCGAGACATAGAAGAGAACGGACAAAAGCGGTATCAGTTCTTACAATAATTGATATTCCATTAGAATAAAGCGGTATCAGTTCTTACAATAATTGATATTCCATAAGAATAATTAACTGATTTAGAGTGCTTAAGAGGAATTGAAACATGTGACTGAAAGAGAAGACAGGAATGGAAATGTCATGCAAGGGTTAAAGCTTTCAGTGCAAGAAATGTATTCCCCAAATCTAAGAAACCCATAAGATACTGATAGAACTGCTTCCAAATAATATCTACATTAGTTAAGATTCTTTCCTCCGCCTAGTAATTACATAACTTCTCGCAGCTAGCTACGTTCATCAACACATGAGCAGTGTGATCCAAAGCTACTTTTGAGTCGAATCATGCATTAACTTTCACAAAATTTCACTATCACAATCCCAACATAGAATGGAGCGATTTAAACACCCATGTAATAAGTTCAATATAAAGCAACCATCCCAGAATACTTAAATGTCCGAGATCATTAAACGATCCATACCATTTGACATACGCCTGGATTTTATGGACGCCGTTTCCTTAGAACATCAGTGTGGGTTACACAGATCAAGCAGTGAGCAACCGACATGGCTTTCAGTAAGCTTGAACCAGAATAAATTTAGATTTGATTAATGATGACCTGCCTCTCATGACTTCAGCAGAAGTAGATCCAGTTATACCACCAAGGTGATCTTGAGAACTGCTCAGCAATGACCATATCGCTGCAGTAGTTATGAAGACCGGCAGCAACCCACAACCTGAACCTTCCCAGCATCCATGATGGACAGAAGTTCATGCCATCGTCAGAATTGGATCACCATAATGGGCAGTTGCTCAAGAAACATAAAACAGAAGCAGAATACGTTTAAGCAATGAATGAATATCCCTTTACAAAGACATGTTTAAGCTAAAAGTGAAGGTAACATGCAAGTTAGCTCATCAAACAATGAATCCAATCCATAATGCTGATAGGAATTGAAGCAGCAGAGAAGAGAATCAGATTAACCTTTGTATGCCCTCTAAATGGCACCCCCTAGAGATAATTACAGTTAAAACAATCACCCCATTCACAAGCTTCAATCCACAATGAATAGAAATAGCTACCATTATCTGCTCTCCTTCCAAACTACTTCCATTAACCCTTCTTACATATACTACAATCCTTACCTCACATTACCTGTTAAGCTTTTGACTTGAATAGCAGTACGGTGTCAATGCTACATAATGATATACAACAGCCCAAATAACTATCACAATTTAAGAACAATGACCTTGAGTACAGCTCGAATTGAACTTGGTGGCAACCAGAGCATAATCAAGCTAAGCCTCAGCAAACTATCCATATTATTTTATTTGAACCGAATGATTCAACCTATTATAGCTACCTTTACTTGAGCAGCTAGGCAGTATTAACAGATAAGCCTTTTATTTTAACCCCATTTAGATCTTTTGGCCCTAATGTACTCCAAGAGACCACAACAAATACAAAAATATAATACTACTACTACTATGAATGGTATCATGGTGGAATACAGCCGGGTAAAAGTATGTGCCATACCATCAACCAATCTTACAAATACTTCCACAATCCTTTTAATTTACAATGACCTTACATTATCTGATAAACCTTGGACTTTAAAATAGCATAACATCAATGCTTCATTAATATAAAACACAACCAATTATACCTAATGAATCAATTAGAGCCTGTTCTGTCCTCAATAAGTGTGGAGGTAGACAAATAGACAGACAGCTAACAATAGTTTTTTTTTTTTAGTAGTAGAATCAGTAGCTCGCACTTTAGAACTAACAGCAACCCAACCTGAACCTTCCCGGCATCCGTGATGGAAAGAAGGTCATGCCATCAAAAGCCTTGGATCACCATAATAGCAGTCAATCATGAAACGAAAAACAGAAGCAGTGTGAATTCAAGCAATGAATATCCCTTTACAATGACATGGTTAGCTAAAAGTGAAGTAACGTGCAAATTAGCTTCAGTGCACTAATGAATCCACCTGCATCTGAGAATCAGATTAACCTTTGTTTGCCCTCTAAATGGCACCCCCTGGAGGACAACCCACTACAATTGAAGCAATCGCCCCATTTCACAAGACTTCAAATCCACCATGTAATTATCTATTTAAGCATCTGCAAACTAATCCACCCACATTATAGTTACCTGAACTTGAGCGTTAATTAAGTGAATAGAACAGGAATGCAGAAATAACAGCTTCACTGAGTGGATTAAATTAACTTGAATATCCCATGATAGTTGTGTACCTATTTAACATGACAGTTACACTGCCATAATGCCTGCACATGACCAGTTAAGAAAGAAAACACCCTTGCCCTTTCACCTTATTCTCACACGGTAGCATTGAACTGATCCCCATGAACAACTGTCAGTTGCATAGACTACAGTACCCAAGATGCATTGCTGTATTGTATGAGACTTCCTGATTACTCCCAAGGAGTAGTCACGTGACACCACCACACCGTGTTGCCAGATTGTAAGAGAAACAAGCGGCCAAGTCTATAAAAGTCACAAAACAAATGTTTAGAATATTAAACATTTTTTGCACCATGATTACATATGAATCTGGGGTTCCTTCACTTGAACACTGTTTAGTAGTCATATTTGCTGTGACTTACAGAACACAATCCCAAAGTCACTTATAATAAGCAGACATGGCAACACTGATTTGATACACATGCTGTGTTTTCCTATCCTGGCTTGAGTACATGTCTGAATTTGACTTCTTGTCTTATATTAAGCCCCGTTGCACACTGATTGTCTACGACAGCCTTGATAAGTATAAACATATTATAAAAGCATTTGAGCAAGCAGTAGCAATACAACTGTTGGAAGCTCTGCTTGAAGCTTCAGAGCCAACTAGATAGCACTGCACCATTGTGGGTATTCCCAGAGTCAAGAGTGCCTCAGCAGAACAGCATTAGAACTTAGAAGCAGTACTTATTTTGGAAAAAGATTTGGCCCAAAAATAGCTCCATTACTTCTATACCTTAAGCAAACAATAATAATAATAATAATAATCATCTAAAATAGCCAAGTTTCATTACCTGATGAGGTAAAGGGGAGTAGCCTACATGGGAAGCAAGCCTGCTGTGTTAACTGTGCAGTGTTGAACAAACAAAGCTTTTACATGGCAACAAGCATGCTATGTTAGCTTTAAGCTACAAACAATTCGATTTTTCCACATGGGAAGCAAGCATGCTATGTTAACTGTGCAGTGCTGTATAACAAACAAAGATTCTACATGCAGCAGTATGCTATGTTAGCTTTAAGCTACAAACAATTCCAGCTTTCCACATGGTAAAAGGGAGTAGCCTACAACCAAGCTTCTACTGTACATGGGCAGCAAGCATGCTGTATTAGCTTTGAGCTACAACAATTCCAAACTTCTACATGGCAGCAAGCATGCTATGTTAGCTTAAGGCTTAAGCTATGAGCACAGTAGTGTTAGCAGCAATAATAGAAAAAGCATTGGCTGCTGTAGCAGTGGTAAAAGTCAGCATCATTAGCAAAATCATCTCCATAGCACCAAAATATCATAGAGCAGCACACAAAGCGTAGATAAGCAGCAGATGACAGCTCGCAGCAGCTAGCAAAATGCATTGGTTCAGCAACCAAGGAATTTGAAAATTTGAAAACCTACAGCTGTACAACCGGCACTGACAGCCAAGCACATAGAATGAACAGAGAACAGGCTGCTTAAATGAACCACCTGAGATGCACTGTGGGTATGAGGGCGTGAGTGAGTTAGCTTGTAGCAAATGAGAATGACAAGGGGTTGAACGTATGCCTTAAAGGAGTACAACTGAATAAGCTTGTTGCGAATGGGGGGGTCCGGGGAGTGTGAATGAAGTATATAAACATTCTGCCTTCCGTGTCTACATGAACTATCGTTACACTGAATATCCAGTAGAACTATATAGTCATCATGGGTGCGGGCGGGTGTCACAGACCGAAAATAGCAGATCTACAAGCTCACAACACGTCGCGCTGCGACGCGTTGTGAGCTTGTAGATCTGCTATTTTCGGCATGCAGCTACTGTAAGTGAAAATTTCGATGGCATCACGGCCCGCCAAAAAGAAATTTTAGTGGACTAAATCAACTGTAGATTTAGTCTACTAAAATCTTATGATATTTAGTCAACTAAAACTAGATTAAAGTAAAACATTTCAGGTGACTAAAATATGACTAAAACTAAACAGAATTTTATTCAAAAGACTATGACTAAAACTAAATCAAAATTTGCTGTCAACACTGATTCTATGACTAGTCTTTGGAAGAGACGACTTTATTTAACTAATTTTAACCTCATGGATCCTTACAGAAGACTTCATGCCAGGAGTGGCAGCTTGATCCTTTCTCTTAAAGGTGTGCTCAGCATGGGTTTATTCCATCCTTAGACTTCAATATCGCAGCGCCATGAACTCACTGTGCTGGATCAATGGATACGCATGCTCCCCAATGGCATTGCTCCACATTACTGTGCTATAATTATTTCTAACACATCTCTGTTATTGTTGTTTTTTGCTGTTGAGGAACCAAAACCAAAGAATTGTACCCTTGTGTACCTGGAAAGGCTTTCTCTCTGTTAGGGCTGCAACTATATTATTTCCTTGCAATTTTTCTATTGCTAACTTTTTTGATTAATCAAATAATCAAGAAGCAAGTTTTATATAATTTATATAAAAAATATATACAGTATATTTACATTTCGACAAATCTATTAAACACTAAAGTCCTATTTAATATTTTGTCGCAATAAAAATAATAATGAAAATAGCTGATCTACAAGCTCACGATGCTTTACATCAGCTATTTTCACCACTCAAAAAGTTAGTTTTAAAGAATTTCACATACAATGACATGCCCAAAATAGGATAGATTATTAATCTATCATTTTATTAATTTGTTTGATTGACTGTCTCTCTCCTTTCCTCATCTCTCTCCCAGGAGTCGGAGCTTCTCTCCCCGGGCATTGTTATAAACAGTGTCTCCTCCTCCCCCTCCTCTCCTTCCCTGGAGGGAAGCCGGCATCTGAGCCGCAGCAACATTGACATTCCTCATAGCAGCTGTGGTGCTGAAGACACCAGGAAACAGCTTCCACGCAAACGCAGCGACTCCTCCACGTACGAACTAGACACCATCAAACAGCACCAGGCCTTCCTGTCCAGGTCTGATGGAAAAACGCACACACACACACACACACACACACACACACACACACACACACACACACACACACACACACACACACACACACACACACACACACACACACACACACACACACACACACACACACAGTCAGATAGCAAGACAGGTAGACAGACATAGACAGATACACAGACACACACACACACGCGCGCGCCGAGAACCCGTCTAATTTATCTAAATCTACAATGCGCTCCTACATTGCAGGGAAATACTGCACTGGGAGACAGCGCTACACTTTAGACTGAGCTGGTCTAAGGCGCTATCACTCTCTGGCTAACTGAGTAATGCGCCAATAATGCGCCAGACCACACCTCACTGTAAGACCAACACGCCCCACGCACAATTGGTAATTATAAAACGTGGGTGCTGGGCGGGAAAATGACAACTGCGTCGGTTGGAAACTAGCAATGACAATGGCACTGCGTTTTTGTGCCCGTATTGCGCCGGGTGTAAGAAACTGAAATGCTTTTTGACACCAAAGGGTCTGAATGACAAGCCAAAGAAAATAATAAAGGCGGCCACAAATTGATATAAAGACGAGCTGCAATCTAAGCTGAAGAAGCACAAACATGATGCTGAAGACTATCAAAGAAATGAGTTATATGACTGGGAAACAGTGGTGGAAGTGCTTCACTTTTGAGTATTTCAAATTTCCAGTACTTTTACTTCTACTCCACTACATCTCGGAGGCAAATATTATACTTTTACTCCACTACAATTATTTGAAAACTTTAGTTACTAGTTACTTTGTAGATTTTGATTATCGTTACAAAACATACATTAACCACCATTTTTCGGCCATTTGAAAATAGCCAATCTACAAGCTCACAATGCATTGCGATGCGACGCATTGTGAGCTTGTAGATCTGCTATTTTCAAAAAGATGTGAAATGGGCCATTCTGTATAGTAAGTACTTTCTACTTTTGGTACTTTAGGTATATTTTACCAATATTTTTGTACTCAAGTAAATTTTGCGGACTTTTTACCTATTATTTTATTTATGGGGGCGGAATCTGCCAATGCTTTGTCGATGCAAATGTGTGGATTCGAGTGAAAGATGCGTAAGACCATGAATCCACGCATTTGCATTGACAAAGCATTGGCAGATTCCACCCCATAGGTAAAATAAAAGTGCGATGTGACCGCGCCCTAACAGAGTATTTCTACATTGCAGTATTGATACTTTTACAGTACTTAAGTAAAAAAAAATCGCATTTTTTTCAACACTGCTGCAATAAAAGACATGACATCCTCCAAGCCAGCTGGTGGCAAATTGCACACGGGAGGGTGTGAACTCAGTGGAGCGTCCTGACCTGTAGCAGCACAGTTTATATTCCCACAGGAAATTCATCCATGGAGAAGGTTATCTGTTTTGATAGTGACTCAGGTGTTCCCTCGATCCCTCTTTTTTTTTGATGTACACAGCATTGTGAGCTTGTATAGATCTGCTATTTTCAAAAGATTTTTATACATTTGAAAACTTGAAATGGGACATTCTGCATAATGAGTACCTTTTAGTTTTTGTGCTTTAAGTACATTTTGATGCCAATACTTTTATAGTTTTACTCAAGTACATTTTGAATTCCGGACTTTTACTTGACATGGTATTTCTACCATGCAGTATTGATACTTTTACTTAAGTAAAACATTTGAGTACTTTTTACGCCACTGGTCACCTGACACGTCACCTAGTCCTAATAAGCTCCCTTGGATTGGATGCATACAATACATTGGCCATAATATTGCGATATTTATAATACAGTAACATCAAACTTCACACATTAGTGCAGACTGTCTAATAATAATAAACTCAGCACGGACATAGCAGAATCGGTGGTTCTGGACAACCGCGTATCCAACCGACTCGAGGCCGGGCACGGCACTCCCACGCAGTGGTGGAAGAAGTATTCACTTACTTAAGTAAAAGCAGCAATACCACAACATAAAAATACTCTGTTATAAGTAAAAGGCATGTGTTCAAAATGTTACTTGAGTAAAAGTATCAAAAGTATTGGCATCAAAATATACTTGAAGTACCAAAAGTAAAAGTACTAAAATGTTTGAAAATAACCGATCTACAGGCTCACAATGTGTTGCATTGCGACGAGATACGTGAACTACAGACACATGCACACACACACACACACACACACACACACACACACACACACACACACACACACACACACACACACACACACACACACACACACACACACACACACACACACACACACTCGGACAGAGATTTTGCATTTAGAGTAGCATCATGAGTTTATCACCTCAACGACAGTTTGATGTCCAATGTGATTTAGATAGCATGATGTTTAGACAGATGCTATGTTCATTGTTTGCCTGGTATCCTACTCTCTTTGAGGCACTCCACTGTTCTCTCTACTCTCTATTTATGGGACTATTTACCTTGTTGTTTATTGACTAGAGCTCATGCTTACTCTGCTCATTCCCGTCTCGCATTTGTAAGTCGCTCTGGATACGAGCGTCTGCTAAATGCCCAAATCGTGTCTGAGAGAAGAAATGTTGTACTCTACTTGTGTGAAAAGCACTGCCGCTGGGCTTCTAAATATCATGAATACAAATTGTGGATCTGTGCTCAGAAATTCTCTCAGCTCTTGGTTTTTCTGATGTAGGCCCAGGCCGCAAGGGCATTTGAATATGCAGTAGATCAGTGGTTCTCAAACCTTTTCATGTTAAGGACCCCGAAAATGTATTTGGCCGCGGACCCCCATCTCAAAATATTTTGTTCCAGGGACCCCCAGAAGAAAAGATTTTGAGTTACAAATGTTCCCTTGAAAAAATATATATTCAAAGATTTGCACAAATGTTCACGATTTTTCAAAAATAGCCAAAGTATAAAATATGGATAAAGGGGTTAAAATGATTGTGACGCTTTATTAACAAATTTTGCTGGGGACCCCCTGGTACCCCCCCAAGAACCAATGCAGTAGATCACATTATTGGTGTTGCATGTTATGACTGTCGCATGTTATGACTGTCTTGATTATTGAAAGGTTTCCTTGTTGGTACAGCAGGCGATTGAAAGCAGTGGCTTTGTGTGTGAAATTACATTGTGTGCCTTAATCCATTTAGACCGGGAACGCATCTGTGTCATTTTAAGATTTCTTGGGCTATTCAAAAATAGCAGATATACAAGCTCATAGCGCGGCACTGAGCTTGTAGATCTGCTACGTTTTTTAAATCGTGAAAATTATTTTGTGCAAATCAGAATACATATATTTAAATTTGTAAAATATTTTGTTCCAGGGACCCCCAGAAGCAAAGATTTGAGTTACAAATGTTCGCTTTACAAAGTATGTATTCAAAGACTTGCACACATTTTCACGATGTAAAAAACTATGTAAAAATATAGCAGATCTACAAGCTCATACACTCGGTGCCGTGCTACGAGCTTGTATATCTGCTATTTTTTCAATAGCCAAAGAAATCTTAAAATGACAACCGGTCTTAATGGGTTAACTGTACAACACACTGTCAATTGCTGTGAGGAACAGTCTGCAAGAAATGTTGTCTGGGTCAGTGATGGAAGGTCAGCTCCCACCAGCTGGTTTCTCAGATTGGATGCATGGTCTCTTGTTGACAATAGGAGGTCGTGCGGTTAAGCACCATTTTATACTTTCAAAAGTAGTGAAAATATCAGATCTGCAAAATCACAAGGCATCTCGTTGTGAGCATAGATTGAAAAAAAAAGCAACCCGCAACTATGAATATTTACAAGCGACTTTAATGGTTAGGATGGGTAAATGCAGAGGAGCAGTGGACACTGTTAGGGGTTAAGTGTCTTGCTCAGGGACACTTTGACACATAGACTGGGCCAGCCAGGGGCGATCCTGGGACCTTCTGATTCATCTTCATGTCCAGCTGTTTTCTATTCTAGCTATTTCTTTGAATATTTTTTGAAAGATTTGCCTATAATGACATGCCCAAAATAGGAAGGGATGCCAGGTCTAAAGCGGTTAAACATTTGTTGAGTGCATGGGTTCAGATTCTATGATGTGCCAGTGTTTTCGAATGATGGATTCAGAATCCATTCATCCCTGCCAAGGCATGAATGCTGGATTATACAATCAAATCTAGGCTCAGATACTGTGGATCTGGTACAGTTAAAACAGTCTGCTTGTGATACAATTTCAAAGTGGCAAATGTGTCTGCACAAACTGTTCGTGTTCATGCCGTCTTTGTTGAACATGTTTGTCTAGCTGTAGGCAGACTTCTCTTGAGTGGAATATGGGATTGAAGGATTGTCTTGTAACACAGAATTTATGTCAGTGCTTGCAGAACAAAGTCTGTTTGATATGGAATCAACACAGTCTCATAAATATTTGTATCTGATGGAGCGCCGATGGCCGGGTGGTGGGCTTTGGTGCCTGCCTGGTAGCCAGCGTGTCCCAGGTTCATTTCCCGAGACCAGCGGCGTGTCACTCCACAGCTCTCTCCCCTGTTTCCTGTGTCTCTCGGCTATGCTGTCGAAGTGAAGGGCGAAATAAAAGATGCTTTCCAGAGGAGAGAAAATGTCTTTAGTGTACATCTTCCAGTTGGAAATGAAGCGAAGGAACAGGTTGCATTGGTTATTGAAGATGATTTCTTTCTTTTTTTTAAAGATTTTTTGGGGGTCTTTTTATGCCTTTATTTAGAGAGGGATAGGGAAAGTAGGCTGACAGGAAATGGGGAGAGAGATGCGGGGTGACACGCAGCAAAGGTCGTCGGGAACGGGAGTCGAACCCGCTACACGCTGTCAGGCTGGCATTGCAGCCTTGGGTGCCTGGACCGTCACGCAACGGCCCAGGCCGAAGATGATTTCTTGTTTGAAGATACCATGCACAGCACAGAGAAGCAAAACTGAGAGCCAATGCCATTTGTGCCCCATGCTCGTGCCTGACACCTGGTGGTAGAAATCAGAACCGAACAGAAATACTGTTCTGTGTGCTGATTGAAGGGAAACTCGTCAGTCTGTAGGACCCATTCAAATGGTACATTTGTATTGATGTATAATTTGTGTGGCAACACCGTGGATTAAAGCCGTGGAGCAACACAAGCCCTTAGTGAGAAAGTTAGAACAAAGGAGACATCGAATCCGAGGTGATAAGGTTAATTCTCTCCTTTCTTTATTTGTCGACAAGGAGAATCCAGAATGGTGACTGCAAGGGTCCAGGAACGCAGCACACTGCTACTCTCTAAACAACATGTTTATATACAGTATATTCGAAAGAGACGCTGTTTAACAAGAGCTCCTCCTCTGTCTCTTATCAGCCAATCGGGAGCTGAACCGTCGTGGCCGGGCGGACAGCTACTGCGCATAATGTACTAAGATCACACAGTACATGGGAGTCAATTTTGCAATATCTAATTTCAGTACAGAACCATGTTTCACAATGAAGTTTTGTTATTAGATTAATACTTTGTACAACATACACTTTAGAATGATACCAGGAATTACATTCTTATTCATCTGTAAACAATAGTTAACTTAAAAGACTTTAATGACACAGCATCCATTCATGTGAATACGTTTTACTTCTCCTGGCTTTTTACCTATATTAAACCTACACAGGCCGTAGTTAAATACTTTTGTTCATTTTAACTTCAGTATATATTTTCACATTTCAACCCAGTATTTTAACTGAGTCTGTAGCTCTGTTAGTAAAACAGGGCTGGGGGAGACACTGCTCTCACAGACATGTTAACTAGCTCCACAGGGTGGTGAGCCTCAACCGAAATGAATACAATGGGACAAAAGCTTTCTAGTCCAGGTGTCAACACATGCTTCTTTTGTTATCCAAAGTGAGGTGTTGTCTCTGTCACAGAGGCTGTCTTTACACTGTAAATGGCCAGGTTTCCCCCACTCTTCCTGTCCTGTCTTTTTGGGGAACATTGGGCAGACTTCTATATTTTAACTAATTCTGTGTACTAATTAAACAAGTGGAGTTCTGGCTCATTTTAGGTATGATTATGGCTGGACGATATACTTCATAAACCCCTCTCGGAAGACTTATAACGTCTTCCGTAATTCAGAGCTCGGGCGAAAGAAGATATCTTTCAGCACAAAATCATAATCCAAACCTCTGACTGGAAAACAACCTGCAAAAACGATTAGTTTATACCCCTCTTGATTGTAGAATGGTACCTATACAAAGCCACAAAATAAAACCAAAATACTTCATTAAAGAAACCAATTAATATCATTCAGAATCTGTACCTCAGTTCAACCTGCAAAAAGACATCATGAATACATTATGACATGTGGTTTACATAAGGGACTGCGCGCTTACAGAAGGACAATTTTCTGTTTTTTCTCCTCTTTTTTCGCTTAAACTAACAAACGCAATTCTTCTTCTTCCTGTATTTAGGAAATGTTCAGTCCTTGAAGCAAAAACTGTTCACAGCTTGGGGCAAGAAAAAGAAAAAGGGTTGAAATTGATGAAGATCTTTGTTATCTGCGTCAACGGGCATAGGGTATGGGCGTGATGTGTCATTCTTCAAGAGACACACCAGCTTTCTGACACGTGCATGGAATCCCCTTGACCTGGACACCCGTTATCCTCTGTTTGTGGCCTCGATCTGTAGATTTGAAGGTTTACACTGCTTCTGTGAGGTCACACCCTGGGCTCCTGTAGAGCTGACTGGGGGAGGTAGAATCCTCTCCTGGTGTGTAGCTCACTTTGGCAGCAGAAACAGTGATGGGTAGAGGTTGTCTCATAGCCGCTGTCATCTCCACCAACATGATTCGTTCGACCTCTCATCGACACCTGGTTCTGCAGCCTGAGTCCTCTGACAGCCGTTCCTCTCCTCAGCCGCTCTCCATCTATTAGCACGAGAACATTTGGGGAAAAAACGTCCCTACTCTTTCCTAGAAAGTACCACATGCACCTACCCACCTCAATACACACACACAAGAGGTGTTACTCATTCACTCAATTTAGTTCATGCAAAGATATTAGTGTAGGTCATTAAAAACTCAAAATTAAATATTAATCTGGCCTATGAACTGGTCAATTTGTTCCAAAAAATACTATGTCCAAACCCCAATTTTTAAATGTTTCCCTTTATACCTCCCCTCTTGAGACATAAGGCAATACTATTGGACATTATGTCTCATCAAACCCCAAAAGACCAATAAAGAACTGAAGTTCTCCTGAAAAGAATGTCATACGGACGTGTTATATGTTTCATTTCTCCACGGTTTCTCATTACTGACAACTATTTATCATTTGTGTATGCTCACCGAACCAGTTTACTGGATCTATCCCAATCCACACCTTACTGTGGAAATGGTTAAACAATTTAGTCCTAATTTTTACAATAGTTTTACACGAAATTCCTGTGACACTTTCCTATAGCAGGAAAGAAATACAAGTGTCAAAAAGACCAACAGCACCTCCAGCTCCTTCCAACAATCCATCCTATACTAGGTTCAGATTTTGTACAAATTTAGTCAACCACCTGAAAGCATATTAGACTCTATGCTAAATCTCCAATTAGAATATGGACAGTGATCAGTATTATGTTTCAAAATAGGTAGAAAATGAAAGTTGCTGCTTTTTTTTTTTTTTCTTTTTTTTTTTTTTTCCTCATCAAGCCATAGTCTGATCATGTCAAGTTCAACGGTGACTCAGGGTTTTCTTTTCTTGTCAACAACGGTTTATGTATTCCATCATTGCCCTACGTCACCTGTTCCAATATGTCCAGCCTCCATCACAGTCTAAAGTAATGTCTCTGTACGTTTCTTTTCAAATGTCTCTAGCCATGTACCGCCTTGTCATCCATGCGGCAGGGAGCAATAACTGGAGTGAATTGTCCAGGTAGTGGACAATCTCGTGCAAAATGATCCATCTGATAACATCTGTAACACCGCTTGCCCATGGCTCCAGACAAACGTTTGGACATACGACGTAGTCGATCTGTACCTTGCAGTGCAGGTACCGGGGGCACCCGTGGCACCAACTCTGACTCAGTCCATTGCATGTAAGGGGTGTGAGTCTGCTGTGGTGCAGACTGATAGCCACCTGGATGGGGACCGGCCGTTGATAGACTGTGTGTACCTGTTGCACCACCCGGTCGACTCCCTGGGGTGAAGCCGGAACATCACTTTGCTTAGGACCAGAGACAGACGGCCTGAAACCTGGTGAAAACTGTGGGGTACCTTGAAGAGCTGGGGCTGACAGTGGGGCAATGGGGTTGACAGCCGGTGGTGTCTGGTTACACTGGCGCCAAGCATGTCCATGTTTCTGACAGATGTAGCACGGCCCTCTGAAGGGACCATCATGATGTCGTCGTAACGGCCGTGGGTTTGCTTGTCCGTCACCTATTTCCTGGACACCTGCTCCCAGCCCGTCTCCACTGTCACTGCAATGCCCTGTGTCCAGGGCTGACAATTGGTCGATAGGTTTCTCACCCGGTGGCGTAGTGGGATCAGAAGATGAAACGCTCTTCTCAGCTGGTTCTGGGTGCACCTGTGCGGTTGTCATCCTGGCTTGGTATCTTACATAAGCCTTATTTAATTTTTTACCCTTTTTGAAAAACAATTTAAACACTGTATTCTCCTTTGCCCCTGTGTCTGAGCAATCTTTCTGATATGCTCTGGCAAGCATTCCTAATGTGTCAATAATTTCTGGGTCGAATATGCTGTCTTGTGGCCAAGACCCATAAAAGTTTTGGCCAATTATCCTCCCATTGTCCCAAAATCATATTGATCACGTCAATGAAAGAATCATTTTGTTCCAAGGAACTCTGCTGCTGCCCCATAATTATTGATCAAATATCCAAATGATATTAAATCACAATTATTGTTACGTTATTTCGACCTCTATAGGTGTTCCCCTCTGGAATCAGATCTTACTTACAATATGGTTATTCTTTATCTAAAAATCACACACAAATCATAAATGTCTTGAGTCCACAACGGACCTCTGTCAGTACTTTAAGAACAGTTTTGAAGGAGTATTGATATGAGAATATTATAATGCAAGTGTGACGTGTCTTTATCACTCAGCACACATGTGAGTCAACCCAATAGCGTTGCTCATATATCCTAAGTATAACAGTATAGAACTATAAGTGTGTGTATGTATGAACGATAATTAAAGATTAAATTACTTCAAAAGCTTACTTGAACTGTCTCTTAATATTCCAAATCAACCATAAGACAAATGTTTGAATTTGTATAAATTTGTAAGTCTGGTCAAGACATTACTTTAATCCCAGACATGAACCGTCCTCTATTAGCCAGGACTGGAAACAACTCGAATGTGGCGCTCCCCTCCCACGGAAAGCTATTGATAGACATGAACGGATTAAATTAGAAAAAAATAATCATGCAGTACAGACAAACAACATTAATCAAACATACTTAGACACCATAGAATACCAATAGGCTGAATAACTTGTTAGATAAAGACTGTGAAAAGAAGAGTTAACTCTATAAGTCAGAAATGTTAAAACACTAACGAGCACAGACCCTCCAAGCTTCTCATTCATACAGTGGAAATGCAACCTTCGTCTCGACCACTAGGTGGAGTCAGTCAAATGTTTGGACGTGTCAATCACTGGAAGGGGCGGTTTCATGAATACACACCATTCCCACTGGAAGCCACGTCACCACACACTAACCTAAATATATCTCTCAACCACCAGAGGGCGACAATCGACGAACTAAAATGAGAACACAATGTTCTGTAGTTCTGAGTTCTACCTTTGTGGTAGAAAACTACAACTCCCAAACTGTCTACTTGGGAAAGAGATGGACACTTCCTGTTCAGACGTCATAACTAACGCTATGTACACAAAATAATTCAAGTGGGGATTATTTTTTACAAACCGTTAAAAAAATTAACAGATTCCAACTTACTTCTTTGAAAAGATACTAATCACTAAATCTTCAATTATGTACACGGTCGTTCCGACGTTTATAGGAAAAAAACATCTTAAAACGTGCACTCAAAAACGGTGACCTATACTTTTACATTCAGTATGAGCGAATTCGTCAGTCTTAAAAATAGCCACTCTAGGCTTCACAAAAATTTTATAGTAGAATATCTGCTTCTAGCAGCCAGGAGACTGCGACTGCCTTTATCCAAAAACATCAGTCAAATAGCATAGAACAGCACCTCAGTAAAGAATTCAAACCAATACACCTCTGTACTAGTACAAATAAAATTAAGGTATTCTCAGTCTGTCAAAGTAATATATAGTATCGCTCAGCCAAACGGCCAATACACTAAAAAACTTTTAACTTAACACCCAACCTTAATTATCCTTTTTAACACTTCTTTTCCTCTTTATTATTATTATTATTTCACGTACTCAACACAATACTTTAGCACAAATCGAAATAATTAATCTACTCCTATGTATTTATTACATTTAACAATTATTTTCGTCCTTTTTTTTTTACAACTACATTCAACAATCCAAAAGGATCATTTTCATTGTTTTTTAGGCCTATATAGTCACATCTATGTAATTTCAACACAAGTCCTTAGATAATAATTTCATACTATTTATGTCAGCTTAATCATCCCCTCACGACACATAAAACAATTGAAATGTGTCGAAAACGGATACCAACACGCCAATAAGTCATTTGTGTCACCACCACAAATATACCCATTGAAAAATGAATCATGGGAAAGTCATCTGCATCAACACTGCAAATAAATTCCCATTAAAGCCATTTGCATCAACACTGCAAATAAAGTCACATCAAAGCCATCTGCATCAACACTGCAAATAAACTCACATTAAAGCCATCTGCATCAACACTGCAAATAAACTCACATTAAAGCCATCTGCATCAACACTGCAAATAAACTCACATTAAAGCCATCTGCATCAACACTGCAAATAAACTCACATTAAAGAATGACTTCGAGTTTACGCGACCAGCGCATATGCCAACTCATCCAACAACACTGCATCAACAATTCTCATCACAACTAAGTGCTTCAATCACCACAACAGACACATTCCTAACTCATCCAGCACAAGCCTACATCACAACACAAAGCATCAAACACATACTTGAGCACAGCTACCAACCGTCAAACCGAAACAACTTCACAGAACTATAAGTATGAACAATGGAAATACTACGAAATTAAATAAAGGCCACACCACTTTCTCCACATGCATAATAGCAACCAACCATAAATTGACGAAATATACTGCTACCACGAAAGCAGAATAAACCGCATAGAAGAGTTATTGTAACAATGTTATAAGTGAAAAGAAATAAAGCAAATACAATTTAAACCACACACACCATAGCCGTGCTACTATGAATGCAGTAAAAACAGCATATAGAAACAATGGAAGTCTATTAGAAGGGGAGAATTATATTAACCAAGCTATCCTAAAATATCACACGCATGTAAATGGCTTAAGGCACAATTCACCCAATATGAAGATTAGGTTTCCTGTGGCAAACGCCTTGCGAAAAAGCTCACAATATTTGTAGCCTACAAGCTGTGAAATAAATCATGAAAAGCCAATCAAAATAAAGAAACTACACCAAGATGTGTGAAAAGAAAAGAGAATAGGGGAAATAAAGCAGACGCATAACAAGCCTACAAAACAAAGGTCCCTAAAACTACAAAGCAAGATGGCCGAAAAACCGCAACACAATGGAGCTATAGCTTTTTAAAATCTGATCTCAGCACCAAACGTAATCACCAAAGGACAATTATCACACGCCGAAGCCCAACAAAATATGCTTCACCCGTGTGTCTAAGAAAGGCGAAAAAAATTTAGGCCTACTACAAATCCAATCGCCATTACCCACAAGATAATAACGGTTATAAGCAGCACACACAGTGTAGCCATGAATGGGACATGTAGAAATATACCCGAAAGACTCCGTGCTCCTGAAAATGCACAAAGACATTTCAAATAAGCACTAAGAACTAGCAAAAGCTAGCAAGAAAAGAAAAAAGAAAAGAGTCAGAAGAAAGACAGACATGAGCTGTGTTTTGACAAAGAGAGCATAATGGAAGAAAAATGAGAAATAGCCAGCCAAATTTTCATGCAGAGAACTGTGTAACCTTAGTCACACCTAACAATAAGAGCATGTTTTTAGTAGAAAAACACAAAGTGTTTGCAGAGTCACTGTACAAGCCCCAACCATAAACGCAACGTATTTCGCAAGTATTCCTAGACAGAAACAAAACATCTATTCGCCAAAAACATCACCTACATACTTTTCAAATATAACCATACAGCGACACGATCACACTTTTTCCAAGGGAAAGGTCCGAGTATGATGGGACGTTGAATAACTCCCACTCTTCGCAACTCAAACAATGACTTCAAAGAAAGTATATATCTGCCGCTGAACAAAAAATCCTGCCTCTTAAGCCAACCGCACCTACATACAGTGGCACTTCTTACACATCTATCATAGACATTTTACGGGCTAAGTATCACACTAAGTATACCGCGCGCCTATATCTCTGAACGCTTGTACACACGCTCAGAGTTTATAACAGGGTCTACGTAAAAAATAAACATGGCATCCCAGACGCCACACATAAGCACTGAGTGTTGGCTCTATACTCTCACGCTCAAAACTAATATCATTGATTGTCCGACTTCATACGTCAGTGCGTCGCAGTTCCCGAACGCATTTCGAGTACACACAATTTGCCACTAAACACTCCATACCATTATAACAACTCAAAGGATGAGGGAAGGGCAGCCGACAAAGCAAGGTCCGACCTGTCGTGATCCCCCAGTTTCAATCTGCAGTATCAAGATACGCTGAAGTCATATAATATGAAAGTCCCTGCGTCCTATTCATGCGCATAACGAGCGTATCCTGTTACCAGATATATTGACCGCCTTACCAATGTAAAAACAAAACAAACAAACTAAAACAAACCGCATGAATCTTCTAAGAAGACCCACACAACCCGTTCTATTGTACCCCAAAGTACCCCTTTATCCCCTCAGCTCCCCCTAAACCATACACCCCCCATAAAGGCAGCGTATCCACGAGCGTGCACACAAAATACAAGGTTCTTTAACGAATATCCCCTTAGAAAAAACCATCGTAAGACTGTGGCTAAGCAACTCACCGTTTTGAGAAGAATTCAAACTCCACAGACCCACAAATAGTCCTCTCCAGCGGATAGTTAAAACCGTCTGCCGACATACGCCAATTGACGTATAATCTGTGTGGCAACACCGTGGATTAAAGCCGTGGAGCAAAGCAAGCCTTTAGTGAGAATGTTAGGACAAAGGAGACATCAAATCCAAGGTGATAAGGTTAATTCTCTCCTTTCTTTATTTGTCGACAAGGAGAATCCAGAATGGTGACTGCAAGGGTCCAGGAACGCAGCACACTGCTACTCTCTAAACAACATGTTTATATACAGTATATTCGAAAGAGACGCTGTTTAACAAGAGCTCCTCCTCTGTCTCTTATCAGCCAATCGGGAGCTGAACCGTCGTGGCCGGGCGGACAGCTACTGCGCATAATGTACTAAGATCACACAGTACATGGGAGTCAATTTTGCAATATCTAATTTCAGTACAGAACCATGTTTCACAATGAAGTTTTGTTATTAGATTAATACTTTGTACAACATACACTTTAGAATGATACCAGGAATTACATTCTTATTCATCTGTAAACAATAGTTAACTTAAAAGACTTTAATGACACAGCATCCATTCATGTGAATACGTTTTACTTCTCCTGGCTTTTTACCTATATTAAACCTACACAGGCCGTAGTTAAATACTTTTGTTCATTTTAACTTCAGTATATATTTTCACATTTCAACCCAGTATTTTAACTGAGTCTGTAGCTCTGTTAGTAAAACAGGGCTGGGGGAGACACTGCTCTCACAGACATGTTAACTAGCTCCACAGGGTGGTGAGCCTCAACCGAAATGAATACAATGGGACAAAAGCTTTCTAGTCCAGGTGTCAACACATGCTTCTTTTGTTATCCAAAGTGAGGTGTTGTCTCTGTCACAGAGGCTGTCTTTACACTGTAAATGGCCAGGTTTCCCCCACTCTTCCTGTCCTGTCTTTTTGGGGAACATTGGGCAGACTTCTATATTTTAACTAATTCTGTGTACTAATTAAACAAGTGGAGTTCTGGCTCATTTTAGGTATGATTATGGCTGGACGATATACTTCAGTATCAAGAGATTCAATCGATGTCTGTGGTCACAAGAAAACACAGAATCATCTGTATAAACTCCATCAAATCAACAAATACTGAAATGATCTCTGTCAGAGATCCATTATCTGCTACAATTGCTGTGCCTGGGTGTGTACTGTACATCATACACTCCCCACAAGCGTGTTACAAAATCAGCTTAACGGGAAAAAAAAAGAAGCATTTTCTGGATGCATGGGTGAAATTTGAGCTCAAATCTTTTGCTCAAATTTCACCCATGCATCCAGGATTGCATCTGCTGTACACTGTGAAAAGAATGGTAGGAGGATCTCTGTAAATTTTGTCCTCAGAGATAGAAATGTCTTAATTTGATTCATTTAAAGCACCTGAGCAGGTCGTCTTTTAACCCATTAAGATCGGGAAAGATCTGCTATTCTTGAAAGATAGTGAAAATGTTTGCAAATCTTTGAATATAACATTTTTAAAGCGAACATGTGTACTCAAATCTTTGCTTCTGGGGGTCCCTGTAAGAAAAAAAGAAAAGAAAAAAAATGTTAGGATTTAGAAAACATTTTTAGAATCGGCCTCAGGTGGTCTCCTTAATGGGTTAAGCCAAAGGCATTTACACCACTGAAGGCCACAGATGATGACCCTGGGACAAGAGGGACACTTCATTATTTGAGAGGAGAAGCAGAATTGTCTCTATATCTTCATAAAGCTGTGGGTTGGAAGGTCGTCTTGTTCGCTGTTGACCTCTTGCCACCGGCCTGCATTTCTTTGTCTACATAAAAAAGAAAACAGCGCCCGTGTGGGAGGGAACACCTGAGTCACTATCAAAACAGAAATCCTTCTCCATGGATGAATGTCCTGTGGGAATGTAAACTGTGCTGCTACAGGTCAGGACGCTCCACTGGGTTCACACTTCACACCCTCCCGTGTGCAATTTGCCACCAGCTGGCTTGCAGTCATATGACTAATTTCTTTAGTTGTCAGTATCATGGTTGTGCTTCTTCAGCTTAACCACTTAAACCCCATATGGTTGAGAGAACCATTATGTTCAGGGCTCTATGCTAGTGTCTTTTCTGTTATGATGGGGGAAAGCTTTTGCTGAAAATAGCCGATGGACAAGCTCACAACGCGGCGCAGCGCGTCGCGTTGTGAGCTTGTCGAACGGGTATTTTCCCCACAACACGGAAGTGGTTAATATTGTGCAGCTTGTCTTTATATTAATTTGCAGTCTTTTGTGGCCTGATCGATCGAGACAAAAATTGGTTCGCTTGTCATTCGGACCCTTTGGAGACAGCCTGTGGAGTGGAAAATCCCAAATCGATTCGTGTTCCCAGTCCGCCCCTGTACAAACATAAATGACCCAATTAGCATTAATGATCAGCATCCTTTATCATAGCCATTCCCCCCATTGCCCTGTGTCTTTTCATACGCTCACTCAACCATAAAACATTGTCATCACACGAAAAGACATTGGCGGACATTGCAGCTAGTCTTCGGTGTGATCTGATTTGTCCATTTGTACAAGTTCGGAAACGTGCAACGCGTTGTGAGCTTGTAGATCAGCTGTTTTTTTTGGTGCATGACACTATATCAAAAATAGCAGATATACAAGCTCATAGCACGACACCGAGTGCCGCGCTATGAGCTTGTATATCTTCAATTTTTCAAAAAATCTTGAACATGAGAGAACATTTTTAACACAAATCTTTGCTTCTGGGGGTCCCTGGCACAACATATTTTCAGATGGGGCCATGGGGGGGAGGAGGGGGGGGGGGGGGTCCGCGGCCAAATATTGATCAATTTGGGGGTCCTTGAAACGTGAAAAAGGTTTGAGAACCACTGCTGTAACATGCTTTGTTCCCCCCCCAGCCTCCATTCCAGTGTGCTGCTCACAGAGCAGGGCTCTCGGCGGTCCAGCAACAGCACCATGCTGGAGGCGGGCTCTCTGGGGAGGTTGGACTTTGAGGTGTGCGACTTCTTCCTGTTCGGCTCTCCTCTGGGACTGGTGCTGGCGCTGAGGAAGACTGTGGTGCCGTCTCTGGATGGTGAGGAAGGCTTTCTTGCTCACTATTCTCATACATATTTATTTTTTATCCTTGTTTGCTTTCCTCCTCCTCCATACACATAACAAGAAATAATCACCAGTTTGCACAATCGCCTCTGTCGGACACTCTCCAAAACTGTTACTTTTCAGAAAAGGACTTTCCAATGGATTTTATGTAGTTATTATTTAGTCACAAGCTTCTGTTAATTGTTTACATTGGTTAGATATTTATAAAAACCCACAGACAGACTTAACCACTTTCACAATGTTTTCAAAAGTATTTTTGCAACTTTTGTGTGACACTGTAGTATGACTTGTAGTGTAGTCGAAAAATTGACGAAAAAACATAACGTTCAAATGCAGAGATATAGAGATGTATATCAAAAATAGACACAAAAAGCCAGATACAGTATATACTTTGTTGTATAACAGTGTCACGTGCCAAAATGAGCAGATCTACAAGCTAACAAAACGTTGTGAGTTTGTATATATTTGTAACACCTATTTAAGTTGAAAATGCATTATTTCTGTTTGGTGACCTGTCACACAACACTTTGTGCCGGGCCAGTGTTTCCCAAAAACTGGGTCGGGACCCATGTTTGGGTCGTGGACCCATTTTTATTGGTCATTGGTCGTACAAAAAATATATATATTTCAAAAGATTTTCAAAAAGCAATTCAAGAGAATTTCATAAATTTTCAAGAAAAAAATAAGAAATCTTTTAAGAAGTAGTGAAAATAGCAGATTGGCTATTTTCACTAATTTGGTTCCCCGGGAGACATCAAATTTCTCTACTGGGTCTCGAGCTAAAAGATTCGGGACCCCTGGTGTAGGCTACATGAGACCTCTTGAGGAAAGTGGCTTGATCATATCTCTGCTGTTCGGCAGAAACCAGCTAAACTCCAAAAGTTAATTTATCAGGAAATGAAAAAAACAAAACAAAAAGTGGACTTAGGAGGTTTTGTTCATCATTGATAAGAACAGCTGAATGGACCTCCAAGCTCACAATGAGGTTGGAGGTCAAAAGGGGGTGGAGCCTGGAGTCAGCAAAACCAGCTAACTCCACCCCCCTTTGGTGGAGTTAGCTGGTTTAGCAGAACGTTTGAGGATTCAATGGAGTTAGCTGGTTTTGTCAGAAGCGCTTTTTAATACTTTTCATTGGTTCAATATTATACCAACACACAGACGTAAAGGGTGTTCAATAGCACTGATTTATGGAAACAAATGCAGAAGCGGAAAAATTGAGTTAGCTGGTTTCTGCCGGACAGCAACAAAATATGTTTGATCATTAAATGTGTGTTGTAATGTCTCGCTGTCCCACCCACTCCCCCAGTACCTGCACTACGGCCGGCATGTCAGCAGGTGTATAACCTGTTCCACCCGGCGGACCCCTCGGCCTCTCGCCTGGAGCCCCTCCTGGAGAAGAGGTTCCACGTCCTGCCTCCCTTCAGTGTGCCGCGCTACCAGCGCTTCCCTCTAGGGGACGGAAACTCTGCTCTTCTAGGTACAGTGACTCCATGGTGTTTTTTATGGGTTCATTCAGACCAGTGCGGTGTTTTTCTCTCTTGTTCTATAAGGTTCTAGTGCTCAGTCTTTGTTCTGCACTAGGCTTTAAATTAATGAACGCACGCACGCATGCACACAGTACACACAGTACACACACACACACACACACACACACACACACACAGTAGTACACACACACACGCACACACACAGCCAATTGACCTGGTGTTGATTTTGGGGTTGGAACCCCCCCCCCAGTACACCAAAAGGGCACTGTGTGTAGGCAATACTGTCATCTTGTTCCCACCCAACTACTTTTGTGTAAATGATGTTGTGCCAAAGGCCACTTATTGTTATGGTGGTATGGGGGCGGGCCCAATGAATGTGTACAGTCTATTGAAGAAAGAGAAAAGAAATAAAAGGATCTAGAGAAGAATAGTTGCCGACGCGTTTCAGCCAAGCGGCTTCATCAAGGCAGAATCTGTTTGCACAGCTGTGCTGTCAAGTCAGGGTAGTAGCTTCCATTTGGAAAATATGAAGAGTTTCAGTTTTTAACCACTTGAACCCCAGCATACCTATTCTGGGGGGAACAAAGCTGTCTGAGTAGACGGAAAAAAGCTGTCCGATTACAGTTGTAACTCACGTCTGTTTCACTAAGATTAGAGTAATGGCATTATGGCCTGAAATCAATGTCTTCGTTTAGGCCTGGAAAAACCATGCCATCTAGTTAAAAAAAAATCAGAAAGTCTCTCAATTTTCAATTCAATTCAATTCAAAGGGCTTTATTGGCATGAGAAAACATACGTTTACATTGCCAAAGCAGAAAGCACAATACAACAATACAGAAATACAATCAAAACAAAAAATATGTACATTTGAAAGTCAGAATCTTCAATAGATCAATTTCTATGTACCAAGATCACTGGGTGATCTCTCTCACTGTAGGATTGCCCTCGCCCTTTGTGGTCAATTTGATGTGTCCAGTTCCCACTGCTTTTAGGGACTCATTGCTTCTTTTGTGTTTTTATTTCTTAGCCAAAAGAAAACAACAACCATACAATACAATATTGTATATTGTATGACATCCGGGTAGGACATGAAACTAACTGTAGTTGTACGGATTGCAGCTTTTTAAACATGCAGCGTGCACTGCCTGACAATCAAGACATGTTCAGGCCGCCTAGCCTAACCTTGGTAAAAAAAATGCTGTATAGTCTGAGCACTGCATTTTACACACACACACACACACACACACACACACACACACACACACACACACACACACACACACACACACACACACACACACACACACACACACACACACACACACACACACACACACACACACACACACAGGCTGATACAGATCTGTTCTTTATTCATGAATCATGTGTTCAGATTCTTTGTACTACTGTATGCATCTATGTAGTCTATATGTTGTAATTGTTGCCAGTCTTGCTAAATCACTTCAAATTCCTATATTGTCCAGTACTGTATGTTAGTCAGCTCATGTCTTTTGTCTTTTGTCTAGGGCTGCAACGATGGATTATTTTCTTGGCAATTATGTTACCGATTCCTTTTTAGATCAATCAAATAATAATAATGTTTTTGTTTGTTTTTTGCAACGAATTGACACAAAAAATCTAATCGATTTTTTCCCTTCACAATAAACTAAATAGTTTAGTCTAATTAACATTTAAGACCAGTGTTATACTTTGTTGTACAACGCTGTGTTGCAAAAATAGCGAACAACGCGTCACATCAGATCTGTTATTTTTTTAGAATGAAAAAAGTATCAATTGCACCTCCAAAATCAATCATTTTATTAGATTTTTTTTTCAAATGATCAATGAAATGGATTCATTGGATTAACTGTTGCACACCTACTTGTGTCTTCCATGTCTGTCTGTCTCTCCCTGCCGCCATCCACCCTCCTCCTATAGTGGAGACCATGCAGAGTAACCCCCACCTGCTGGACTGTGGGGGTGTAGCCCCCCACCGCTGCCAGGAGGGTGGTGTCAGTGAGACCTCCATCCCTGTCCCCGTCCTCAACTGGCAGGCACTGCAGCCCCCCGCAGAGAGTGTGTACCCACCCATTTGTTTTAACGTTGTCTGCTTCTCGTGTGTCAGTCAAACACCTTAGTGTTCCTTTTTAAAACACTGGTTCTCAAACGGTTTCATATCAAGGACCCCCAAATTATTTGGGAGCAATTTCAATTCGTTATTTTTGGCAAAGGTATACAGTAGATAGAGGGTCTTAAGTGGTGATTGGCCAGTTCATAGACGCCAAAAAAGGCATGTGGACTGATGTCTGCAAGGTCACTTACAGTATAGGACATACTGTACTGAAGTTCAGTGATTCTTGATGTATTTGGCCACGGACCCCCATCTGAAAATATTTTGTGCCAAGGACCCCCATACAAGATTTGTGTTGTTAAAAAGTTTCAAAAATATTCTAATTTTTGTAAAAAATAATAATAAATCACAATTTATTTTAAATAGCCGATCTACAATGCATCGCACCGTGATGCATTGTGAGCTTGTGGATCGGCTATTTTCAAACAACCGATGTACAGTATTACGGGTTTAAAGTGGTTGAACAGTTTTTTTATGCTATATTAACTAACTTGTCTGGGGACCTCCCTGTCACCCCCTCATGGACCCCCTGGCGGTCCCAGGACCCCCCTTTGAGAATCACTTATTTTAAAGCTGCAATCCATAACTCTTATGTCCTAAGCCGCGGATTCGAACCCCGGGTCTCCCTCCCGCAAGAGAGACTACATTTCTGCCGCTCTTCCAAGGTGCAATCCCCCCACTTGTCCATATTTACTATACCTTATGAGCTTCAGGCAGTACTAATTGGCAACCAGTGGGTGTCCTACCCCGGCACCAGGGTCAAATGTCTCAATGTCACCCACTGCAGATGTTTTGTATTAACATACTCTACCATATAGATTGATTAAGATAAAGTTACAAAAATTCTAATAAGTTCCGGATTGCAGCTCATAATAAAAATAACAATATAATAATAATAATAAGCTTTTACTCCGAGAGCGTGCAACTGTAACCAAATCTACCCCCACGGGTCCATTTGGTGACATTTGTACGCTCTCAGGGTTATAATTGGATACATTATCACTGGGGAGTTTAGTGTGTAGCTGCTAATAGCATTAATAATGTAATTGGTAATAATGGTAATAATCATAATTAAGTGAAGAGCTTCAATGCATTAGTCGGCACAGAGAATAATAATGTAACATAACATTATTATTATTTCTTTTCATACTAAAAGGGATACTTCACTTTCAAATAAAATAAACATTAAAAACAATTATTTAAAAAAAAAGAAAGAAGTTATGGCAAAATAAAGGCCCCCTCACGCATTAGAGTGTCCTACTAATGTGTGAGGGGGCTTTTATTTTGCCATAACTTCTTTCATTTTTTTTAAATAATTTTTTTTAATGTTTATTTTATTTGAAAGTGAAGTATCCCTTTAAGTAACGAGTACCACACCTGCATGTGTTGATTATCAGTGGTGTTAAGTACATTTACTCAAGTTCTGTACTTAAGTACAATTTTGAGGTATTTTTACGTTACTGGAGTATTTCCAAATTTCTGTATTTTGACTTCTACTCACTACATCTCAGAGGCAAATATTATGCTTTTACTCCAAAACATTTTTTAAAAACATGAGTTACTAGTTACTTTGTAGATTTGAATTATTATTACAAAACGTACATTACCCACTTCAGCCATACATTTCGGGCCATTTGAAAATAGCCGATCTACAAGCTCACAATGCGTCGCGATGCGACGCATTGTGAGCTTGTAGATCTGCTATTTTCAAAAATATTTTGTATACATGTTAAAACGTGTGAAACAGGACATTCTGCATATTGAGTACTTTCTACTTTTGGTACTTTTAAGTACATTTTGATACCAATATGTTTGTTCTTTTACTCAAGTAAATTTTGTATTCCGGACTTATACTTGTAACAGAGTATTTATACATTGCAGTATTGATAATAAATCAATTCTGTACTTTTTCCACCACTGTTGATTATTACCTCCACAGCGGACGTGCTCCACTCGCACTGTGGCGTGTTCGTGGAGGGCCAGTCCCCGTCCTCGCCGCTGCCGGGGGTCCCTCTCCTCAGGGGCCTCCGCAGGGCCAGCGAGGCCAGCATCGCAAGCCAGGTGTCGGGCATGGCCGACTCCTACACCTACACTCAGTACACCGCCTCCAGCATCACCAACAGTGAGTGTCTCTTTCCCTCCGTCCGCTTATTGTGTGAGGCTGTCGCTCATAATATCGTGCTGTAAGTCAGTCAGTGGTTCTCAAGTGGTTCATGTCCAGGACCCCCAAATTGACACTTATTAGCCCGCGCACCCCCATTTGAAAAGATATGCCAAGGATATATTTAACATGCATATACAGTTTAACATGCATTAGGCTACGGACACACATTTAATGGCATTTCTATCTCTGGGACCCCAATTTATATTGTAAAACCAATGTTAATTTAACTCAGAGAGTGTCCATTTGGTTCCATTTGTACACACTCTGAGTTACAGACCCATAAGGGTCCATTTGGCTCCTAACTATCATTTAGCTGGGGACCCCCTGGAACTCCCTCAAGGACCCCTGGGGGTCCCCGGACCCCACTTTGAGAACCACTGCTGTAAGTGATATTTCAATCATTGTGATATAGTGTTTGTTCAGTAATTGGGGGTCTCCCCTGTCTCTCTGGCGCTTTAGTAAGCAGAAAATATTTTGTTTAAGTCGGGTCACAAATTCTATCCAGTCAGGAGAGAGAGCTCAGGGTACAGGAAGTGAAACTGGAAGTGATGAAACCTAAACAATGTGGAACTGGTACACTATATAATTGAAGCTGATAAATGGGTTCTCTCTCTTGATTGAATAAGTATAAATCAGGCTCTTGGTTGTATGAAACAAGAATACCTAGCACACGACATCAACGCATGTTAGCCACAACTATTGTGTTACAGAAATTGATGTTTGGTGTTCATAACTGTCGTATTTTCATTTCCCCCATCGCCGACGGCCGCACCCCAGCACTCACATGTGAAGGTAGCACGTCTAAAGGGGTCAGCCTGTTGTCTCAGCTGGCAATAAACTACAATAAACTCGGCTTCGGGAGCCCATCCCCTCAGTCGCTTAAGAAAGTCCACCGCACTGTGATCCTGAGGCCGAATGGCGTGGAGTCTGAGCAGGGCTCTGACCTAGCCGTTGACCACACTGATATCTCCTCTGTCGTCACTGACACCGACGCTGCTGCTCCCCTACCGCCACCACCAGGGGCGCTGGAGTGCATAGAGCAAGGTACCCTGGACCCGGTAGTAGAGAGGATGTACAGGAAAGGAAAGACGCTACTGTAGTAGCCGCGTACACTTTCCTCGCCTTCCTATTATCTCCGCCAGGCCGAAGATAGGGGGAGATTACGTTCTCCCCTCTGTCTCTGTATGTCTGTCAGCATCAGCGTCAAATTTCTTGGGCACGCTGCCAGCAGGTCAAGGAACTCAATCCCTGAATATTTTTCAAATCCTTCAACGTGCGCGCGTGTGCGTACGTGTGAATCTGTAGCCTTCTAACCCACTGACTGTCCTCGGCTATGGGATCAGATCAGAGTACCCCAAGTCATGTCTTGCCCAATTATGGAGTTCCACCCAGCCTGGCGGAGATAAGCGCCTCACTGAGCGCACCTTTCTAGTTTCCTCCTACTGTATCTGTAATGAGTCTGACTCAACACACTTCCCACGTTGCTATCCACAACCTCCCTTGTCCTCCTGCTCTCCTCTGCTTCTCAGTAGACGACTCTTCAACTTGAACAAAGTCCTTATACTGTATGTTTGTGTTTTTGTTTCCCAGTGTGGAAGCTAATAAACCTCTTTAGAGCTACCTTCTCTCTATTAGTATGAATAGTGCTCCTAGTGCTGCTTTAAATACATTAGAAAAACACATTATACATTTTGTAGTGAAGAAACCTCTGAAACTGTGTTTATTTTCTGTACCTCTTTCAGCCTTTCTCAAACCTGAGCTACAGCACACAGTCAAATCCTCAATGTAAATTATACCTATTTGTAACTCAGAGAGTGTACTGTACAAGTGTAACCAAAAGTCCATTACTTTTGTACTTCCTTTTTAACCACATGAACCCTAGCTTCCCTATTCTGGGCTGAACATTCTGCGAAAATAGCCGCTCTACAAGCACACAACTTGTCGCAACGCAACATGTTGCGAGCTTGCAGAGCGGCTATTTTCAGTGAAGATACCTAGGGGGGGAAATGGGGCCTAGTATAGACCCCTGAGGGGTGTATACTAGCGTTTCGAGCTTGCAGATCTGCTACTTTTGATACTTTTGTGTGACGCTGTAGTATGATCAAGAAGGGCATTAAATTACGGGGAAAAAAAGTTCAAACATCGGAGATAAGAGGTTTCTGCCCTGTAGCCAGATGATCGGCGATCTCCGCCAAACCGAAACGTCTGGGAAATTGAACATAGGGGCTATAGATCGATCGACCACTAACAAACCTACCCCCCACTCTGTGTTGTAGTCGCATCGTGTTGGTGGGGCAGTAAGAGGATGGACTTTGCCCTGTACTGCCCTGACGCCCTCACAGCCTTCCCCACCGTGGCTCTGCCCCACCTCTTCCACGCGTCCTACTGGGAGTCCACTGACGTCGTCTCCTTCATACTCAGACAGGTGACCCCGTCATTCCACAATGAAAACCCCACCCATGACTGATGGCCAACAATCAGTGATGGAGGAAAAAATACTCACATTCTTAACTAGTAACTAAAGTTTAAAAATAATTGTAGTGGAGTAAAAAATATCATTTTTGACTTTGAGATGTAGTGGAGTAGAAGTACAGTACTTGTATGTAAATGTATTTAGTTACTTTACACCACTACCAACAATTATATCAAATCAAGTTTTATTTACATTTATAGCAATCGAAATTGACCAAAGTGCTGTGCATAGAAGGCATCAACAGAACAGACCTGAGCAACGACATAGTCACAGGACATGCAAAAATAAAAACATATGAAACAAGATAAAAGACATGGACTCAAACAACATTAAAAGCTAGAGAAAAGTCTTAAGGAGAGATTTAAAAACCCCAATAGTCTGAGCACTTCTAATGGGAAGGGGTAGGCTGTTCCAGAGCCTGGGGGCAGCAGCTGCAAAGGCACGGTCACCCCTGGTTTTTAGTCTAGTTTTGGGAACCTCCAGGGGCAATTTGTCAGCAGACCTCAGAGCCCTGACTGGGGCATATGGTTCCAAGTTCAGCGAGATAAGGAGGTGCCAGCCCTTGTAAAGATTTGACAACAAATAAGCGGACCTTAAAATCAATTCTGAAATGGACAGGGAGCCAATGGAGCGCAGCTAAGACAGGAGTTAAATGGTCTTGCTTTTCTCACGAGACCATATGGATAGTTCACCCCAAAAAAAAACATTTTTTCTATCGATTAGTCACCCCATGGAGACTTGAATTAATGGATATTTTTACGTTTTTGTCACATTCCTAAGCCAATAATTTGATGACCAGCGGACGGGTAGGCAGCGGTTCCGGTAGGAGACATAAAGGAGACGCTTTATGTCTCCTACCGGAACCGCTGCCGGTCATCAAATGAACTATCCCTTTAATTATACTGTTAAATCCTGAGATCAAATCCTGAGATCATTTAACTCTGAGATGGTACAAATGGTTAAATGAACCCTGAGGATTTTACTGTGTAGTTATCCTACAATTTTTACTTCCTGACACAATAATGCACGTTTCACCTTTTTTCAACCGAATCGTCATATAATTAATATCATATAAACTCACTAATGCTCATTTATATAAGATGGTACTATTTCTGTCTACTCACTCTGTGTCTCAGAGCAGAGGTGGGCTGTGGACAGTTAAGAAACCTGCTTACCAATGATATCATTGGTGGGGACTCCAAGCTAATAGAAGAACTACAACCCTAGAGAGTTGGCTCACTGAAATATGATGTCATCGGTAGGAAAATGACCAAACTATCCACAGTCCACCTTTGAGACCCTGATTATGTAAAGAGAAATGGCATGCCCCATTAGTGAGTACCCATTAGACGGAGATAATGTTGAAAAAGGTAAAATATTTATTTAAAATCTAAAATGGTCTTTGTTTTAGGTGATGAGACATGAGAGCTCCAGCATTCTGGAGCTGGACGGGAGAGAGGTTTCTGAATTCACTCCATCCAAGCCCCGCGAGAAATGGATCCGCAAGAGGACGCATGTTAAGATCAGGGTGAGGCCTGATAAATAAAGATATGTCTATTGGCAGATCAGAATAATCATCTGAACTGAATTTGGACACTGTGCTGTAATTCGTGTCACCTTCTCTCATTGGTCATGCATTTCAACTTATGTGGGAATTAGTGCAGTTTTGCCTGTATTATATTAGAATATTGACGTTTTCCATGATTGTGTGTATCAGAATGTGACGGCGAACCACAGAGTGAATGACGTTGTCTTCACGGAGGACGGGGTTCAAATGGTGACGGGACGCTTTATGTACGGTCCGCTGGATATGGTCACCCTGACTGGGGAGAAGGTAATGACAACAATGATACTGAAAGATATGGGTTAACCCATTCAAACCGGGAACGCATCTGTGTAACCACTTTATCCATATTTTATACTTAGGCTATTCAAAAATAGCAGATGTACACGCTCATAGCTCATAGACATTTGTAGAATCCCCAGAAGCAAAGATTTGAGTTACAAATGTTTGCTTGAAAAATTAAATATATATAGATATTCAAAGATTTGCACAAATTTTCACGATTTTTCAAAAATAGCAGATCTACAAGCTTGTACAGAGCTCGTAGATCTGCTATTTTTGAATAGCCAAAGAAATCTAAAAATGACACAGATTCTTTCCCGGTCTTAACGGGTTAAACAATGTTATGATGATACATGTTTGTAATTGTTAAAGTATAAAGTATAGAAGTAGGAAATTAGGCTGTCCTCAACTACAGTAATTTAATTCTTGGTCGACTAATATTCATAAGAATTTGTTGACTAATCTATTAGTTGATTTAATCAACAAATGTGTTGTTCATGTTTGTTTGAGTCGAGCCTTTTCAGGTCGGTGAGGTTGACAACTGAACATTCTAATTTCACAATGGCTACTGACTATTGAAAGTTATAGACTAGGCAGAACTAAAGGAAATCTGTCATTTACAAGAGGGTGTGCTCATCATTTCTGAAGAACTAATTAATTCAGCATGAAAACGGGAGAGGGAAAAACCTTCATTACTACAAGGGGGGACATTCAGTTTCAGCTACACCCAGCTGATGGCTGCTCAGATGGTTATGATGAGCGTTCGGGAGGAGCTGTTATGGGTTAAGTGTCTTGCTCAGGGACACTTCGACACATAGCCGGGGCCGGGAGGTGAACTGGCGACCTTCTGTTTCCCAGATGGTCTATCTACCCATTCAGCTACTATACGGCCGCCATGAAAAAAGCATTAAAAAAGACTAATCAACCGACTGATTAATTGATTATGCGGAGACAGCCCTAAGCAGTGTGTGTGTATGTGTGTGTGTGTGTTTTCATCCCGCTGAAAGGTTTTTTTTGTATTGTTGTTGTTTGTGCCAGATTGACATCCATATCATGACTCAACCGCCATCTGGAGAGTGGGTGTACTTTGACACAGAGCTCACCAACAGCAGTGGACGTGTCTCCTACATCATTCCTGGGAATAAAAAACTGGGTATTGGCGTATATCCTGTGAAAATGGTGGTCAGGTAGGCTTCGTTATGGTTTTTCATAATGACAAATGCCTGTTAAGCAATAATGCACTTGTGATCATGCTATACCCTGAGATATTGGCACTGGTGTGCTGCTGTCCCAGGCACGAGGCTGAAGGAGGCTGAGTTCTGTGCTGTAGATTCCCTTTTCGACTGCACCCAGGTCTTCATTTATAAGTGGGATAAACCACTGATTCAGCCCCTATCTTGGCTATTTTTAGACACAGGCTGGTCATCAGTTTTAGGTTCGTTGTCATCAAACGTTACATGTAAATGAATTTGCTCGAAGCTCAGTGGATTTGTCAAAGTCGTTTCTGACAGCTCTGCAGCTGTTGCTATGTTACAGGTATAATAAAGGAAATAAGGTGGACTGATACTTTATTATTATGCAGTCTGAATGCTGTTATCAGGACATATTGGATGTCTTTAGGGTGTCTCTCAGTGTGAGGTCAGAAGTAAATGTGTTATAATTGAGTTTTTTAAACCCTTTACCAGAGTCCCCCAGGAGTCTATACTAGTCTATACCTCCTTTTCTTCTCTTTACACTAAACCTCTTGAATGCAAAAACAGGAGAGATGGGGCCCAACAACTGAAAGAGAATCAATTGATTAAGAACACTTTTCAACCTATACAAGTCTTGTGTTAGGGGCCGTGTGTTCTGAGACATTCTGAGTGTTTTTTGAGCTTCAAGCTTCTTTCTGCCATGCATTTCTAGGGTAAAGACATTCTAGGAGCGCTCCTCTTCCCTGCGCCGAGCATCGCGTTTGGTTTGAGCACTCTCAGCGTCCAGCGCTTTTTTTTTACCAGAGCGCTCTGGGCGCCCCTCAAGTAGAAAATAATTCCATCTTTGGAGAGGAGCACCGCTCAACAATGTCACTTATTCCGAACGACCACTTCAAATCGGGGAGAGGCGGGACCAATGTGGAAAACTGTGATTCACTGTTATCAAACGCTTTCTGTGGATACGGTCCATGAAGCTGTACAGTATATCGTCGCTGTCGGGCAGAAACATTGTATCTCTGTATTTCAACTTAGTTTTTTTTTGTAAATTGATGCCCTACTTCATCATACAAGAGTGTTACACTATTTTATATATATTTTTTAAATAGTAATAAAAAAAGAACAGTTTTGCACATCACAGCAACGATAGTATACAGTACATACAGTGCTGTTGCCCATGAATGATGTGAGTAGTCTACTGCACTATATATAAAGCAGCGCTATTATGAATAAAGAGACTGCTTCCTTGCATTGGAAAAAATATAATTTACTTTTTCTATTTTTTCTCAAAGTTATACTTATCATCCATGTCCCTTTCCTTCCCTTTGTTGTTCTGTCACAGAGGTGACCATACGTTTGGTGACAGCTATCTGACCGTGTTGCCACGGGGAACAGAGTTCGTGGTCTTCAGCATTGATGGGTCCTTTGCTGCCAGTGTATCTATAATGGGCAGTGACCCCAAGGTCCGAGCAGGAGCTGTGGATGTTGTCAGGTAACACATATATCATTTTATACTGTCTGTCTACTCTACTGTGGGTTAGGAGTAACTTTGCTAGATAAATATATAGTACACACACAGCCCATGGGGGTAAATGTCAGATACAGATTATTTGCTTCTTGCTCATTTTATTTGTATTACATTGGTTTCTAAAAATGTTACTCTCTTATAGCATAAATGGAGAAATACAGTATATAAGGGCTTTCTAATCTGGTACAAAATCTTAATTGTATTACCAGAAACCTAGAAAGGTGTCATTTGTATGATAAATATTTCCCCATGTATAGTGTACCAATGCCAATTCATCTTGCCTAGAGTCTTGTATTAGGCTTTGAGTAATGCATAATTTCCATCATACAACATTGTCACCAACTGAAAAGAACCAATCTACAGACACTTTTGGAGTGTGACATTGGCACACATTGAGGTATAGTGTAAATCCGGCTTGTTTTTCTTCTTCCCTGGCAGACACTGGCAAGACCTGGGCTATCTGATAGTGTATGTGACAGGTCGGCCTGACATGCAGAAGCAGCGTGTGGTGGCCTGGCTGTCTCAACACAACTTTCCACATGGGATCGTCTCTTTCTGTGACCGTCTGGTCCACGATCCACTCAGACACAAGGCTTCCTTCCTCAAATCCCTCATCTGTGAGGTATGTATGGAAGGCTATGTCATTTACGTACGAAATCACACATTTTAACTGTGAAAATAGTAGATCAACAGTACAAGCTCACAAGGTGTCTCAATGGCATGCCTTGTGAACTGCTATCTTCACAATTTTCTGAAATAGTGGTTTATTCATGTGTTCATGTATTTTTGTAAGATTGGTTCCCGGGGGTCCCTTCCTTGAAATGTAGAGGAGTCAAAAGCAATAAATCTTACCATTTGGGTAACACTTTACTTCAAGGTCGGGTCTATAATGCATTATAATCACATTTATAATGCATTATAATGCACTTATAAGGTGTTATAACACTCGTTTAAATGTCCTCATGAATGACAACTTATAACAAGGTTTATGAAGTATTATATTGTTATTGCGAACGCAGCGCAAGTGGAGCTTACTATGACACCGTGCTCGGTGTGTGTCTCTCTGCGTCTCTGTGTGCAGTATTGTGTGCACTGCCTGTGTGCAGCCAAGTAAATGTCCAATATAGACGTACCATACATCAAATGAAAGGTCTTTGAAAACTGAACACACCTGTCAAGGTTGCGTTTAAGCCCGCCCCCTCCCCCGGAAGCCACGCCCCGGAGAAGGCTCCTAAAAACTCCCCATTGAAACCCCATGTTAAATGAAAAGTGCCCGAATCGCTCCGAAACTTTTTCTACCCCCCCTAAGTGGGGGTCTACGAACAAATGTCTCGGGCTCGGATTTTGGCTCCGCCCCCCGGAAGTGGGTGAAACAGGCACTTCAAACACTTTGTTGAATTGTTAACATAAAAAGTTTTTTTTGTGAATTTGTATTTTTCTAAGATGCTCCTTTTAACGCAGATTATTTTTGTATTTTTTATATATTTTTTTATTGGTTACTTTTTTTTTAATAATATTTTTTCATTATTATTATTATTTTTTGGCGTTTGCTTCCCGCGTTCGCGCATCTTACTTGTATAATTCTAGTTTAACTTTGTTATAAGTTGTGAATAATGGATAACTAGAAAAAGTGCTCCTCGGAGCACAGGTCTCCGCCAGGTCAGGTAGGTTATTGTGGCCTCGGATGGACGGACAGGGTGCAAAACATACTCTCTCGCCATGCCTTTCGGCCTGGCGGAGACAATTATAAACATTTATAACAAGTGTTATAATGCCTTATACTGTAAGTGCATTATAATGCATTATAAATGTGTTTATAACGCATTATAGACCCAACCTTAATATAAAGTCTTATACAACTAAACAAAAAAATAATACTGAAGTAAAGTACAGTAGTCGGGTAAATGTACTTTGTTACTGTCCACCACTAGGGATATTCAGAGCAATATATGATTTATGAAACCAAATGTGTTCTTTTTTTAGGCCCATATGAAGATATTTGCTGCATATGGCTCCACTAAGGACATCTCTGTGTACACGTCTATTGGCCTACCACCATCACACATCTACATAGTTGGAAGACCCACCAAAAAGATGCTGCATCAGTGTCAGGTATGCTATAGTGCAGTGTTCCTCAAATGGGGTACTACTACACCTTGTGGTAATTTGTGGTACTCCTACGGTTACATATACTCTCATAATGGTTATTGGTTATGACCAATTTAGCCCATGTTCATGAAATCAGATAAATCTGGAAACTGACATACACGTTTGAAAAATATTTTATACTGTATGCCATATACTTTGAATGCAACCAATAGTCAATATATGGCAGCCACCTGTCAATACAAAAAAAAGAAGTTTCCATTTTGTGAATATTAAAATCAAACAAAAAAATATATATATGCAGTATGTGGACAATTAAAAGCTAAGACAGAAACACAAAACATCAGTCACAATCAGTATCAGGAAGAATGGTTTGTGCTGTTGAAAAAATTAAGCAAGAATGCAAATTTCCATCTATAGCCCCCTACATAAAAACAGGCAAAAACAACATAATACACTACAAGAAACACAGTAAAGTACAAATGGAGGAAAGCGGTAAACAGTAGAAGAACGTAATTTTAGCCTATTTTGAAATGTTCACAGCTTTGTTTGTCCATCATCCATTTGATTGTTCCCGCTAATGCTTCCCTGAACTGAATAGTGTATTTTATGCAAATGTTGTGCGTCTGAACTGCACCTCACAATCCCCTCTGGTTGCTTGCGCTAATGCCCCTGTTTGGCTATCGAATATCCACTTACAATCCGGGAACGCATCTGTGTCACTTTAGATTTCTTTGGCTATTAAAAAATAGCAGATACAAGCTCATAGCGTGGCACCGAGTGCCGCGCTATGAGCTTGTAGATCTGCTATTTTTGGAAAGATTGTGAAAGTTTGTGCAAATCTTTGAATATATATTCCACAAACAGTTTTTTGGAAAAAAAAACAATTTTGCTATATCAGTGGTGCTCCAACTTCTCCATGTCAAGGACCCACAAAATTTATATTTGGCCGCGGACCCCCATCTCAAAATATGTTGTTCCAGGGACCCCCAGAAGCACAGATCGGAGTTAAAAATGTTCGCTTTAAAACAAAAAAAATAAATAGCCAAAGACATAAAATGACACTGATGCGTTCCAGGTCTTAATGGGTTAAATGTATTTTAGTGGCTTTGCTCTAATTAAGTGTATTAACCGTGAAATGTTCTGAATGACCAAATCAATTCAATCTGGTCCCAGTTCATCCCTGACGGCTACGCCAACCACCTGTCCCAGCTGGAGCTCTGCCAGAGGTCCCGCCCCGCCAAGTCGAGCGGCGCCCGCATGATCCTCCGCAAGGGGAGCTTCGGACTGGGAGCCGCCGGAGGAGACTACCTCCGAAAGCGCAACCACGTCTTTCGCACAATTTCTTCTCAGCCCGGCGGAGGAGTGGCGACGGGCAGCGGCACTACCGCCGCCGGCTCTCCCTGCCAGCCCGGAGGACGGACGGAACGCACGCTGAGCCAATGCGACATCGAGCGGGAGCGAGGGATCGCGGCGACGGCGACCCAGAGGAGCATGAGCATAGCGACAGGGTGCTGGGGCCGTAGCGGGAGCCAAAAGGAGGGCAGCGGAGGGTTACTGAGTCCCAAATAAAATTCACATACTGTAGACTTAATATGGGCTTTTCACACGGGAAGACTGACGCGGCTAGTAATTCATTTTCAATGAGATGTGAGCGTTCAGGTAGTGGTGGGGGGACGGGACAGGACGTTTGTGTCGCGTTCGTGCTCGACTTGCGCACACTTTGTCAAGAGTTGAAATATGTTGACTTTTTTTTCAAAGAAATGCATCTGTTCACATGAGGCGAGCAGTGGATCCCCACAGATCCAAGTGAGAAGGCAGGTGTAGTGCCGCTTTCCATGTGAAAAGCCCTGGTACCTATAGAAATTAGACCACAATGATCTCTGGATTACTACTTGAAGAGAGGCAGAGGAAGAGGATGGGTTAACAAAGGAAAACTAGCAAAAGAAACAACAGATAATGGTCAGGGATACATACAGTACATGAATGGCTCACGTAGACAGACGATCGGAAATTTCTGGGGACATCTAAACTCAATGTAGTGGCGAGAATTGGGTGGAAACTATTCAGATATAGAAGAAGAATAACTACAGGGCGCCCCTTAACATTGGGACTGTGATATTTGTTTTCAAAGCAATGTGCGTAGGTTTGTTGGCAGACGTTTTTTCCAACTGTTCTATCCACTACACTGAATTTAGATGTCTCCGCACGTATCAGTTGGTGGAGATCTCGGGTCGTCTGGCTACGAGAGAAGAATACAGATGTAGAAGAAGCATGACAGCTTTGGAATATAGCACGAAGGACACGTTTGATTGTAATGGAAGAGACAACCAAGATCCTTTGAACAATGGACAATTCTTCTGTAGCACGAACGACACAGTAAACTTTTATAGAAACACAGTACATCATCACTGGCCAAAAACGAAGACAAAGACGACGAAATAAATGAAATATTGTAAGCCTTAATCAAATCTCCTGTCACAGATATCCCTCAGTGAACACATTTTACGGGCCAAACTCACAGACACGCACAAGCTCAGGACAAATTAGCCGGACACGCTCATAAACATGAATGTCAGGACAGTCATTTTGGTAGCCATGGCAACAGCTAGGCCAGCTATTTTCAACTCTATTTCTCTGACTATTTCAGCCGAGTTATGTGTGAAAATGCGACCCTCCAACTGCCTGGCAATAAGTAGCAGAAAACATTTCACTTTTCACAAGAGAGACATTGTGTGTCCCAAAAGGAGAAAGGAGACAAGAAGAAGAGTTGTGAATCCTGCTGTGACTGGGGCTGTTACAGAGACGTACCCTGTGCTCGTCTCTTTCACGGAGAACATTTTACTAGTGTTCTATTTTAAGAATGTTGCGTCCAAAATGAAGTTGCAACCTTGCTGCAGCTCCACCCTTTACAAGACACTGGACTATCATTTATTTAAGCATGGTCTACGGGCCATTCAAGGCCTTAATATCCAATGACAGATTTATAGTAATCCACAGACAGAAATTAAGGCAGAAAAGAGGGCATGCAGTGACACGGTGACATTTTTAATTCTGTACAGTCCACAGCAACAATCCCTTTATCTGGTCATCTGCTTGCAGTACCTCCGAGCCCCCTGCTGGTGGTGTTCTCTGCTCTCCACAAAACGTTGCTGCTAAGAGACATTTCATCGTGATGTGCACCCTTGCTGTTTTCTTTTAGCTTTTTTAAGCTATTTATTTTTGTTCTTACTTTCACATTGCACAGCACCCAGTAAAGCTCAACTTATACTTATGATATGATTTTAATAAAACAATATTTTATGTCGTACTACCATACTTTGGGAAAGGCCACACAAGGCCTGTGTGGGGCCTACTTGGCAGGAAGTTTTCCAAACTGTAAAAACGAACAGACCAAGAAGTGGGGGTGAAGCAGGCGAAGTATATCCGTGAATATTGGCGGGAAAGGTCGCAGAAATTCCCCCTTGCTCTCTTTGTGGCGAAGGCGGAATCTGACAGGAGCAAACGTGTCTGCTTGCATTTTGTTGTACATTTTAATACATGGGTGTGTGGAAAGGGAGATGAGAGAGATGTACAGTAGCCTACACCTCAGATTCCTATACTTCAAAATCAGATGTGTAGCCTATCTGGTGAAGCCACCATCGGTCATTAGCGACCTATTGCTTAATTTATACACTGTCGTCTTCAACGAAGTATAAATCAGGCTTATCAGTGATTTTACTAGGCTACAGCTGCTGCTTGTACTTCACAATGTATTATAGTCTACCTACTGCTATTTTATGGCCATGTTTTTATGAGCTATGAGCAGGTACATTGTACAGTAGAAGAGAGTGCCTAAGTTTGTGCTCCTGAGTGTAGTTAACATTAACTATCTGCAAACCCAAACACAAAAGCCGAAATCATTCTCAAATACTTGTATTTATTCAACTGTGTAGCCTCATTGTTGTTTTGCACTAGTTTTACGGTCGAAAATATATTTACCACCTCATGTTTCTACATGTTATGTGACGTTTGTAGTGCATGCCTAACCTTTTATTTATTTCAGGGCATAATTGCTGGTATGCACACTTCTTTCTGTACAATTTGTCAGGACAACATGACATCTAAGTAAACGTGCCAAAACTAAACAAACGTGGACAGCTTCAGGTTGAGAAGCCAGTGTTTCGGTCATATCCAACCTTTCCTTATAGTAGGCTAGTCTTGGGAGAAGCCATGGCCATTTGTAACGAGAGCATGATTTTCTGAAACAAATGGATAGATCTTTTGGTTTTTTTACTCAATTTTAAATGTGCCGCTAATATGATCTGATGACTGTAATATTTTTAATCCGTTGTCCGCATCAACAATGAATGTACTGTATGTCAGTTCAACAAAGTATATCGATGTCCATTTATGAATTCAGAGCATTATAGGTGAAGCATGTCGCTGTAACTCTTAGACTATGCCACAATTATGCTTGCAAGTAGTACAGCTGTAAAGAACTTATCACCGTAGCTATACCATAGATGTTATGCTGTAGTTGGCATTATCCTAGCGACTGTAGTTGTAACCGTGGTTTTATACTTCGTCGTAGGACGGTATCATTCTGCCGAAAACTGCCAAACTAGAGGCGTTGTGAGCCTCTAGATTGACTATTTTCTGCTATTTCCGTCATACGACGAAGTAGCTTATAAATCAGGCTTTTGGATACATCCCTGTTGCCAGCTTTAGGACTACTGGCTGTCGATGAGTTGAATGTATGCCTGTTTGAACCTCTAGTAGTCCGGACTGTTGATGAGCCATGGATGTGTCAATGTACATACTGTATATGTATTATATGTGCGTATGTAGTACTTCAATGGTTATTTATTTGCATAATACAAATCATAAAAGGTAAAGGTGGAATTTTCAGGTGAATTACATTCGAAATATGTAGCATTTTGTCAATTTGTCAGTCATTTTGTTTAAATGTTCTAGGACCAACTGAATATTTTTGTTATTTTCTTTTTATGATTCTACCAGTCAGTTCTAACCAGTGCAATATTATTGTCCCAATCATAGTGAGGCATAACCTCCACAAGTAGAGATCACTGCAGGGGTGTTCTCTGCTGTGTAAAGCCACAGGGAATTCCAAGTATGAACACACACGCACACACACGCACACACACACACACACACACACACACACACACACACACACACACACACACACACACACACACACACACACACACACACACACACACACACACTACTGTACCTACAGTATAGTTAGGAGAATGTCACCTTTTAAAATGGATTTATATTCTAGCCACTGTTGACCTATTCTGCAGTTTCGTTACAAAGTGTTCAACGATACACATTTTATATCGCAGACTAAACTATTTTTCAAATTGGGAGTATTTTACAAAAGCCTTTGACCAATACCGTTGGCACGTTTTCAATCAGTAGGCCTAATGGAGTGCACAGGGAAGTGAAGCCCCCACCCAAACAAAAGCTGCTATCTTTCAACAAGCTGTTGCGTGCGTCATCATCCACACAGATTGGACCTACTTGACTTGTCTTTCTTTACAAATATAAAACAATTATGTTAACCGCATGAACCCTAGCCTCCCTAATCTCGGACCGAGCATTCGGCTAAAATTGCAGATCTACATATATACATATATTGTAGTGGGAAAAAAGGAGGGGGTCTAGCATTGACACCTGGGGGACTCCGGTCTACTAAGTATGGGTTCAAGTGGTTTTAATCACCATAAATGTTTTATGAAATACTACAATGTGTAATCCTGAGTGTTAATTTTACTCTGAAATGTACAAATGTAATCAAATGATTTGATTACATTTGTACATTTCTCAGAGTTACAAATGGATACATTAATTTCAGCAAGACCATGCTATTAATTACATTTCCCTTAATATCAATGAAACAGGAATGACAGAAATAACAGAAATGATACACTCACAGGCCTCCATTTTATCTTCTCTAGTGCCCAGTCCAGTATTACTTGTAGTTCTCACAATAATATTATTGATAAAGTACAATCTTGTTTTTTACTATGTTAATCGCAGAATATAATAGGGATGTACTGCACAGCAAATTATCTACAGTATTTCACCACATGGCTGCCTGGCAATTTCCAACTACAGTATACAATAAAGGATTTGGTACACCTAGTAATATACTCAGTACATACAATTGGAGTATATAACATTACAAAAGTAGCTACAAACACAATTATTGTAATAGATCTGTAACATAAATTAACATGTAAAACTGCATATGGTGGCAATAATTAATATATTTTGGATATACGGTATGCAGTGTGTTTAAGACGATACTTATTTAATGGGTCTGACTAAAAGTAGTTATCCGTATCTCTTGTTTCCGTTTTCTGTTTTTATTCATGTAAGTGGTCGGATAAAAAAAAAAAGTTCAATCATATACCATTAGAAAATCACTGTGTGTTATTGAAACAAACGCCAGTAAAATCCTCAGTGTTAATTTATCCATTTGTAACTCTGAGAGTGTACAAATGTAACCAAATGGACCCGTTTAACTCTCAGAGTTAATGAACACTGAGGATTTTTACTGTGTACTAATGTTCATTAGTTTCTTCTTTGCTTCATGTTCTGTTCAGGCTGGTTATCTAAAGTATTCCCAGTCTGGGCAACAGCTTGCTCTATCATTGTCTTTACTGTGAAATAAATACATTAGAATACAATATACAATCCTTTTGTATTGTCTTTTAATTGTGCTAAATTAATCAAAATCCTTGGCATGCATTGCAGACTAATACTATGTCCAACATGACTGATTCTCTGGGCCCTGAGTACTGCAGCCCCCTGCAGGGATACATTATGTTATTTATGGGGATGTGTACTAGCACTATCAAAGGCAAGGGAAAGTTGAACCCCTTGAAGAAGCTCCAAAAGAACCCCAATTACCAGAAGGCTTTTTGTGAGATTGGCACATTGTGGCCGGTGATAGAGGAGCACCAACAGGAGATGGAGTCCTTCACATGTGTTATTTATGGCCATGCTCAGATGAAGTCAGTCAATGCTGTGCAGGCCTGGATATTTCAATAAATGGTGCACGCTGATAAAGTGCTGGACTCAAACTTAAAAAAAAGACCTGGAACACCTCCCCCCAAAGTCTGTCTCATTCATTCCCCATGTACAGCACAACAATTTCAGTTAAGGAGGACAAAGAGACTTTGACGACCTCTTTATTGATGATGATGATGATCATCGACGATTAGTAGTAGTACAGTAGTAGTAGTAGTAATGGTGTGAACAGAGAAGATTGCATGAGAAACTGTTCACTAGTACTAGTACATGCAGTATATACAGTAGTATAACATTTTAAAGGTAGGGTTTTAAAGGTAGGGTAAGTGATATTATTTTGTTAAAATAAGTGTTAAATACAGCGGCTCTATATTCAGATAGTAATCATAGCTACAGTACAGTATAGAGTGTTTGTTCAGTGACGCGGTCTCCCCTAATCTCCACCTCTTTAGAAAACAGAAGAGGCATTTTCAGGTTTGGATACCAATTTTATCCAATCAGGAGGGGAGATAATTCTTGGTATTCCGAGAGAAGGTACAGGATAAACAAATGCATCGCGATGAAGTTGAATTCTTTTGGCAGATGGCATCCTGAGCCTCGAGCTGTTCGGTAGCCTCTTCCACAACTTTGCCTTTATCCAATGCTAGCATGCCAACAGCCATTTCTCCCTGCAGGAAGTTGACACACAAACAAAAACAAGATCTTTATGTAGTTGGTAGAAATGTATTGTAATGTGGGATAGCAGTACAATGACATTACAATAACAAAGTATGAAAACAAATACGGTGGTCTAGTACTATACAACATAGAAACACACTCACTATACTATAGCTCCATAGGACTGATAGTGAGTACTGTAGGCATTAGAGGTCTTCATGGGTGTACCTGAACCGAAAATAACTAACAATGTCCGAGACCCGAATGTTTTGAGTCCATGTTTTATTATGGTCATTTGGGTCTGGGTTGGTTCAGATCTTGGTCTGTTTATCATTATGTGTAGGATAAGTGGATCCGGGAAGATCTGCACACAGCACTGATCAGGAGAGAAATGCATGAAGTGCTGTGTAACTCGTCTGATGATTTAGGCTGACCTATGATTAGATTATTGTGGTGTAAGTAAGGAGGGAAAAAGTTGAGCTGTGCATGAGTGCCAGGCTGCTAACTGAGTTTCCGTGATTTGAGAGCCTACACAAGGTGAGCAACCATGAATTTCTTTCATTGAGGTGAAAACATGCAATTGAATGGCATTGTCCCTTATTGTGGGCTCCCACATAGCTACTAGATTCAATTATGGAGTAGCCTATAACTGGCATCTAGACTAGAGCAGCATTTTAATAGCAATTGTAATTATTATGTTTGTCAGGTCCATACCAACAGGGATAGCAGTACCATACTACCAACAAGACCAAACGGTCAGCATTAAATTAAATGTATCACAACATTATCAGTTTCTTTCTATATTGTGTGCAAATGAGGGAAGTGTAGCATGCACATTATAGGCCTACTCTTAGTTAGTTACTGTAGTTATTTCGATCTATTTAACAGAATATTGATACATTCAGTTTCTACTACTGTAATTCGTTAGTGGCCCGAAAAGGTGTAGGCTGAAGCAGAGGCTTATTTATTTTGGCTATCCTATTTGAAAAGTTTCAAAACAAAACAAAATAACACAGTTTCAAACATTGATTTAACGAAACTGAAAACAAAGGATAAATCTAAGCGAGACACTGTCTTAGAACAAAGAGCAAAAGGAAATTAAATGAGTTTGACTAATTACAATTTGTAACAATGCTTCACCATAATCTGTAGCTTTCTGACCGCAGTATAGGTTCTAGTTCTACACATAGATATGCATACACATACATACACACCTAAGCACATACACCTATACCATGCTTACACACATATACACATACATACGGTACATACACACACGACATGATAAGCACATACATAATATTCCTAAATATATCTATCATATAAAGAGAAGCACAATATGAATTACATAATATATACATACTGTACATAATGTACATGTCCAAGGCTGGTGCCAAGTTTATTTTTTTATTTTTAAGGGTTATACAAAATAATACACCTATTACTCATTAATAATAAATGCATTGATCTATGTATTAAGCAATTACTGTTATTCCATAAGTTAACCCCTTTTACTGATATACACCTACCTTTTGTGTTGGCCCTTGCCTTTCTTTTCTTAAATACATAAGTTCCCCTAGGTGCATACTGGGATTCCCTAACTGCGTGGAAGTATATTATTAGTGCCTTATACATGGTATAAGGCACATAACAGTTTTTCTGTACATAGGCCCCCCCAACTATTTTCCGACATGCAAAACAAGTGATCAATAATGTTACCAGGAACACATAGTGTCTACTCTATTCTACTACACATTTTAAAACGAGCCACTTATCAAAACAATCTAATAAAAATAAAATCAAACTTATTGTGTGGGAAAGGCCAATCTTCAAGCTCATCACGGCATGTTGTGAGCTTGTAGATCAGCTATTTTCTTTTCTTTTTAGCCTATTATGGCTAAATGGCAGGGTTAAAGTGGTTAGCTATACTTTAGAAAACCTGGAGACTGTGAAGTCATCCTCTGTATACTGGCAGCTAGGGGGCAGTCCTGAAACAGGCATTAAATGTGCCAAGGTCCAAGTATATTCCATGTTTGGGATTTCCATAATAGGCTCTATGCACAGCAGCCATATTGGAAAGAAATTGGGCCTCTTCTTACTTCCTTCACAGGTGTTACCAATGATACTAATGAAGGCTCTGTTCCATTCTGGTCAGGGTGCTGATATTGTGCATGTTGGCTCACTGGAATCACTCCATTTTGGTTCCCAAATGGCCCCTTATGGTGGGTGTGTAACTCTGAGAGTGTACAAATGGAACCAAATGGACCCGTGAGGGTCCATTTGGTTCCATTTGTACACTCTCAGAGTTATGGGGGTCCTTGAAAATAAGAGACCACTGTGCCACACTAAATGGAACAGAGCCTTAATTAGTATTATTGGTAACACCTGTGAAGGAAGTAAGGAAGGGGCCCAATTCATTCCCAATATGGCTGCTGTGCATATACTCTTACCAGTACAGGCAGTGCCTCCATCTTACATTGCAGGAGCAAAAGGGCCACTTAGCTGCAAAGGTGAGTGGGTGCGTACATGGTTATGTTATAGGTGGCTTTTCAGAGGACAGTGTTACTTGAGAACAGGAGGTGACGGGAAGTTCTACCAGCTAAACTAGTTTGTCAAGGTAGCTTCAATAGTTGAGAGTCAAAACAGATAATTATGTACATGATGAGAGATTAATGAAGTCATGACAGGATTGAAAGGAATGCAGTGTCACAATAGTTTGATGCAAAGGTGCCTAATTTTGATCAGAGGTGAGGAGGAGGTCTGATAGTGAGACTGTGGATCAAGGGTTATTATGATGTTATTATAGTTGTTATTGTTATTATTGGACACTTTGAAACACTATCTCAACTGACGAAAATCAGCTTTACTTGTCCAGTTCTGCCCTCCTTTGCCTTGGTTGGTGACATGTCATCTGTTTTTGCTTTTTTCCTTTTTCATAAATTTTTCACTGTGGTCACTCGCATACCGTTGACTTTAATTGTTTCATTGTCTGACACACGTCAAAAAAATACTATCCCACGAAGGATTGAACGCACATTTTGACATTTTCAGGGAATTAAGGCAGCTATTAGCAAACATTACTTCTTGCTGTCTTGTTGTCCTGATGCAATCATGTACGGGTACCACTTACAACAAATCTCCTGCAACATGTTAATGAGCATCCCGACACTAAAGAGTCACCAAAATTATTCAAACATATTTTTTTTTATTAGATTGTGAATATTTAGGATATGTTTTTACATTATAATGAAAAATGATCGACAGTATTTTTCATTAAAAAAAAGAAGGAAAAAAAAAGAAAGTGCCACGGACATAGACAACTTTAGGCAACTTTTGCGCGGGAACGCCCCTTGCGCAATGCTAAATCCCTAAATGGTGGGTATAGGAACTTAGGCCGAAAATAGAGCCCTGTCGGCCCCATTCTGTGGCGAAAAATTCCCCGTTAAATCGGGATAATGGACCTGCGCCGCCCCAATAGGTTATTCTAGCACCTGCTCTACCCGTCACCATTATGCCGACGCCGTTATTTGCGCGTGGAGGTGTGCCCGTGGGCGTGTTGCTGCTATATCCCCCACATTGAAATTCTCAACCCACACATGGGTACGGCTTGGGGAGGGGGGATAGTGGATTCTAAAAGCACCCGCTGGTTTATAAAATCACCCGTCAAGTGCACACAGACACTACAATGGCTTTGTGCGTTGGACCATGAGCCATGTTGCCAGCCTTGGAGAGAAATAAGCAACCGCAGTCCGCAGGTCTATGAAAACAAAAAGAAGCAACTAGCCACATGAGCACTTCAAACTACTAACTAGAGCTTTCATATCCCCTAAATATTTCAGCCTGGCTCGACTAATAATTGACAAATTAGACCCAGCCCAGCCCGTCAGTCATTTTTCTAAAGAAGCCTTATTTCTCATTAAATCTTGGTAATTCGTTAAGAACAGGAGTCATTCTACCCTAACAGTCTATATTTTATTTAAAAAACAGCTTGGAGCAAATAGGGCTATATAAATATATACACTTCCCCATAACCATTTTAAAAATGATTATGGTTATTCTATGAAATATATGTTTCATAGAATAACCGTAATCATTTTTGCAATGGAGAAATCACAATGTTACCTTCTGGCCGCTGCCTGTGCTTTCATTTGAAGAAGTAATCCAACATTTACTTTGAGGTGAAAAAGACATGAAGAAAGTTCTGAAGATCCATTATTTATGTCATGTTATGGTTTAAACTTTAAAGGGAGCTCTCTACTGCTGCGTCATGACAAGACAGTGATTGATTTGACCTAGGCTACTTTAGCGTTGCGCTGCCCTGTTGATTAATTATTTGGCATCAGCTGTGTAGGAATATATAACTATTTTAAATGGCTTTCATATACTCTTGGGGATCTGACTAATATGACAAGTTGCTTATTGTGAACACAATAGCCTACGCTACAAATTAATTAATATGTGAATTTATTTGGATGTAAAAAAAACGTAGACCCAGCTCAGCCGGTGCCGACGGGCCGGGTCGGGTCCCGTTGGGTTTGGGCTAAAATCTTAAGCACTTACATTTTTTATAAGATGATCGGATCATAGTGTGATTTTCATTTTGGCTGCTGTCTCATTAAACCCATGCTGCGGGACGTGCGGGTGAATATTATATTATAGCCTATATTATATATATTAGCCTGCTATATTATTATTATATTCCCTGCGTAAACGCTACGTTCATGACCCCCCAAAATAACCATATTTGAACTGGGGACCCCCCCATTTTGTTTGACTCGGTTCCACAGATAAATATTGTGAAAATAGCAGATCTACAAGCTCGCCAGGCGTTGGGTGCTCCATTGTGGTCTCGACCCACAGGTTGAGAACCACTGCATTAAAAGCTCCAAGCAAGTTACATGTCTAGTAGGCTATGTTGTTGACCACGTAATGTAATGTTTTTGGTTTAGTGATAGGCTACTCCGTGGCGCGCGCGCGCCTCATTGTATGCTGTCCAAAATAACAGATCTGTAAGCTGTCGACACGACATGATGCAGCGCCGTTGATAGCTTGTATGTCTGTTATTTTGGGTAGGTAGGCGACGCACATACGCATCGCAGCAATGTGTCTGGGTTTGAGAGGCTTTGATTGATGTAAACTTAAAATTTAGCTCTGTTCGGGATTACTGAACAAAGGTGGATGATGAAAGATAACGGGGACAATATGGATGTAAGTTAACTTTAACTGCGTCACTTCAGAGGTAATCTCTCAAGAACAGATTCTGCACTGCGTGAGAATCTGTCGTGAAGGCTCGTCGTAACATGTACACACTGGGCTACAAGTGGGCGTGCCTTCAGATCAGGAAGCAGGCCGCGCTTTACCCAATCAAATGTAGTGGGCGGGATTCACATGTCCGTCGATCTTTCCCCCTCGAAACAAACCGAAACTAATTTAACAATAGCGTCCGCGGAGCAGACAAAACCACGGAAATATATTCACATTTTAACTTACTCTTTCATCATAGAAACAAGTGGGCTTATAACCAAAACGATCCATGTTCTCTGGGAGAAGTGGTGTTAGTGTTCCGTGTAGAAATATTGTTAGTGGGAATGAAAACATAGTCGCACCAACCGGAAGTGACGCGGCATAGGCATACACAAACACCGGTCTCCTTGTGCTCTGGCTCTACGTTTTCTTCCCCCCAGAGCCAACAGACATAGAACAAACAGCAGAGGGCGCTGTTTTTCATTTTCAGTTGGCGATGGGTTCCCAGATTGCTTCAGAGGAAACTATGGAGCAACTTCAGAGATGTTTACACACCCCTGGAATCCATTAGAACGGTGGAAATAGAACGATAACAGCCAACGTGAGTACATAGGCTATAGACCTTTCCTAAAACTGTCCAATTTATTATACCCATGTGCTACTGTTTGTCTGTGTACCACGTAGGAGCGTTGTCGCAACATGATGTAATTAATTATTTGGGAGCAGCCAGTGTGTACCAATAGTATACATATTTTAAATGGCTTTCATTTACTATTCCGGATCTGACTAATATGACAAGCTTATTGTGAACACAATAGGCTACAAATTAATATAAAAATGTATTTGGATAAAATAAAAAAAAAGAAGGAAAACAAGCCCAATGTGGCTTATAATAATCAGACCAGGCAACAGTGCAGACAGGTAGATAGGCTAGAGCATATATTGGATCGGGATGACGGCTAGCGCAGTCTTCTCTTAAAGGCAATGGCTTCTGGCACGTGATTGGTTTTATCATTGTAACGCCCAAACCACACCTATGCATAATGTAACGGGTAGCTCAGGTGTTTGGCGGGTCACGGGGGTGCCATAGAATACCGAATTTTGCGGGGAAACGCCTCTTGCCTAGTCCGAAATCCCTAATTAGTGGTTTGTTCAAATGTCCCTGGGAATAGGGCCCACTGTATGTGTTCCCCCATACCTCCACACAGTAGTTTAGGTATGGAAGTTCACTGAGATTTTATGGAAGAAGCTGAAATGACACCTACCTGCCAAGAGTGTGCCTCGCCATAGCGCAGCTTAGTGGTGAAGTGCTCACAATTCTTATTGAGGAGACTGTAGTCAACCTTCCTCCCCACCTGTGCAAGGGCCTCTTTGACTATGACATCGACTGGTCGTGGCTTATGTTTTTTGTCCCAGTAATTGTTGACTTGCCACTGGTCATCCCCGACCACGTCCATAAGCTTCTGTTTCTTTACCACAGACCATAGGCGCCGGAGGCGGGGTCACACGGTCCTCTGTGTCCCCCCACTTTTCAGCTATCGACTTCTTTTTTTTATATATATAAAAAAAACTTTTGAAAAAAAAACATTGTCTTTTTTTTTCTCTACCGGCGCAGTAGCTCCGCAGCCTCCGCCCACCCCACCGTTCGCATTGTCAAGCGGCCCCAGCCAGACATGCTAATTGCCTCTAATAAACAAGTCTTGATCACTGTGGCTGTGCTAAACATGTTCTGCAGGTTTTGGGGAGGGTGTCATTATTGTCATTATTGAAATGAAGGGTCGCTATGCTGTGTCCCTCAACTCCCTCGTCCTGTGTGCACTAACAGTCACTCACTGCATGCACTGAATACCAGTGGTGGAAAAAGTACTCAAATGTTTTACTTAAACAAAAGTATCAATTCTGCGAAGTAAAAATACTCTGTTACAAGTAAAAGTAAGGTATTCAAAATGTACTTGAGTAAAAGTAGAAAAGTATTGGTATCAAAATGTATTTAAAGTACCAAAAGTAAAAGTAGGCTACTCATTATGCAGAAGGTCCCATTTCACAAGTTTTCAAATGTGAAAAAAAAGTTTTCTAACCCTTGATACTTTTACTTAAGTAAAACATTTGAGGATGGGACACACTGGGATGGGTAGAGTGTTGTTAACTGTTTTATGGTCATTTCATGAATTAATTACAAGCCCGCAACGCAGTGGGTGGGGGGCGGGGGGAAGGGGGGAGTCATGACGTCGTCGCTGTCCCCCCACTATTTAACCCCTTCCGGCGTGCCTGCCACAGACCTGCTGCTGTCAGCTAACCCTTTGCTGCTTTCTCCATCCTCTATAAGTACAGATAAAGAGACAAGGGGTTACAGAGACATTTGTGTTCGAATTCTGCAACATGTTTTGAAACAAAAACTTTTAGTCACTTTTTTTCTTGTGATTACAATGTTCTGTCTCCCTCCCTGTTCTTTTATTGAGACATTTAGATCCTGTGTCTGGTTTGACACGACTCGTTGACAAGCAGTACTGCCTGAAGGTCAAAATTCAATTCAAGCAAGCATGCAGGCTCTATTAGCTCAGTGGTTACAATTTCAGCACCTGCACAGGAGACTTTTCTTCTTTTTCTTTTTTAATCCCAGGCCCTATTTGTTTTATTTATGGTCCAAATGGCCCAGGTTAAAGAATAACATTTAATTACAAAATGCTTTCCTGCAGAACAACAAATAACAACTAGAAAGGCGCAATTCTGGGAAATTGCAAGTGTGGTTGCACCTAAAATAAATAAAGATTCTACGACCTACGGTTCAAGAGTTATACGCCGAAACGTAAAGTGGGCTGTTATAGCGCCAACATGCTGTAATTGGTGTAATTATTTTTTTCATAATTTGGGCACTGGACTATGAACTTCCCCTCTAAGTGTTGTAACTGTAGCCCTTACGGTTTCCGAGAGAAAAATACTTGAATGGGAGTCTTTGCATTTTCCTATTATAAGTCAATGGGGAAAATTAATTCATATCAATTCAACTATACAACGTGTCTCTTAGCAAATTACACGCACACGATTCACAATGAAGCCGGTCAATTTGACATATGGCTCGAGTGTGTGCCACACACTATAGTGTACTACTGTATAGTGTAGTTGCCCTTTCGGGCAACCACTAAACTCCTGGATCTCAAATAAATGTTATTTTCTGTCCAGCATTGACTTTCATCAGTATTTGAGTTGAGGAAGACTGCCCTGACAGATGTTTACATGACAGACTCACCAGCTTGCACATGAACGACATAGCCATTTCCAACGTAAATAGCCCAGTGCCAGTAGCGTCCTCGGAAGATGTCAATCATGTCTCCTGCCTTTGGCTTTTCCTGGAAAATACAATGTATGGAAAACAAAATGGAATGTTCTGATTGATTGATTCAATACTTTATTAGCAAGTTTGTTAACAGTACAGGTAGTACAGTCAAAGGTTATGCCAAAAGGATAACCCAAAAATGTCCCAGTTTGACTAAATACAGTATATGAGATATAGTCAGTTCACTAACCTGAGTTGTAGCCATGGTACAGTAGTTTTGTTTCTTTCAGACAAATGATGTGATGTCTTTTTGGATTACTCACTCTCAGATCTGTGGTCAGGCTTTTTATTTATTTTTATCCTTCACCTAGCTGCTTTCACTTTCCATATTATGATCAGATACTACTTTCCATTATTGTTGTTACGACCTTTGGTCTAGAGCAGTGTTTCCCAACCCTTTTGGTGCCAAGGCACACCTGGCATAGCCAACAGATCCCAGGACACACCAAGATATATGGGGGGTGTATGTTTAGAGAGAGAGAGAGAGAGAGAGAGAGAGAGAGAGAGAGAGAGAGAGAGAGAGAGAGAGAGAGAGAGAGAGAGAGAGAGAGAGAGAGAGAGAGAGAGAGAGAGAGAGAGAGAGAGAGAGAGAGATTCAATCAACCTTCCCATTGATTGATTGAATACTTTATTTAGAAGTTTGCATAGAAAAGAGCACATGGAAGTACAGTTCACAATACAAGGTCAAACTAAATAGGATTGAAAAACCCAGAAAAGCCTACTGGCTTGTTTCAATTGGGGTCCTCACATACTCAATTCCCAGAGCAAAACTTCTTTGGTACTAAACCCAATACTCCCTAATCCTCCTATAATTTGACAAACCTCTGTCGTCATGGTGTCATGGTGTCATGGTGAGGCCAAAATTGTTCTGCCCGGTTCTCCTCAGTGGCTGGAGCAATTGATCTGAATTTGCACATAGCCATTGACCATTACCATGTGCACCTAACAGCGAAGCCCGGTTTTCAATTTCACGAAGGGGGGGGGGGGGCATATCCCCCCACGGGTATGGACTAGTATCTAATAATCTGATCCTGATAGCGTTATTGTGGACGCATGCGCAGTTGCCCACTACAGAGTACATCAAATAACAAAACACTCGCCCCAAAACACAGTCGCCCTGGGGCAAATCTGGCGGTATATTCACCTGGTATTCTTAAACGTAACTTCAGTTAACTATGCCTAAACCTAACCTTATTCATAAACGTAACCTCAGGAGGTTAGTCATAGTTTTACTGAGGTTACGTTTAGGAATACCAGGTGAATACAGCAGGATTTGCCCCAGGGGATCATAACAAGCTAAACGGTGGCAAGATACTTATAAACAACGGAGTTAAAATTATGCAATCGTGGCTCAAAACTGGAACTATAAGTGTGGATCAAGAGGAGAATATTTTGACCAGCAGCAAGTAGAAACTGTAGTGGTGGTGGTGGTGGTGGCCAAACCTAGTAGCGCATGACTATTATTAATCTGTTTTGAGTCGACTGAAACTTTCCTTTGGTAAAGCTCTCATATCAAGAAGTGCTCACATAAAATCAATGAATTTTCCCAAACCACTTTCAAATATTTGGAAAAACCTCACGGTTCTGGCTAAAAACGTTGTCAGACCTGGTACGTTGCCTAGTACTTTGTTGGCCATGTTTATACCATCCGTGGAACTCTAAAATGCAGCCCAGGTTTTTCACTGATGAATTGACTCATTATTCATCCTAACCTTAAAATGTAAGTAACTCTACAAGTTTGCAACTCCTAAAGCATTTTTCACTGCGTGAAAGTACAAATTCCACTGACAGAGTTGCTGGTTTGTTTAACAGTTTGTTACTGGAAGAAATGCGTGTTGGTAGTGATGCTTTAATCACACTTGATTTTGATCAGACTATGAAAAGAGTAGATATATTATGTATTATATTCTAAATGTAGCCAAACAAGACAACTGCCTCCTATAAAGTTTATTTTGAACCATTAGGAAGGAGCCACACAATTACTTTCACTTAACATAATTCTTAATTTATTCATTTTTTAATTTGGGACAGTAATGAACATCTAAACATTTACAGTAATTATGGCAGAATTAGCTATTTTGATTATGTACTACCACCTTAAATCAATAGTGATATCAGTATAATAAAGCATATATATTCGGATGCATGCTAATACAAATGTGAAGAGGGAGGCAGTAGACAATGTAGAACTGGTAATCACATACTGTGCTACAATATATCATGGCTGCAGAAATGTCACAATAATTTTTTGCATGATTCACTACTATTAGTAGTAAGACTTTTACAATTATAACATATCACCTGATATTAACATATCTCCTAATATTTAAGGTAATCACAATTATTTTTGGCATAATTGTTAGAATAGTTTTCCATTCATTTTTATAAAACAACTAGATGAAATTAAAAGTAAATGTCATATTTGATCATTATATTTCCATCTGTCATTTCCATTGCAGAAATGTAATTTGTTCCCATGTTCAATGTTCAAAAACACAATTAAATCATTCATCACAATTCATGGTATGACAATTAATCGATCAACAAAAATGTCATGATGGTAACATGGTGTACATCACTATATAGAATGGCATGTCTCCTAATGGAGATTTGTGCTGTGTGAGCGCACCTCTCTAGTTTGCATCCTGACTATGTAGTTCCACAATCTTGTTTCCAGCATTTAATTTATAATATGATATTTGCAATTCTGCAATTTGAATTGAATTGACTTCTGCAACAACCTGTTTGATAACACTTTCAATACACTCGCAGAAATATTCAATTCCGGGAATTTTTGAACTTTTTTTGGCAGCTATCTGGAGGATCCTTGTCTCAGCTTGCCTCGCATCATCACACGCAAAGACTTTAATGATTTTGTCTTGCTTTGGTCTGTGTTCTCGTTTTTCTTTTCTCTTGTGTTCGTTAAGCCTATACATGATGTCCCGCTTGGTCATGCCAACTTTGTATAATCCACCTGCGCAAAGGAAATAATAGATGTATCCATTTTTTACATGCTTTACCAAATTTCCACCTAATTTATCATCATAAGACTCATTAGATGAGTCCTCCTCATCACTACTGCTCAGCATGTATTCACTCATGGTTTTATGTGATGATTGTGAAGATGATTGAGATTGAGTTGTGTCTGACTGACTGGGAGATGTAGACCTTTCTCTTTTACCTGAACCTGCCTGACTAGAAGTGTTGCCACCGTTAGGTCTACGCCTTATAGCTGAATCTGTCTGAATATATTTTGGTATGATTCTGATTTTGAAAATGTGCTGGTATGATTCTAATTCTGATTCTGTGTCACTGAACAGTTCGGACCTTTTACGAGAATGATCGAGAGCTGCGTCAGTGACAGATTTCACCATTTGGTTTACCGCAACCTTCTTAACAACTTGTTTTGCTACCGTTTTCGAGGTAGATTTCAGCACTTGTTTTGTTGCCTGTTTTCCGACTGACCGGGTCGTTCCCCCAGCCGCCATGCCACCGGAAGTGTCCAACCCCATGTCCAGGCCCATTTTCCCCACCCCAACGAGTGCTTCTCCCAGACCGTTTGCCTCACTGATTCTCTCAACATTTCTGATGAATCCGACCGCTTCTTTGGTCACAGCGGACACCAGCGAGTCTGTCAACACCCCCGCAACAGTGGCCCCTGCTGGGCCGGCCACCACTGCACTAGCCAGGAGCACCATACTCCTGCTGGAGGCCATGTAGGCTTTCTTCGCCCCTTCATGATCTCCGGCGATATTGTGAAAGACACCTTTGACGTGCCCCACGACCGGGATGCTGTCCAAGCTGTCAGAGACCACGTTCCCCATTTAGTTCACGTGTCGCCCAAGCAAAGAGGAAGAACACCTTGGTAGGAGAAAAGAAAAGTTAAATATAATACGGTGGCGTCCAAAAGTCTGAGTACAACTACTTGAAATAGTTTTTTTCGTGATCGTCTATCGTCTTTTCACTTTCACTTTTTAATGTATTTTTATTGCAAAAATAGCAGATCTGCAAGTCACAACCATAGTCTGTAAAACAAAATGGACACAGGGAACATGTGACCATGCATAAGAGGTTTGATGCAAGTTGCATCAAACCTCTTATGCATGGTCATGCAACAATACTCCTGTAGCTCTCCTGTTGTTGTTTTTTGTACCAACTAACAGAGACCAAGGATCTCTTGATAAATAATTCAATATTACATTAATGCAAGCAATAAGCCAAGCTGTACCTGTTACAAAGGTGAAGTATCTCTGTGTTGCAGTCAAATGTGGCTTTCACCTCCAATCCAGGTTGTTTTTAGTTCACACCTTGAGTCAGAGACAAGATACAATAGATCAAATCACCATGACATCACCACAACCAAATATGTATTTCCGGGTAGATAACGCTGGCAGCGTCACATTAGAAGCAGTAAGCGAATAGATTAAAAAATTCAATTGAAATTAGAGAAATGCTTTTTAATCTTCAGGAAATTAACGCATTTATTTAGACAAAATAAACATAAATGTAAAATGCAATAGTGTTTGCATTTTATCTACAGGTTTGCTCATTCTATGACGGAATTAAAACGATAAATAAAAGATCATTTGATTTTGCCCCGCAAAATGCCCCGCTAAATAGTGGACAATATTCAAATGAAAATGCAATTTTGAAAATTTAAATTAAATAAGAGAAAAATGCTTTTTAATCTTCACATAATGAACGCATTTTTGGAGACAAAAATGAATATATAATGCAATAGCATTTACATTGAATCTTCAGGTGTCCTCATTCTATGACAGAATTAAATTAATACATAAAAGGTCATTTGATTAAAAAAAATAAAAAGAATCCCCGCTAAATAATGGACAATATTAAAATGAAAGGGCTATTTTGAAAATGTTAAAGCTAATTCGTTTTAATCTTAAAGGAGGAGTTCACCCAAAAAATTACTTATTTTCTATCAATTGCACACCCTATGAAGCCTTGAATCCATGGATTCTTTTTTGTTATTGTCGCATTCCTAAGCTAATAATTTGATTCCCTTCTCCTACCGGCTAGTGTATCCGGTAGGAGACACAAAGTAGATTATTTGTGTCTCCTACCGGAAATACACACGGTCATCAAATTATTGTCTTAGGAATGCCACAAAAACAAAAATAAATCCATGAAATCAAGGCTTCATGGGGTGTGTAATTGATAGAAAATAAGATTTTTTTTGGGTGAACTCCTCCTTTAAGCTTATAAATGTTTTTCTTGAGACACAAATGAATGTATAATTCAATAGCATTTACATTTCATCTCCAGGAGTGCTCATTCTATGACCGAATGAAAAAGCTAAAGAAAATTACATACAATGTTTATTAGCTGAAGATTAAAAAGCTTTAGCCTTATTTAATTAATGTTTTCAAAAATAACCTTTTCATTTGAGAATTTACCATTATTTAGCAGGCAATTTTTTAAAAATGTTAAATCAAATAGTCTTTTATGTATAATTGAATACATCATAGAATGAGCACACCCGAAGATTAAATGTAAATGCTATTGCATTATATATAAATTTTTGTCTCAAAAAGCGTGTTCATTATGTGAAGATTAAAAAGCAGTTCTATTATTTCATTTACATTTTTTAAATTAGCCTTTTGATTTTAATATTGTCCACTATCTAGTGGGGCATTTTTTTAAATAAAAAATAAAATTATCTATTATTTATCAATTGAAATCTGTCATAGAATGAGCATACTTGGGAGATTCATAAAAAATTCTATTACATTTTCATTTCAATAACGTCACAAAAATCCCTTGACATCCTGAAGATTAAATAGCATTTATCTTATTTCAATAGAATTTTTGAATTTGCCATTTAATTTGAATTATGTCATCTATTCGCTTCCATATGGAAGCACAGGACACTTAAGATATTGTTATTGACTATTAGAGATATATTATTTTGTTCTAAATATCTAGAGATAGGTACAGAGCTTTAACTTTTTAACAAAATAGAAAAGAAAAGAAAAACATAAAAGCATATCACACACCTACAGCACCTTTAAACAAGAACTCTTTTGAGGCTTAGCAAATATCACCCATACAATAAAGTTGGATGCCAAATGTTCTTTGGACCATTAATCACTGGTGCACAAAGTACAAACATAATCACAGGTGCACAAAATACACAACATAATCACTGGTGCACAAATAACACACTCATTACTTGACTCAAAGTATACAGTACATACACCTGGTGACAAATATTAGCCTATTACTCCACTACAAGTGAAAGTTGCTCAGTCACATTGTGACTTGAGTTAAAGTTCAGGGAGTACTTGCTTTCGAAAGTAATATTTCTTTTATATCAACGTCTTGCAGTACCGTTTTCACAATTCAGGGTTTCGGTCAAATGGACCTCCATAACTCTCTGGAGGTCCTTAAAAATAAAAAGCCACTAAAGCAGTGGATTAGAAGAAGTCCTGTATGTGACTTACCGTGTTGAGTTTGTTGCTGCTACCAAACAACAGGACAGATTGTGAGCTGCGCTGCTCTGTGCAGCCTCTTAAAGAGGGAGAGAGAAACCGTGTGTGTGTGTGTGTGTGTGTGTGTGTGTGTGTGTGTGTGTGTGTGTGTGTGTGTGTGTGTGTGTGTGTGTGTGTGTGTGTGTGTGTGTGTGTGTGTGTGTGTGTGTGTGTGTGTGTGTGTGTGTGTGTGTGTGTGTGTGTGTGTGTGTGTGTGTGCTTGCATGCGTGAGAGAGAGAGTGTGCGTGCTTCACAGCAGATCATGCCATTTCTCAGAAATACAAGTAAAAGTATGCAGCTGTTTGCCTGGTAGATATGGGAACACAACCATCCTCTCTGTCATCACTCATGTACTTTTTTGTCTCTCAAGTTTCCTTGTTCTAGTGTTCCATTGGCATTTTATCCTTGACGTTTCCGTGAGAAGATAAATCAACAAGTGTAGCTTGTTGTGTGTCTTGTAACATTTGCATGCCTTGGACTTTCTCATCAACAGAGAATACCTGATCACCTTAATGGAAACCACAACTAGCTACCATACCTTGCCAAACCAAACCAATGGTTTAGCTGGTAGAACTTGATCTCCTTCTGTCCTCAAGTAACCCTATCCTTTGAAAAGCCAGCAATCTCTATAATACTATAGACTCACCTTTGCAGCTAAGTGGCCCTTTTGCGATGGAAGCACTGTCTGTACTAATGAGACTTCTTTAATGTCTCATTTTTATCTCCTTTTCTTTTGTTTGTTTGTTACTCACTTTTGATCAGTATTCTATACCACTCTTATCTCATTGTTGTCTAAGTCATATGTATCTGTAGTAAAAGCAGGTTCATTGTCAATGTCAGTGATAGTCAAAAATGTTATATCCATGTATCTTGATTTCTTCTTTTGTATGTGACTCTGTTTTTGCCTATAATGGCATGCACTAAAATTGGGATGTCATGTTTATAGAGATTGGCTTGTCAAAGGACAGTGTTATTTGAGGACAGGAGGAGATCAAGTTCTACCATTGATGCAATTTTTTTGTTCTGCACGGTACCTTAAATAATTGTGGTTTCCATTCAGGTGAACAGATTTCTATGTTGATGAGAAAGTCTAAGGTATGCCCCACATACCAGTACATGTTGAGTGATTAATGAAGGGCATGACAGGACTTTTATTGAATGCAGTGTCACAATAGAAGCCGCCTAGCTTTGATCCTTGATTGTCTTTTTAACCTTGTTTGTTGGTTGCAATGAAATCAATCAAATCAAATCACCACTGAGATTACAAAAGAGTCTGCTTTCCACACTTCTTCCACCTTCTTTACCCCATAGATAGCTGAAGACTTGTAAGCTGGCATTTAAATAAGTGTTCTGATTTGTATAAATATTTGTGTATTTGTAAATATATCATTTGTAAATCTGTAACCTTGCGTGTGAAGTGTTGATTGTGCATTTGTTAGAAACTATCTGTCCCTCTCTGTTGACTGGAAGATGCAGCATCAAATACGTTATTACACTGCACTGCACAACTATGTGTCTGTTTTCAATGTCAAGTAAATTTATTGTTCCCTTGCAGGGGTCATCCAGCATGTCCCATACCCTAGGTGGGGTTGGCGAAAGGGCCTTTCTGTGTGGATTTTGCATGTTCTCCCCGTGTCTCCTAGGGTAGTTAATACCCTCACAAAAACATGCAGAAATCCTGGTCACTATACTGCCTCCCCCGGGCCAGCCGGCGCGCCTGATGGAGGGGAAATTAACTGGTTGGAATAACGTGTTCCTTCCACGCGATACGTCCAACCAGGGAAACTCTCCCCTGTCAGGTGATAAGAAGGTCAGTTAGACCCTCCAGAAAAACACGGGCAAAAATCCTTGATTATGCGGGCTAAAACTCTTGATTATGCGGGCTAAAATCCTTGATTTTGCGACGAAATATGCAATTTTATGCTGAGACATTGCGGGAAGTTGCGAAATATGCGGAAAGTTGTGAAATATGCGGCAATATGCGGCAATATGCGAAATATGCGTTATGCGAAAAGTTGCGAAAAATGCGAAATATGTTAAAAGTTGCGAAATATGCGGAAATATGCGATGCGAATCGCATATTATGCAATGCGATGTGCGTATTATGCGATGCGCATATTATGCGATTTCTAGACACACACAGATTATGCTGGATTCTGGGTAGACCTCCTGTCCTTTTCTCCTGTATCTGTTGAAAAATAGAGGCTTTCAATGCCTTTCATTTACTTACAATACACACATACATTTTCTACACATTTTGCTAGCATTCAGGGGCGTCCCCCTTTTAGAGAAAATGGCTCCATTAGAAAAAATGGCTGGTCCGTGACTTTTTCGATCTGTGGTTAGTTCATCTGGGGAATGATCAAGCACTTAAGTTAACAGATGACTGTACAACAGTTAATACAACTTTGAATTGAAACACTATTGTAATATTGTTTTGGGCTGCTACCTCCACTTTCATCATATCTGACCAAATTATTTTTAGAATGTATTCACTCTCAACTAAACATGCGCCACGCCATCTGCCACTTGTTAAAAAACATTCCTTGTTCTTATCATATATTTTATTATTATTTATGTTCCTTCTGACATTCAGTCCTACCCCACAAGACAATGATATACTTTTAAATTACTTATTGTCATATCAAACATCAAATTCAGAGGCCCTTACTTGGAACCTCCACTATATTTAATTTATTCCATACTGTACCCTCCACTATATTTAATTTATTCCATACTGTACTCCAATACTCATTATTTTCCCACTGCTCCCCTTATAAGCTTGCATTATTTTATATCGTTTTTATTGAGCTTTTAATACAACTAAACTAAACTAAACTTCTCTGTCTGTTCAATCACACCACTTAAATACAGGCCGTGGCAGTCAAATCACCCTCTTGGCCTCCTTAGCTCTTTTACTTCTAAACATCACATACAGAAGCTCTCCCTCCTCTCTTTCTCTCTCAAGCCCTCTGATAACATTCTTTTTTCCATTCAACGCTCCTCATTTAATATTTTAACAAACTTTCTTGTCCTATTGTTCCAAACTTCACCTCCACTACGCCTACTTACTTAATTACTACATACCCTACTTGTAATCTTTGGTCAGGGTGCCAGTCAGTGTATAGTGTGAGTTTTCTATGTACAACAATGTCTCTGCCATGGTCGTATACTACAGTATGTGTGGTTATATATGGTTTGTCTTAAATTTTCCATTGTAACACTTAAATAATGTAACGCAATGCTTCTCTCTCCCCCTTTTTCTGAAAAAAAAGTCAACGTTATCTCCTTTTTCAGAAACATAAATAAAAGGGTGTTGTGAATAAAACCAATTCTGCCCTACTTTCGCCATTTAATACTTTAATTCACTTAAAGGAGTAGTTCACCCCCAAAATGACTTTTTTTCTATTGATTACTCACCCCATGGAGCCTTGAATTCATGGATTTATTTTTGTTTTTGTCGCATTCCTTCCTTTATTATTTGATTATAATAAATTTGTCCCCATTGATTCCGGTAGGAGACACAAATGCATTTGTGTCTCCTACCGGAATCAATGGGGACAAATTTATTATAATCAAATTATTGTCTTAGGAATGCCACAAAAACAAAAATAAATCCATGAAATCAAGGCTTCATGGGGTGTGTAATTGATAGAAAATAAGTCATTTTTTGGGTGAACTCCTCCTTTAAGTCTTTCGGACCTCCCCCCCGGGGTGCAGTCCCAGGCTAGACCCCTTTCCACTTGAGATCTACACCCAGGAAACCCTGGATAGAGAGTTCAAGCCTCCTGCTTCCCGGCGTCTTCTTTTCAAAGCCCACCGATCACAGGAGCACCACTCGCCTACTAACTCACTCGCTTTGGGCTTATGGTGGCCTGACTGTACATTGAGCCGAACGCAGCGACCACAGCACGCCATGGCTTTAATGCTGTATGCGGCAGGTGACCCAGTCGATAGCGATCCCTTACCCGTAGGCGTGGTTGGCGCCCCAGGCAGGAAACCGACGGTCTTGTCCTGGCCCCGCTTAGCTACGGGAACCAGAATATTAACCGTTTTCACCCGCCTTGCCTTTTCACAGAGGCCGTCCCTCAAGACCGCACCCTCTGCTAGGTGTGGACTGTCATCCACGTACCACGCAGTTGCCCGACACACCACCATGTGCGACAACCACGCAGACTAGACGGAGACACAGCTAAGATGTTAATTCATCCTTGACAGAACACGGGGGCCTTCAGTATCTCCCCCAGCACTATATTCAGTCTTTAACGTGCTCTGGGAGCCTTGCGACCCCGCTGCCGCCTGCTGTTGGCAAGGGATTGGAGAGCCTACCTCCTAACCTCACCAACTTGCCAGAGGAAAATTTGCTTTCACATGCTTGGGCCAGAGAGCCTGGTTTGACATCTTCCAGTGGCTCGGTCAGGTGACACACTCCTCCACACTCCTCCTGCCGGAAGACAGACGCAAAACAGTTTATGTTTTCCTGAGCACACCCCAAAAAATGCTCATTCGATATTGCAGACGTATCACAGGTGCAGTTATGTGTCCTGCATGTGCATTGCAAACAATCCAGCAGCATCGTTTATATCCCAGGTCGTATAGACTGACCCCTTCACGCCTGTAATGTCTCGTCCAAGAGCTGCAGACAGTGTCACTTCATGTGAAAAAGCAAATTGTCCAGACCATAAACATCGTGGACCCCTCGGATGTGAACGCAATTATCCTCAGCATTCGGGTTATTTACTTTGAAAAATGGCAGTTATAATAATCTGGCAGTTATAACATTATTAATATTTATTCCTCTAAAATGTTTGCTTCATGTGTGTGAAATGCTGTTGTCGTGTGTATGGTTTCGTATGTGTACTGGCACTTAAGCAATGTCATGTTGTGTGTGTCCGTGCGTGCATGCACTCTGACCTCTCTCCTACCCTGTCATACTCTCTTCTAATCACTTTTCTCTGCCTTCTATGCTGGTCCTGCTTAACCCTGTAACCTTCCTCTCCCTGCCTTAACACCCCTATAACTGGTCTGTTCTATTCTGTCTCATCTAAAAATTTTGCTGGCTCTGACCACCGTGTGTTCGCTCCCTTCTGGGTTGTATGCAATCACGGGCAAAGTGCCCCATATCATTGCAGTTAAAACATCTGACCTGAGACATGTCACGGGGACCCCTATAACCTCTTCTACCTCCACAATATCCTCCTCCTCCACCCATATAGTACCCACGGTTGTCATTTTGCTGTTGTAACCAATTATGTTGCATTAGCAACATTTGCTGCATTTGCTCAAATGAAAACATGGGTGTGGACTGTGTGTTCGGTGCCTGAGGTTGTACCGGCTGTCCGGAGGTGGGTGTGGGTGCTATTGTATCACCGGCTGTGTAGGCACTGTGTTAAGAGCAGGCGCATTCTTTTTGGCATTCTTTTTGGTTGTACTAAGCTGTTTTTTTTACCACTCCCTAGTGAATGGCACAACAGTATTTCTCATACAACTGTCCTTCCGCAGTAATCTGTAACAAAGCGGCTGGATGTGGCACTTAATATGATTCTCACTGAAAATGCCAATTTTTATGAACCCCCACGTTACAATCTATATAAGATAAAACATGAGACTATTCAGTTAAACACATTATAGCAGTGATTTATTACTGGGGATTTCACTGCCTGTGTGTGTGCGAGTGTGTGTGAGAATGTGGGAGTGTCATGTGGCAGCACCACTACTAAAATTCTGTCTCCCTTTTTTATTCTAACTTTCTCAGGGAGTTTCCAAAAATGCTCAAAAACTCTCACTCATTTGCGCCTTATGTCAGGAACCAATGACAAATATTTGGCTCGTACAGAATGTATACAGCTCCCATGAAAATTACTCAAAGTGTCTGCAAAATATTTTTCAATAAACTTTTAGTGTTTATTCTAAAATTCGCCAGAAGCACCCAAAATGCATAAAAAACACACAGTTCCTATTGCCCAGAATTGTAATCTCTAGTAAAATTATTTAGAAGTTTCACAAAAATCGTTTTCACAGTTTTTAAGAATAATTTGTGTTGCAACATTTTTTTAATATATTTTTTTAAATCCACTTTCTAATTTTATTGTAAAAATTGCTAGAAGCGCCCAGAATGCATAACCTGTAGTATGTTATAAAATTATTTACAAGTTAATTATTTACAAGTTAACTACGCGCTCCAACGAAACCACCCTTATATCCCACACAGTAAATATGATATATGCCAGACTCCGCGAGTCTGTATAACTCCTCTTGAGTTATTTTTATTGCCGTCTCGTACGACTGTGGACCCCCGGCCCATAAATCTCTTAAATAACACTATTTTATCCACTTCGTATACAGCTTAGATACTATAGATCAAAGTAAATGCTCAACGTATGCGTTTAAAATAAGCCAAACTCCCTATTTCATCAGCCACTTATACAATTTAGATACCGGATCATTGTAAATACTGTACGTACGCTTCAAAAATAATCTGGGAGTTCAGCAATTCATCTCATTATCTCATTGCCGCTCTGCACGACTCTCCAGCTCCCAGAGTCCTCTGGTAACTTATCTCGTTATCGTCCACGACGATTATAGTTTATACTGCACAGTTCAAACACGTTAAAACCACACTGCTTAATGACAATTCATTCACACTGCTAAATTTGGTTATAAATCAATGTCCTACAATTGCTAAATTTATCTCAAATGCTTTGGGATTACGACAATTGCTTATCTCAGTCAAACAAACTCAGGTTAGAGTGATCAAACACTGAATTCGTCGAAGCAGGTTTCAGCAAGCCTTATCTTAAACCTCCGGAGGCAAGTTTGTCCAACCAGAAAGCAACGTCGCGACCGTAACAGCTGAAATGATGTTCAGGCGGTCACCTGTCAAGGATGTCCTCCCGAAAGAACCGTAAGGGTTTCGGCACCAATTTGCTGCTGAACCTATGACACCATCAAAAGTAAATCTAGATAAGGTACTTGGTTCAGTGGTTCTGTGAAGTGGGGAGACGTTAAAACACCCTTAAATGAAAGTGACAGGAGATTTACAATTGTAAGATCAAATCATTTATTATCCTTTAAACTAAGTTTACAATTATTTATGAGCCTATGAAACTATTAGAATGAATTATCAAACAAACATAAAAGATACAATACCAATCAATAACAGCGCGCTGGATACAAAAATCTATCCCTCTCACAGAGTAATGATGCTCGAGACAGGGCGATTTCTGCACTGAAGCATCCTTTCCCTAGACCAGCGTTACATCATAAAAACATTATCAATTAGATCTTGATGTTGGTTTCAGAGGATGAGGCTTCCTGCTGTTCCCACGCTGACCAGCCTTCGCTCTGCACGCCTTCCCGTCACAGGCCTCTGGGCTCCCCTCGATGGCTACACTCCCTAACTTTTGGGTGCGATAAGCGTCTATGAAACCTTTGTCTAATATAATTTGGCCAAGGTATATGGCATTTTTAGTTTCTATTTCCTGGGAACTAACACTCTGAATACTGCTGTGTAATTTTATGTCATTTTGTTATCCATATTAAAGCTTTTAGTATATTACTATAAGAGTATTACAACAAGAGTATATGATTGTTATGACCTAATATTACTTTTTTAGGCACCACTAGTGCTGTCCAGTGAGACATTCCTCTGAAAAAGGGAGTGAATGAGAGAGAGGGAAAGACAGGGCCCCTTTCACAGGCCCCCCTATGATCTCCTCTCATCCTTGGTAAACACATTTTCTTTGAATCAGGTTATAATGACACAGTTAAACTAAAACTTAACACTTCTAGTCATACTAATGATTAAAATATACGGTATATATACAGTACACAGTATAATAGTCTATATATATCAATGTGTGGCTTAAGTGATTAGAATAGCTGCACTTAAAGCAGTTATATGTTTAAACAGCAGGATATAAACAGGAGCCACTAGAAAAAATATCAAACCATCATATGACCAGGCCGTAGCCATAAATGAAAGGTCCTCTATTCTAGATGTATGTGTTAGTTCCCCCTTTTTTACTCTTGTAAACTCCTACATTTATGCAGTTTTCTACAGACACATTTATCATACTTATAGACTTTAAATCTAATTTTCCTAACAGAAGGGGTGAATTCGCTTCATGCGCTGGGTGAGCAACTCAATGCAAGTGGATGGGAGGGGATTTCGGGTGCCCTCTCTATTATTTTTAACTCTATGTGCAAAACATACTCTCTCGCCATGCCTTTTGGCCTGGGGGAGACGATAAAGAAAAACATGTAAAGGAGAGACAAAAATAAACACATCTTCATTGATTGAATACTTAATCAGACAGAAATACATACACCAGCAGGTAAATAGTCTGGAAACCAGACAAATCTGCCAGTGCAAATCCGCCCCTTGGAAATGCAGGTTCCACACAGAGATTCCAGATAAGTCTAGCTATGCCATGACTAGCAGGTACAGTAAGTACATGAGGTTAGACATACGTTGCAAGGTGGTAACACTTGGGTGTAGATCCACATTAGCAGCAGGTCTGTACATGAGATTAGACATTAAGGTGCAAAAGTGTTCACAACACATTGTCCGGGTCACATAGAATGGTAGTCTGCATTGGGCGGTAACTTTCACAGGTAAAATCCACACGCTAGATCCACAAGGAAAAGTAAAGTGCATGGCCAGCCTAGTGACAGGCAGTGGTCAGGCCTTGATCAACAGTCAGCAGCCGGGTGGAAACTGTTCAGAATCCTGGTGGTGTTGCCCTTGATACTACGTTAAGCTTCCTTGCCTGGCTGCAATAATAATAATAAATATAGCTGCAAGCAGCAATAAGCGGTTTCGAGGGATACGGCAGAGGCAGGAAGAGGCAGGCAGAGAGAGAGAGAGCGTGAGAGCGAGAGAGCGAGAGAGAGAGAGAGAAAGAGAGGCAGTGAGAGAGAGAGAGAGAGAGAGGCAGTGACAGAGAGAGGCAGAGAGAGAGGCAGTGAGAGGCAGTGACAGAGAGAGAGAGAGACAGGGAGAGAGAGAGAGAGAGGCAGTTAGAGAGAGAGAGGGAGAAGAAGTGAACATGCATTAATTAACAAAGTCATGTATGATAAGGATAATTCCTTTAACAGATCCGTTCATGAAAGTCCTTGCGGCCTTGTTTCCAATGAGGGCCTGAGAGCAATTAGGAGTTAAGAGTCTTGCTCAGGGACACATTTCATTTCATCGACACATTTGCTGGCCTGGCCTGGAATCGTACCTGGGGCAACCAGGGCCTCTGGCCCCCTAGGTGGGCTAGGACTCAGCTATGGTCGCAGTACTGACTGAGCCATTGGATAGACAGAATTAGATTTTATGTGTGGTAGGTTGTCATACAGCATGGGTTGCTTATTATATACATACAAGCTCATAACTGCATATGAGTAATCCTTTTCCCTGGTGTATAGAGCATTGTTACAGGTATAGACTCATTTGTTTGTTAATGTTGCTACCCTTTAAATGGCCATGGCCAATAGCGTGGCATTGGGCGCTTTAAGTTAAATATTTGAAAAACTAAACATTATTTCAAAGAAAAAGCCACCAGGCCACTAATGAGTTGTGAGTGAAGACAGGTGTGATTGGTGATGAGTGAGAGCAGGTGAGAGGGGTGGATCCAATCCATGGGAATAGAGAAGAAGTGAACATGCATTAATTAACAAAGTCATGATTTTTGTTCAGTAAATTATATTTGGACTGGTTAAATTGGGGTTTGAACCAGGGACCTACAGACTTGCGGGTAGACAGTGTAAAGGATAAGGATATGATGTGGTTACTGTAGGTGTTGTATTAATAATAACTAATTAATTAATTAATACATAAATAATGTATTAATAATAACATCTGCAAAGTAACAAGTAACTAAAGCTGTCATCTGCTGTAATTGTAGTAGAGTAGAAGTAGCAAAAATGGAAAGTAAAGTAAAAGTACCTAAACATTGTACTGTGCATTGTAAGCACTGGCATTGGTACTTGAGTAAATGTACATAGTTACTTTTCACCACCATTGAGGAGCCAATGACTGACAGGCTAGGTATCACCAGGTGCACTGATTGCTAGAGTGCAGAGGAACATGGGTTGATATTAATGGTCTTAGCTCAAAATGTATATATCACACAGCTTAGATTTTTTGATTAAATCGGAGTGATGTAAAAAAAATATGTAGTGTAAAAGTTGCACGTTCATGAAATGTCAATGTATAAAGTTTCTTGTGTCTGGGTAGCTCAGTTGGAAGAGCTCATCCTGAACCGCAAGGTCATGGGATTGAATCCTGGCAAAAGCAACACTGTTTTGCTAACTACTGTAGATCACTGGTTCACAAAACATTTACCAATAAAGTTTTTTTTTTGTCTCCTCGGAATGGAAACTAGTGAAAATAGTCGATCTACAAGCTCACAATACGTTGCTATCTGAAAAGTTGTGAGATTGTAGATCGGCTATTTTCACAAGAAAGTATGTCATACATAAAAAACAACTACTCTCAAAAAAGCATTTCATGTTATTGTTTAAAAATTGGACATGTCTGAATTAACAGGGTCATGTTTTGTACAATGCAATTTAAATGTAAACTGTAATGAGTGCGGTTTGAACCGGGGACCTTCGGCACATGAGGCTCACACTACTGATCAAGCTATTCAATCCACAGCCTCAGACAGTGAGAAAGGAGAATCCAACAAAACAAAAGGGCGAATGAAGTACGTCATACATTGAAAAAAACGTTCAAATAAGCATTTCCCGTTATCTTTAACAATTGCACATGTATTCATTGATACAGTCATGTTGTGTGCCATTCAATTATAATGAAGTCTACATAAGGTGAAATTCGAACCGGCAACTCCGTGGTTTCAAGGCAGATGATTAAGCCATTGGACCAACAGACCTGAACTGGTGAAAAGGGAGTTCACACAGATGACACACTTTCACGCAAATTGCTCAGAAATCCTGGGTTTAAATGTTTTTCAAACTGCTCAAAATTGCAGACAATCTAAGGGCGGAGCTTACTGGTCAAAGTGATAGATGTGTTCCTCATGAGTCAAGGCACATGTGTAAGCAGGTTTAATGGCTGTCGGCCAAACGAGGCATGACTTTTGCCTGTTTAAAGTTTGCATTTTCAAAAAATTGCTATAGCGCCCCCCTTTGACCAATTGGAGTAAGATTGGTTTCAGTGATACTTGTAATGACCCTCTACATTATTGCAAAGTTTCAAACAAATGTGAGTCTGCATGTATGTGTTAGGGGCAGATGAATACTTTTCATAAAACTGCAATATTCATTGGCTTATAAAAGCTTAACGTTTTCACTTATGGAAAATCCGCTTGCTCACGTTTGTCGGCATAGGTCCAAAGTTCATGTGTAAAAAGTTTCGTGCAGATTGCTCAAAGATCCCAGGAGGAGATAGATTTGAACTGCTTTTCATATAATTCAAAATGGTGGGAGATCTACAGGTCAGAGGTCAAAAGTGAAAATGTGAAAGTTGTTAGGCATGAGGAGACGCATGTGTGTATTGAAGTTTACCTGTTCAAAGTTGGCATATTTCAATTGAGTGCTACACCCTTTGGCCAATGGTTGTGATTTTCGGGTCTTCGCCGTTTGGCATAGCCCTCTACCATATTGCCGAGTTTCGTAAAAAGCGATCGCACGGTTGGGCCAGAACTGAAAAAACGGCGGAAGAAAGCCTACAATCTCAATAAGGCTTCGAAACCTTAATAATAATAATACATTTTATTGTCTCCACCTGGCCGAAAGGCATGGCGAGAGAGTATGTTTTCGCCCCTGTCCGTGTGTCCGTCTGTCCGTCCGTCCGTCCGTCCGTCCGTCCGTCCGTCCGTCCGTCCGTCCTTCTGTCTGTTACCAGCTAATCTCCGCCACCGTTGGCCCGGTCGCTGTGAAACTGCACACACACACTCCCTGGATTCCACAGCAGAACCTCTGCCCAAAATGTTTCACATGGGCCTGTTATAGCGCCACCTGGAGGACGATTTCTGCAAAACCCATTTTTTTTACATTACTCCTACAGATTTTATCCAAGCGTCATGCAAATCGGTACACAGTATCTCTATAGTCATGTGATCAACACGGATCTGTCCGATTCCCCATATTCCATCCTCATTGCCTAAGGTTCGCTTCCAAAATTTGCAAGATTGGTCCGTTTTCAACAAAATGCCTCAAATCATTAACGCAGCTTGCGATTTCCGTGAAATTTCACAAACACATTCCCACTAGGCCAAGGAAGAAATGCCACCCTTTTTCACATTGGCCTGTTATAGCGCCACCAGCAGGTCTAATTTAGCAAAACATGTTTTTGGAAGAAAATGCCTCAAATCATGAATGCAGTGTCCGATTGCTGTGAACGACCTAAGAATTAATGGCACCCTTTTCACATTGGCCTATTATAGCACCACCAGGAGGCCACAATAACGTACCTGACCTGGCGGAGACCTGTGCTCCGAGGAGCACCTTTTCTAGTTTATAATGAAATTTACCTTTTTGAAAATCACAAAGTGCTACAGGGTTTAAAAACAATGGCAGAAAATATCAAAGGCAAGACAAAAACAAAAAACACATTTGGCAACAACATAAGACCCTTCTTTGGGTAAAATGTATATTAAAAACTATAGAGTAAAAGACATAAGAAAAAACTAAAAAGACTAGGCAAAAGCTTTGTTAAAAAGGTATGTTTTGACTCCATTTTCCGGGGCTCTCAAATGGTCGGGGAGGGCATTCCACAGGCATGGGGCAGTGGAGCAGAATGCCCGGTCGCCCATGTAATGGTGCGGAAGTTTGTTCATGGGGGCAAGGAGAAGGTTGGTGTTGGACGAGCTAAGGTTCCGAGTGGGGGGTTGTGGTTTGAGAAGTTCTTTGAGGTAGGGGGGAGCATTGCCGTGGATGCACTGAAGAGTCAGAAGGGAAATCTTGTATTCAGTCCTGAAAGTGATGTGGAGCCAGTGAAGTGAACGGAGTGAACGAAATTTCGCACTCTCATCAGTTGTGTCAAGCCAGAAACAGGATTGTGTCCAATCTAGACACAGGATCTAAATGTCTCAATAGAAGCAGGCAGAGCAAATGCAACCACCCAATTGTATACGTTTTATTGAATTAACAAGACATATATAAGGACTATAAGAAATATCAGGCCCCATCTGATGGATATATTTTATTTTATGGCACAAAATGTGGATTTTAGGCAAAGGTGGGTTTCTGGTAAGCTTTCTGAATACTTTATTAGACAGAAATACATACACCAGCAGGTACATAGCCTGGAAACCAGATGAATAGGCCAGTGTAAATCCGCCCCTTGGAAATGCAGGTTCCACACAGAGATTCCAGATATTAGTCTGGCTATACCAGGCTAGCAGGTACAGTGAGTACATGAGACAGACTCCAGTCACTTTCAAATTAGAGCACTGCACAGGGCAGATGTGTGTGTCGGTGTCCAGCTGACTCTTGTTGACGCTCGTTAATGTTATAGGCATCAAAGCAATTATGCTTCTGCACTGTCAAATATGCCAACATCTAATCTAAGATTAGTGGGACTCATTCAAATGACCACCAGTGAGTCCCAGGACTCACTTTATTGAAAACCTAACAACATCACTGTATTATATTAGATTGAATAGATATTATATGGATATTATACCTATTTTATTTTATTAGATATGTGATGCTGTTACCTGACAATTACTTGGCTTTTGGTGAAAAAGCCTGCATATATCTGTAAATCGGATATCGATAAGAAAGTCAATATCGAACATCCCTAGTTTTAAAGGTTCTAAAGGTTTGTAAGGTTTAAGGTTCTAAATGTTTTAAAGTTGTTAAAGTTGTTTTGAAGGTGATAAAGGTTTTACAGATGGTGTTAAAGGTTTTAAAGGTGTTAAAGTAGTAGTAGTGTTAAAAGTTTTGATAGTGTTGACAGTGTTGAGTAGTGTTATACGTAGTTTAAGTTTTTTTAGGGTAAAACAGTGCAGTGGTTAAGGGTCTAACAGGTGGTTTCTAGGGTATAATAGGCAGTTGTAGGGATGTCACGGTACCCGGTGTTACCGGTGTTACGGGTGTGCGGGCACACCACCGAGTACGTTACTTGCACACCGATAGCACTGTTTGGGTAAAAACAAAAAGAAGGAAAAAAAAGTTTTTTTTTCTCTTTACAAAAAGAAATGTTTTCATTTTTTGTGTGGCATTCATTGACGTTCTTTAAATTACTAAGCTTGTTATCAATATTTAGTTGGATGGACAGTACATTTTGTCTCCGCCTGCTCTCTACCTCAACGAGTTAAAGAGTGCAGGCAGGCAGGTCACATGCAGGGCACAGAGCCATGTGACGAGAGTCGGGGAGGGAGAAAGAAGGCCGCTCTAAACAAACTGCAGTTTACACAAGACGAGAAACAATGGCGGAGGCGGGGGATTTGGTGTCAAAACCCAGGTCAAAGGTCATATTTTGGTTTTAAACCCAATGCTGATAGGGAACCTGAGAATGCAATGAGGTTATCTGTAAACTGTGTTTGGGTAAGGTGCAAGCATCTGGAGGCAACACCTCTAATCTACAGACTCACCTATCGAAACACAAGAGTGAGGCTGCAAAATTGGGTCTTGCTGGAAAATCTAGGCCAAATGATTCACACACACACACACACACACACACACACACACACACACACACACACACACACACACACACACACACACACACACACACACACACACACACACACACACACACACACACCTTGGTGGATAAGAGAAGGAAACTGGCAACAGAAAATAAGTCTTGCCTAAAGGAAAGTGTGATTGCTGTGCCCAGACACTAGCACACCTTACACATATGTATTGGTCTTGCCCACATTTACAACGGTTCTGGTCACTTGTGTTTGACACCCTATCGGAGGGCTTAGAAACTGCACTGCAACCATGTCCATTGCTAGCTATATTTGGCACACCATCAAACCCTTTACAATTCTCGAATCGAAAGTTAGATATCATTGCTTTTGCAATTCTCTTGGCGAGAAGAAGAATACTACTAGCTTGGAAATCTCCAAAACCACCCTCTCACTCAATCTGGCTTAATGGTGTGATTTACTTTTTAAGCCTAGAAAGGAACCACTGAAGGCTTTTTGGGTCATGGAGACCTTTCATTGAATATTTTAATAACCAGACCTCTCCAGATTAGAATGATCTGTGGGCGGCAAGTGTAGCGGACAGTGGATTTCAGTGTCTCTCTCATGGGTGTATATGACACAATGACAATGGCTGTGACCCATGATGTGACCCATGACCTTGCTTGTACTTTTAATTTAGTATGTATGTAGTACTTATTTTCAGTTACGTCATTGTTTTGTTATTCTGTTCTGTTCTGTTCTGTTCTGTTTATTTGTTGTTTTCTGTTTGGGGGGGACTGCATGTTGTCTTTAGGTTTGTCTCGTGATGTGTGAAAGAAAAAAAAATGGGGGTGACTTTACATGCAATGATTTTTGACATATGCTATTGAATTATCCCCAATAAAAAGTATTACAAAAAAAAATATATATATATATATATATATATAGTTTGGGTATCTAGTCAACCTACAATGCTCTCATTGTAGGTTGACAAAGTCATGCTGTTGCAATACTTTCCTCAAATTTCCGCATTCTCATTTATTGTGCATAAATTATAGATACTCTTTATTCATCCCTGTGTGTCATCACAGCCCGTAGTAAGTGTGAAAAGCACGACAGGAACAGCTAAATAACTTAATAACAATAGAAGTACAAAAATGCAGTGGTGTAAAGTGACTAAGAACATTTACTCAAGTAGGCCTACTGTACTTATGTACACTTTTTAGGTATTTTTTGTATTTCCAGTTTTCTGTACTTTTACTTCTACTCCACTACATCTCAGAGGCAAATATTGTACTTTTACTCCACTACAATTATTTGAAAACTTGAGTTACTTTTTACTCTGTAGATTTTGATTATTATTACAAAACATACATTAACAACTTCAGCTCTATATACATTTTGGCCATTTGAAAATAGCCGATCTAAAAGCTCACAATTCGTCACATTGCGACGCATTGTGATCTTGTAGATCAGCTAATTTCAAACGATTTTTATACATTTGAAAACTTGCATGAGTACTTTCTACTTTTGGAACTTTAAGTACATTTTGATACCAATACTTTTGTAGTTTTACTCAAGTCAATTTAGAATTCCAGTAGTTTGTAGTTTTACTCAAGTCAATTTAGAATTCCAGAGTATTTTTCTACATTGCAGTATTGATACTTTTACTTAAGCAAAACATTTGAATACTTTTTTCCACCACTGCAAAAATGGAATAAAGACAAAAATAAGAATAAAACGGGTAGTTAGTTGAAGCAGAACATATTTTAAAGCAAAATAAAATGATAATAATTATAATATGGTCCAAACTCCCTTGTGGTATTTGTCACTGTATATTTGCATATACAGTGACATATATAATATATATTTTATGTATATACTTATTCATTTATGAACGAGTACTGTACATGCTGTTTTTCTACAACTGTTGTCCTGTACCTCCATCAAATAAAATTAAATGTAATAAAATAAACTGGTGTTAAATAGCTGGTGGAAAAGAGAAGTAAACGGGCACTGATAAATACATCACAGTTTGAGGTGAAAAAATAATGAACTTGTGAGGAAGAGAATCAAACTGATGGTGGAGGTTGAATGAACTCAAGTCAAATAGCCAGTTTGTCAAGAGAGAGAACTCTGTGTAAATCATGCTGTACAGTAGAATGTCCATGTTGCAAGTGTGAAGCGTGTGAGGCTGCGTGACAAGGAAACAAATACATTTTCCAAAAGTTTCCCCTCTCTCTCTCTGTATCTTGTTCCATCTGTGAACATCAAGTTGAATATCTAGTTTTGGATAGACAATGGTCTAATTGTACAGTACAGTACTCAAGTACTGTACTTAAGTACACTTTTTAGGTATTTTTACTTTACTGGAGTATTTCATTTTGACCAAGAAGTCTGTGCCCAATATATTACGGTCCCTTGCCTGCTTTTGGGTGCCGACCCACTGGTTGAGAAACAGTGCTGTAGAGCAAGGGTCTTCAATGTTTTTACGGGGCCAGAGCTCAGCTCTGGACCTGTTTTAAGATTGGCAGTATTCCGTTTCTGCCACTTTTCGCAGTTCTGGCTGAACCGTGCTGTCGCTTTTTACGAAACTTGGCCATATGGTGGTCATGAAAAACTATCAAGAAATAATTCTCACAATCTTTCGTCAAAAGGTGGCGCTATAGCAAAATGCCAACTTTGAACAGGTACAACTCGTGCCCTGTTTGACCTACAGCCATGGATACACATATGCGTCTCTTCATGCTGAACAACTTTCACCCTCTGACTTTTGACCTCTGACCTTTAGATCTCCCACCATTTTGAATTATATGAAAAACAGTTAAAACCTATCTCCTCCTGGGATTTTTGAGTAATCTGCACGAAACGTTTTACACATGAACTTTGGACCTATGCCGACAAACCTGTGCAAAAGATTTTCCATAAGTGAAAAAATGAAGCTTTAATGAGCCAATGGATATTGCAGTTTTATGACAATTATTCATCTGCCCCTAACACATACATGCAGACTCACATTTCTTTGAAACTTTGCGTTAATGTTGAGGGTCATTCCAAATATTACTGAAACCAATCTTACTCCAATTGGTCAAAGGGGGGGCGCTATAGCAATTTTTTGAAAGTGCAAACTTTAAACAGGCAAAAGTCTTGCCTCGTTTGGCCAACAGCCATTAAACCTGCTTACACATGTGCCTTGACTCATGAGGAACACATCTATCACGTTGACCAGTAAGCTCCGCCCTTAGATTGTCCGCAATCTTGAGCAGTTTGAAAAACACTTAAACCCAGGTTTTTTCAGCTATTTGCGTGAAATTGTATCATCTGTGTGTGCTGCTTTTTCATCAGTTCAGGTCTGTCCGTCCAATGGTTTCTCGCTTAAGCGTTTGCCTGACAACCGCAAGGTCGGCGGTTCAAGCTTCACTTGATGCAGACTTCATAACATGAATGTGTTAATTAATACATGTGCAATTGTTAAAGATAACATGAATTGCTTATTTGAGAGTATGTTTTTTCAATGTACGACATACTTCATTGTGAAAATAGCCAATCTACAATCTCACAACTTTTCAGATAGCAATGTTTTGTGAGCTTGTAGATCGACTACTTTCAATAGTTTCTGTTCCGAGGAGACGTACAATTTCTCTATCGGTAGATGGTTAGGGAACCAGTGATCTAGAGTAGTTAGCAAAACAGAGGCTTGGTTCATCAGGGACGGAAATAAAAGACTTATATATATCAACAGACACTGCCAGGGCTACCATATGTCTAGCTCAATGAGAAGAAAGGCAGCCTATGAGTCTGGAAGTCACTGGTTCGATCCCTGTCTTGACGATGTGTCAGGTGATCATGATTTGGCATTCTTAGGTTTACGCATAGTGTTTCTTAAGATTAGGCGAAGGCATAGTTTTACTGAGGTTAGGGTTAGTGAGGGTTTAAAATGCTTTAAGGTTTTAAATCAGGTTCAGTATCTGGTCCCATTGTTCCTTTTAGCACACCTTACATCTCACCCACGCATGCTTTAAAGACTCTCTCATCAACACAGAATACCTGTTCACATGAATGGAAACCACAGCTATTAAAGCTACCGTGACAAACACACATCTGGTCAAACCTGATCTCCTCTTGTCCTCAGCTAACACTGTCCTCACGCTGTGGCATCCACACACCTGCTTTATTATGATTTATTATTATCCACACACCTGCTTTATTATGATTTATTATTATCCACACACCTGCTTTATTATTATTATTATTTATTATCCACACACCTGCTTTATTATTATTATTTATTATTATCCACACAGCTGCTTTATTATTATTTATTTATTATTATCCACACACCTGCTTTATTATTATTATTTATTATTATCCAAACACCTGCTTTACTATTAGGATTTATTATTATCCACACACCTGCTTTATTATTATTATTTATTATTATCCACACACCTGCTTTATTATTATTATTATTTATTATTATCCACACACCTGCTTTACTATGAGGATTTATTATTATCCTCACACCTGCTTTATTATTATTATTTATTATTATCCACACACCTGCTTTATTATTATTTATTATTATAGGTCAGCTATTTTTCACACACACACACACACACAGTCTTTATTTTTATTTTATTCCATTATTGTCATATAAGCCAAGAGCCTAAAATAGCTGATCTACAAGGGCTTGTAGGTCAGCTATTTTTCGGTGCACAACACCAACTTGCAATAAAGTGTAAATGAGTCATAACTCTATCTCTAATCACTAAACCAAACCTCTAAATGTCTAACCCTAACCTGAATATTTTCATAATTGTAAACGTGTCTCTAAAAATCTTTCTTAACCATAAAACAAACTATTTAATTATATATACAAACAAAATATTTCTTGTGAGGACACACACACACACACACACACACACACACACACACACACACACACACACACACACACACACACACACACACACACACACACACACACACACACACACACACACACACACACACGGTGCAAAACATAGTCTCGGTCACTCCTTTGGCTTGGAGGAGACAATAATAATAATCTGGTGGCAGTTAGGAGCCCTGGCATCAAACCACTGACACTGCATTCCTTTAAAAGGTCTCATACCTTCATTAATGTGTTATCAGGTTCAGTATCTGTTCCCATTGTTCCTTTTAGCACACCTTACATCTCACCCACGCATGCTTTAAGACTCTCTCATAAACACAGAATACCTGTTCACATGAATGGAAACCACAGCTATTAAAGCTACCGTGACAAACACACATCTGGTCAAACCTGATCTCCTCTTGTCCTCAACTAACACTGTCCTCACGCTGTGCCATCCACACACCTGCTTTATTATGGGGCCAGGCTCTGCAGAGCAAGGCTCCGTTTTGTTATTGGCATTATTCACTATTTATGGGGCCAGGCTTCAAGCATGGCTCATTTTGATATTGGCATTATTCTGTTTCTTCTCCTTCTTCTGCCGTTTTTGGCAATTCTGGCTTAACCGTGCATAGGCTTTTTACGAAACTCGGCCATATGGTAGATGGTCATGAAAAACTATCAAGAAATTAATCTCACAATCTTTCGTCAAAAGGTGGCGCTATAGCACTCAATTGAAAGTGCACACTTTAAACAGGTACAACTCATGCCCTTTTTGACCTAGAGCCATAAAACCTCGATAGGGTAATTCCAAATATCACTGAAACCAATCTTACTCCAATTGGTCCAATTGGCGCTATAGATTTTTTTAAAAAATGCAAACAAGCAAAAGTCATGCCTCGTTTGGCCGACAGCCATTAAACCTGCTTACACATGTGCCTTGACTCTCTCTCTTTGTCTCAATTTCAATCTATTCCGTTTCCATGTGTTATTGTGCTATTATTGCACTTTGCTTTTTTTGTCTGTCTCTCTGTCTGTCTGTCTGTCTGTCTGTCTGTCTGTGGGTGGGTCATTCCACTTTTTAATTGCATCGCACAAAACATGACTGCATCAAATAATGCATGTGCAATTTTTAAAGATAACATGAAATGCTTATTTGAGAGTATGTTTTTACAATGTGTGACATACTTCATTTTGAAAATAGCCGATCTACAATCACAATTCACTAGTTTCCGTTCCGAGGAGACAAAAAAAATGAGGCTTGGTTCATAATGGACGGAAATAATTATAGATGTCAACAGATGCTGTCAGGGAAGCCATATATCTAGCTCAATGAGAAGAGAAGCAGCCTGTGAGTATGTAGGTCGCTGGTTCGATTCCTGTCCCCGACAATGTATTGAGGTGATCATGATTTGTCTTTCTTAGGTTTACACATAGTGTTTTTTGAGGATAGGCTTAGGCGTTGTTTTACTGAGGTTAGTGTTAGTGAGGGTTTAAAATGCTCATTTCTAATTGCATGGTCTTCTTTCTCTCAAGTTCAGTCTTCTATGTTTCTATGGCTTATTGTGCATATTACTTATCATTGCTTTTTTCTTTCTGCATTCACTGGCCCCGTATTATCGCTGCTTGCAGCTATATTTTTGTCTTGTTTTTGTTTGTTTTTTGGTGACCTTTTTCATCCCACCGGGGAACTTGTTTTCTGCCCACAGAGCGCGGTGGAGGAAGCAGTTCAAATCAAATAAAACTTTATTTATAGATTACATTTACATACAACCAAAGATTGCCCAAAGTGCTGCACAGAAAGAAACAAAAATATCAAAAAATTTGTTTTACATAAGTCGGCCTCCTGGTGGCGCTATAAAAGGCAAACGTGAAAAATGGGCAGATGTTTTTCCTTGGCCTCTAGGGAGTGTGCGTGCAAAGTTTCTGGCAAATCGGTGCAGTTATAGTTAAAAACGCAAATCGGCCTGTTATAGCGCCACCATGAGGCTGATTTAAAACATTTCAAGTGGCCTAGTGGGAATGTGCGTGTGACAATTCACGGAAATCGCAAGCTGTGTTCATGATTTGAGGCATTGTGTTCAAAACAGAGCCAATCAGGATGTTTTTTGGACAAAATCTGTAGGAGTAATATCCAAAAATGTGTTTTGCAAAAGTCAGCCTCATGGTGGTGCTATGACAGGCTGATTTCGTTTTTAACTATAACTGCACAGATCTGCCAGAAACTTTGCACACACACTCCCTAGAGGCCAAGGAAAAACATCTGCCCTGCATTTTTCTAAAAATGAAAATGTGGGCAGAGGTTCTGCTGTGGCATCCAGGGAGTGTGTGTGCACAGTTTCACAGCGACTGGGCCAACGGTGGCGGAGATTAGCTGGTCACAGGCAGAAGGACGGACGGACACACGGACGGACAGACGGACAGGGGGTAAAACATACATCAGGGGGGGCCCTCTAGAAATATGGGCAGACTGATATCCACTGTTCCAGCACCCGACCCTTTATTAAATTAAAAACGAAATAGGCCCCTACATAGAGAGCCTCCAGTCCAGCTCTGGTTTATTGAATTTGTATTTTTTCATTTATTCTTTGATTCATCTGTCCATCTATTGAGTTCTCATAAGGATTTCCTAGCATAGAAGTGGCATTACTGTAAATAGATGGTGTCTATTTCAAATCCTGCCAGGTGTAGGCTACTTAGTAAGCTGTTAATAACTTAAAGGGGAAATCCACCCATTTTCAATATTTAACTATGTCATTAATATAGCATAAAGGAGTTGTGTGGAAATAAGAAAAAATTAAAAAAAAAATTAACATTGCAAAAAAATTTAACATTGCAAAAAAATTAACATTGCAAATTACACCATGATGAGTCATCACAGTGTAATTTGCAATGTTAATTTTTTTGCAATGTTAAATTTTTTTGCAATGTTAATTTTTTTTTTAATTTTTTCTTATTTCCACACAACTCCTTTATGCTATATTAATGACATAGTTAAATATTGAAAATGGGTGGATTTCCCCTTTAAGGTAACGTCACACATGGAGTTCTCTCTCTTTGATCGCAGAGATAGTTTCATTTTTATAAATTTTTCTCCCGTGAAAACCGATCAATGTACAATGATGATTGTCAATCACTCCTAACGTGTGCATAAAGAACATACAAGCAAATGTAAACAGTTACATTGTCTGTTTAGTATTCTTTAATTGTGACTGTCTGCTAGTTAATTGTTTTATTGGCTTAAGTATTTTGCAGATGGAGTTACCGTTTTTAATCAGGGTGCTTGGGGGGGGGGGGGTGATCGGTCTCAGGTCCAGGGGCCTGTAGATTTGGGATCCACCCCTGAGCTCTTGGGCCCCCTGGCCTGAGCTCTTGGGCCCCTGTGCTCCTGGGGCCCCCTGTGCTCCTGAAACCTGACTTCATCGAAACATGAAACTCTCTGCGCATGGTTTGTTTATATTATAAGAACAGGAATAGGATGCAATCATATGTGTTTTTTCTTTCTTTTTCTTGTTTTATTTGCTCGTTTTTTGTTGTATAGTAGTGAAAATTGCATTTTCGCTTCACCAGCAAGTGCTGCAGACGTGTTTCACCTTTTTACCGCTTCTCCAGCGGCCATTGTTTCAATATTTGAGCACTTTTTACCCAATAGTAGAGTGTTCTTTCACTTTTGGTTCTTTCACATTTAACAAAAAATAAATTAAAAAAATTAACCAGACAATCAGACCAAAACACAACACATATATGTTATACTGTAAGCAAGCACAAAAAAATTGATCATTTTTCAAAGTCAAATATCATTGTCAGTGTCGATGTCAGCTAATAGTACAATCGATTTAACAGCATATTTAGTTATAGTTATTATTATGGGATATAAGTTATTATTATATAGTTATTCATTATTAATTGTTCATAAAAGTGTGCCTGAGTTGTATAGAAGTACTCCCTGGGGGTACTACCCCAGAAACTCTTAAACAGAGTAGATAAGTAAGCTCCTGTGTTCTGGTAAATTTTGGGGTGGCAAGCCATTATGCATGTTTTTGTTTGGAATGGTATTTCTTCCCCTAATGATTGGAAGGCAGCCCAAAGGTGACATCTAGCGGCTGAATGTTGTCTACTGCAGGGGTTCCCAAACCGTTTCAGCTCAAGACTCAAAAGCTAAATTTGGGGTCTCCCCTTGACCCAGACTTAGAAAAATAGGCTACATTATGAATTAACCACTTAAGCCCTAATTCAAAAATAGTGAAAATAGCCGATCTACAAGCTCACAACACGTTGCATCACAAAGCGTTGCCTTAACACACATCTCTTAGCCCACCAAACTACCAGTACACTCCAATACCTTTGCAGAGGTAAGGTTGGGTTGGTCCAGTAGTGTCAGTCATACAGACACAGCATAAAGTGCCAGTGAATGTAAATAATTCAACAAATCTTATTCTACATACAAATAGGTACAAATCTTTCCAATTACCTGATTGTTACTGGTGCTGGGACAGTATGTCAATGATACTCAGTGGCAGAGGCTCAGGAGGCAGTGGTGTAAAGTAACTAAAAACATTTACTCAAGTACTGTACTTAAGTACCATCTTGAGGTATTTTTACTTTACTGGAGTATTTCTAATTTTCTGTAATTTTATTTTTACTCCACTACATCTCAGAGGCAAATATTATACTTTTACTCCACTACAATTATTTGAAAGCTTAAGTTACTCTGTACAAAACATACATTATGTACATTTCGGCCATCTGAAAAAAGCCGATCTACAAGCTCACAATGTGTCGCGACGCATTGTGAGCTTGTAGATCTGCTATTTTGAAAAGGTTTTTATACATTTGAAATGTATGAAAAGGGACATTCTGCATGATAAGTACTTTTTACTTTTGGCACTTTAAGTACATTTTGATACCAATACTACTCAAGTCATTTTTTTATTCTGGACTTTTACTTGTAACAGAGTATTTCTACATTGCATTATTGATACCTGTACTTAAGTAAAAAGTGTGAATACTTTTTTCAGTGGCTGACACTGAACCCCAGCATCAAAGGACAGATACTTCAATACCCCAACAACAACTAAACGGGACACATGTAGTAGTATTATTATTATCATTTAGTGCAATAAAAGTTCTTTAATCTTAACGCAACATTACAACTGATATCATACATTAACAATTGAACAGCAGCAGCTCAGCTCAACCTGTCTATACATTTGTCATTTAGCTTCCATTTTAATGCAAATTCTAAATGGGGAAATGAGGAGAACCCTCAAAGATAAGGCAACAGATACTTTTAGACACCGGAAATTAAAATGATGTTCTCATAAACAATAAATATGTTATATCAATTTTGGAAATCTGTATTTGAACGGCTATATCGGACCCAAACTCCACATTTCCCATATTCAAGGCTGTGATGTCAGGAGTGGATGAAGTCCACCCTGGTCAACTCACAAACAATTCCTTTAAACAAATACAATGATACTTATATCATCAATATACATTTAATTTCATATTTAACAGTAAAAAAAAGGTTCCAGAGCACCCCAATGCTAGACATTTACAGTGTATATGTATAGGCCCATATAAGTACTGTCAATACAGTACGTACACCTAGCAACTTCCGCCACTCACGATATCATGATTATTCAATTTTACTTTTCAGAACTTTTCATTTTAAGTCATTTCCATAATTATATTGAAAAAGCAACTGATATTGTTGTCTAGATATGTCGTAGTAATATCTGAAGTTGTCCCTTATCTGTTGCCCTATCTACAAGTGGTCCTGTAAACCAGTGGTTCTCAACCTGTGGGCCAGGAACCCCAGGGGAGTCGCCACATGATTTTTCCTTTTTTAGGGGGGGTCCCCAGATGACATTAAAGTGACAATTTAAGGACTTGTAAGAAAATAAATGAAAATAAATGAAAGAAGACCATTACCGCATCAATGGTAATCAACAAACTATACTATAAAAACATTTTCCAAATTGTCAAATAATATAAGAAAGAGGCAAAACCTTTGAAAATAGCTGATCTACAAGCTTGTAGAGCAGCTATTATCACAATATTTAAATGCCTCAACTCGTACAATTCCAAGTGCTTGCTAAGTTGTTAGGGTGGGGGGTCCCCAGTTCAAACATGATTATTTTGGGGGATCGCAGCCCAAAAAGGTTGAGAACCACTGCTGTAAACAATACAGTAAGATTTAAGACTGGGACTAGGTGGCAGACGGGATGTAATTATACCTACTATTTTTGATTAATAACTTAGCTGGGCACAAAAACGTTCTTTGGGAAAAAGAAAACATGAAAAGGAGCAAATGTACCTTTTCTATCAAGTCAAAGACTTAAGGCTTTGCATGCTTGGTTGCATAAAAACATGAACTTTTAATGTCTAGTCTGCGACTAAGGATTCTAGAACCACCTTCATTGCAGGAACCAGGGTTCGATTTGCTGGAGGAGGGGGAGTCCATGCATCTGCTTTTGATATCCCCCTCTGGCCATTCATTGTGGATATGTTTTATCCACTGCTTCTGGTCATACTGAATTAAATACGTGCATTTACTTTTGGGAAATGACTGTCTGATATGTTTGATATTATGTCTGACAATATCACAATTACACAATTTCATTAAAAGTGTATTTTAACCACATTAACCACATAAATATTTGAGGCAAATGTTTCAAAGAAAGTTGTTGATTTTTTCTTTTTTTTTTACAAATCGAACCCTGATAAAGTGTGCTTATATATTTAGTGTTTCTCAACACCGGAACTCCAGAAGTCTCACAGTCTCAACACAGTTTATCATGAAAGCTAACATTTGTCAAATAGCTGATGGGGTGAAATGCTGTGTTGGGTTGGGGTTCTATTAACAGTTGACATGAGGGGGAGGGGATGGCCAGCTCAGGAGGATATACATACAATCACAGTTGTTTTGTACATGCAAAAACATCCGCCGGGGCTTCGACTGACACCTTCTTGAAAAGTTCATATCCTAGTAACTGTTCTACATATAATGTTCCAGAGAGAAATACAATATCAAGTATTCAACCGCCTCCATCTCAGGGTTAAGATTAGTCACTTAATAAAGGTAGTTCACATGTTGAATGTTACGGTATAACTGTACAAATGAAGGGTACAAACGTAAAACTCTCCTCGCGAGCAATGCACCTCTCACAAAACAGTAATGGCTGTTTGAAAAATCGGCCAGGGTAGGTATTTTACCCTATAAAAATGTCTTAAAAAAACAATTTACCTACAGTATGTACTTCTTTCTTTGAGCGTCAACCCCTTGTGAGTAAATACATCAAACAGTTACAGTAACCTTGTAAATACAGTCTACAGGAAGGTGGAGGAGCTAAGAAAGTCAGCCCCTGACTTTACAAATGGACCAGATGGAGAACAATTAGCACTGGCTGCCTGTACAACACGATGAGGGCACCACTACAGAGACAGATCCTCGCTAAGATAAACCAACTGCTTCCTTACAGTAAGCTAGTGTTTCCTAAACAGCGGACCCATTTTTGGGTTGCGGGCCCATTGTTATGGGTCATGTTTCCTTTTTTTGTTTTTGTATTATTTCAAAACATTTCCCCCAAAAAATCGAAGAAAAATAAATACATAAATAAATAAATAAATAAATGTTTTGTTGTGAACTTGTACTGTAGATTTGCTATTTTCACTAGTTTGGGTCCCGGAAATTAAATTTCTCTTTTGGGTCTTGAGCTAAAAAGTTTGGCAACCACTGTCCTAAGCCACAGGTGGGGCCAAGTGGGAGAGCCCCCCTATTTTTTCCAGTTTAACCACTTCCGACCTGGTGTGCCTAGTTTGGGCATGTCGTTATTATCAACATATTTCAAAACTTTTGTTAAAAAATAAACATATTGCAATAAGGGGGGACAAAAACAGAGGCTACTTCTATTTTGGAGTCCTTGGCATGAATACATTTGGGCTCACCTGTCCTAAGCGGTACTCCCATCATGGTCAGGCATTCACCAATTCATATTTTAACATGTTTCATTGTTGTATGGGAAACTCTTGTTTGTGCAATACTATACAAAGTATACAGTATCTCGAAGGATATTTGTGTGTGTGTGTGTGTGTGTGTGTGTGTGTGTGTGTGTGTGTGTGTGTGTGTGTGTGTGTGTGTGTGTGTGTGTGTGTGTGTGTGTGTGTGTGTGTGTGTGTGTGTGTGTGTGTGTGCGTGCGTGTTTCTAAAGTGCACGAGGTCTCTTAGGGTTAATCTGTTTGCTGGCCTGCTCCTCTTCCTGAAGTGTAGAACGGAAGGACTTCACTTTATCTGAAAGATAAATGAGAGAATGTCACATTACTTCACATTAACTACAACACCCAATGACGGATGAAATATGCACAGTATCCTAAATGCTTTTATAGTAGAGACACACCTGGATAAATACAGGTCTTATACAAATAAACAAAAACCTCAGTGTTCATTCATTCATTTGTAATTCTGGAAGTGAACAAACATAACCTTAATATTAAAATAAGTGTTAAATAGGTCTATATTCTGACAGCAATCATTGCTATAGAGTGTTTGCATAGCAGGGGTCTTCCCCATCCCTTTAACACATTTACCGCCGGGCCCGTAGTTCTACGGGCCGTTAAATCCAACGGTTAAGCGCCAATCCCGTAGCCTACGGGCTGTGGTGCTTTTTCCTTTTTTTCGAATTTTTTTTCTTTTTTAATTTTCTAGGGGGACCATTTTCAGTGTAACACCACCCGATCTCGACCGGAAGTGCGATCACGTTTTTTGTTTCCCGTCTGCCTCCATTCTAAGTCGTACACAATAACCCCTGTAAAAGCCCCTGTAAACATGTAGTTTTTCATCCTCGCATTTCCCATGTTAACTTAAACGGTCAGAACTCAAACATGGCGGCTCCGTTTGACACGTGGTCTTCACTGGTAGAAGCAGTGAGATCTCCGCGATGTTTACAAACAGTGCACAGCTCAATCTTAAGGATTTTAACAAGATCTGTGGCGACGTGAAAAAAACAAAAAACAACAATAAAACGTTGGCACTGGTGAGTACATTATGAGATTAACCTCTGGCGGTCAATGTGTTAATAAACAGAAAATACATTTCCAGATCGTATTGCCAATTTTTATCCAATCAGGAGAGAGAATAAACGAGTGATGAAACAATTAAATGAGCAGACAGAATTGGAACTGGAACACAAATGTGTGGGGATCTCGCTCCTGATTGGATGACATTTGTAACCCAGCTCTATTTTCTGTTTACTAAAGAGCTGGAGAGACAGGGCGACCCCTGTTACTGAAAGAACACTATAGCAATGATTACTATCAGAATATTGATGACATTTATTTATTTTTTAACCCATAAATATAATTTACAGCACGCTTTAACGCTGAGGATTTTACAGTGTGTCTCCTTACCTCTAAGCTCTGTAAGGATGTCTATCTTTTGGTCGAGGATTTGCTCCAGCTGAGTAGCATACGTCTCAACATCGTAGTCCACTTCCTCTGTCATTTCCAAAAGCACCTTCTCATCCTCCAACCAGCGAATCGACTCCTGGAAAGGAAACCTTATTTGTCATCAATTCAAACTCGTGTGAAGGTGTTTGGGATATGCCAATACTTTTATTGTACAATATCTCAATTTACCATTTCTCTCTGAAATAGCTTTACAGTATGATTTTTACAATCAGAACCATGTACTGTACCGGTCCGGGTGTGATTATACTTGTTTCTTAGCTGTCTTGTATATTTCTTTGATAGATTCATGAAAAGAGACATTCAATTGTTGAATATTGATTGTTTATTGCCATGCCAGTTGAGGCTGCCACCATCCGTATTCTGGGGAAAACTCTCGCTGAAAATAGCAGATCGACAAGCTCACAACGCGTTGCAAAAGCAACTTATTTTCTTAAAATAATTTAATTACCGGCGGAAAGATGCTAATGTATCCGTTAGGTGACTCAAAGTAGACTCCTAACGGAAATACAACCGGTCATCAAATTATTGGCTCAGGAATGCGTCAAAAACAAACAAATCTCCATGAATTCAATGCTCCATGGGGTGTGTAATTGATAGAAAATAAGATTGTTTTGGGGTGAACTATTCCTTTAACTGAGACACTGGCTGAGAGAGTGAATTCGTTGGCTGGCTAGAACAACACCTAGCCACAAAATCAAAACAATGTGTTTCTACTTTTTTATTTTAGTATTTTCAAGTGTCAAGTGTTAGTATTTCCTGGTACCTGGAACACAGCCCTGTGGTCCTCCAGAACCTGGTCTTCCATTTCTACCAGCTGAGAGACCGCTTCATGGAAGCTAAACAGCTGTGGAGAAACCTCCTCCTCCTGTGGAAAGAGTCAATGTGTACATGCTTTGTTTCATCACCAGCACCAGTGAGCTTGTAGATCTTGTAGATTTTGCTTTAATTTAACACTATTTACGTACTGTATGTCATGCTACATGCATACAGTACAGGAACATACACAGTGTGTGTGTATATATAATATACATTACATACATACTGTGCAGTATACAGTAGTATCCAATATACATACATATTCACCCAATCGACATTCCAAGTTACAATCATAATAAGTAACAGTAGCTTCTAACTTGGTGAGTGGAAAGCTTTAAACTTATACAATTGGGGTGGTTGTATTTGGTCTCCCTGCTCTTCTATTGAGACATTTAGATGTATAGGTTTGGTTAGACACGACCTTTGACACAATCCTATTTCCGGTTTGACAAACAGGTCAAAATTCCATTTCTCCCCAGAGCAAGCCGGCAGGCTCTATTAGCTCAGTGGTTAAAAAAAACTGAAACTTACACAGCGATAGTGCAACTTTAAATGGAATTTGTGGAATTGTAGTTTCATTCTGCATCCATACGCTTGAAATCCTATGTATGCGTCTTCAAACACACATTAAGGTGTGTAATTCAGGATATACAAACAGTACAACATACAAATGAATGAATGTGTAGTTATGTGTGTGTGTGTGTGTGTGTGTGTGTGTGTGTGTGTGTGTGTGTGTGTGTGTGTGTGTGTGTGTGTGTGTGTGCGTGTGCGTGTGCGTGCTCGTGCGTGCGCCTTACATTCTGTTCACAGAGCAGTTTGAGATCGTCCCTCTGCGGGGAGCTTCCCACGCCCCACTGTGCTTCCAAAACCTCCAGCTGGGTGAGGTTGTGCCCCCCCTGGTGGCTGGACTCCATAAGCGGAGGCCCCATATCATGCTCCATCACCCTGAAAAACACCCAAGCGCTGTAGTGAAATCATCATCAAGTACAGTATTCTCACTATAACTACCACTGTACGTTCGGTTTTCCAGATGGACACATGGTTGGCATACCCATTTGCTGTTCGTCTCTGTCGAGTGGAAACCTCATATGTCCAAAACTGTTTCAAATCCAGTTTGAATTCAAATTCAAAAGTATCAAAAAAGTATCAAAAGTAGCAGATCGACAAGCTGAAAACGCGTCGCTTCGTGCCGTGTTTCGAGCTTGTAGATCTGCTTTTTTTCAATACTTTTGTGTGATAATGTAGTATGATCAAGTGGGGCGTTAATTTACGAAAAAAACACACAAAGTTAGAATATGGAGATAAGAGGTTTCTGCCCGACAGCAACGCGTTCCGGGTCAGTGTCCCATAGCTTCTTCGTTTGATAGGCTCGGCAGCCGATTTGAACGGGAAACACATAAAGGTATCATCTGTGTTTGCTGTTCAAATCTGCTGCCGAGCCAATCAAACAAAACTATAGCGAAATTCCAAGACACTGAACCGGAGCAGGAAACATGGCACTACAGTTATGCACATAGCCTATTGCTGGGGAAACTGATAAACACCCTGCTATTTTGGGCATTCTATTTTGCCCTAGTTTGGGCATGTCATTATAGGTAAAAAGGCCAATTTCATACTTTGGCTACCTTTGACACATTTGGAAAAAAACGTCAACAATCTTAGCCTATAATGACTTGCAAAATATGGATGCAAGGTTTAATGTGATTCATAATGTGTACTCCATCGTACTCCACTGTAGTGTGGCAAAAAATAGCAGATCTGCTATTTCCGCTGCACGACACTGTCGTATGACGAAGCATGCAACTTAAGCGGTGAAGGAATTAACACCATGCAAAATACAGTGATCTTAGATGGCTAATATGCATGCCAAGAGAAGTAACCCATAACACATGAGCATCAGCATAAACAACTGAAATAAACAAAAAAGCTCCAAGCAGTGATGAACTCAATTTAAAAACGGCCATCAATCACAAACGAAATTATGTAGGCAGAAAAGCCAGGCTCTTAACCACTCGAACCCTAGCATTCCTTTGGCGTATAGAGGAAAAAGTATAGAAGTATACACTATAGGGTTCAAGTGGTTAAAAAGGGTAAGATAAAAGAATAAGAAAGGGAGCATGTTGTGGGTGGGAGAGACCTGGTGGGAGAGGTGCTAAAGTCATCGTACTCATAGGTAGGAGAGAGGTCCGAGCGACCCCCTTCACCACTCTGGTTGAAAGGTATGTCTGAGGGACTTATCCCAAACTCCTTCACCCTAAGGACGGACACACACACACACACACACACACACACACACACGCACACGCACACGCACACGCACACGCACACGCACACGCACACACACACACACACACAAAAAGCATGAGAAGTTGAGGTTCTGATCGCTATGAGCTTCAGGCAGCACTACTTGTCAACCAGCAGGTATCCTACCCTGACGACACCAGGGTCTACATGACTCAATGGAAGACATTTAGACCGACTGCAGATGTATAGTTATATTGTATCAACATACTCTATCATACAGATTGATTAAAACAAGACCAGGAGACCTGGTTCTGCCAGACCCAGACTTCACATGACGTGTCAGCCTGTGTCTATGCCCATGTATGGACGAAAGGGGGACAGACTTTTATGGCTGGGGCCTAAGGACAAAGTGACCAAAACCTGTTTTTTGCCCATGTATGGAGAAAACAGGTACAAAACATGCCCATGTATGGACGAAAGGGGGACAGACTTTTATGGCTGGGGCCTAAGGACAAAGTGACCATGCCCATGTATGGACGAAACAGGTACAAAGCCTCATGTAAGCCAAACCCCCTGGGTCCGGCAATAACGTTTTATTCTTTAAAATCTTACATACTACATAAGAGAAATGTAATATTCAGGGAACGTCATTAAATAAATAAGTACATTATTATTTTCAGTTTTGTACTGATGTAGTATGTGATCAAATTAAATAATATAACACATTGATTATTGAGAATTAAGTTCTGTAATAATACAGTAATTCAGGGAAGGGAAAAAAACAAGAAAAGAGATCATTCTGATTAGCTAGAGAAAGTACATGTGGTGAGCAGAAACCCCAAAATAAAATAGCAAGGTCTGTACTACAATGTGGCTTAGATATAGAAACTGATATCTTTAGGTTTTTGTAAATGGCAAATGATCATGATTCTTCCCATTCTCAACTGCCCCACGAATGACTTACCTGTTGGCATATCTCAGTGTATTTAATGTGTTTTCACAAGACGTCATCCCAGGAGAGATAGTAGCAATCTATGGGGATAATGTCATAGTTACTTCCCTTTCTATAAAGATCCAACTCAGTTTAGATATTTTAGAATATTGGTTCTCTTTATCATGGTCACAATGGGAAATGACAATTAGTGGATCATATAGTAAAATGATAGTGCGTTAGAGTGTCATTACCATGCATGTTCTGGAGTTCTCTCCTATGAAGGAATCCCTCAGCACCTGGGTCAGTTTGCTGGCTCTGAAGGGAGTGTGGGGTTTGTTTCGCCCTAACGCCCGAATGCACTCCTACAGGACATAGTCATTATTTTTCAACAGATACTGACTGACTGGAAACAGGAGTTTGGAAAAGGGAGCAGAATGTTGTTATGATAATTCACTCAGTGATGAGAAAGGCACTCATAACTATATTGTAGATGCCATAGATGTCACTCATCATGGCTATAGATACAGTAGTTTCCCAAACAGTGAGTCGCGGACCAATTTCTGTGGGTCGTGAGTAAATATCTCTCTTTTTTAAATGATTATCATTATTTCAAAGGATTTTCCTTTCCAAAAATTAAAAATAATATATATTCAAATGTTTTCATGCATTCAAAATAATTTCATTAATAAAGTAAAACAAATTAAAAGGAATTCCACAAATGTAACTGTTAAGAAGAACTGAAAATTGCTGATCTAAACGTTTGGGAACCACTGCTATAGATGACAAGATCTCTCCCTGAGTATCTCCTACATTGCTTCAATTTCAGCTTTCCTCCTGCGTCTAATAAAAAACTAAAACGAAAGGGGGGATGGACTGTCAACGCACTTAACAGAAATGAAGACAACGTCTGTGAACTCTCAACAAATCTCTTATATCTTTGTCTTATTTGGAATAAAAAACACATTTGATCATTATCTATGTTTGTACACAGTATGTAACGAGATGAGTTTAAAATGGAGAACAGTCAAGTTGCATATCTTCTAATACTCAAACAGAGAGCCGTCCCTTTTGGAACCTCAACCTCTTAGGAACAACTCACGGCCAAAGCACTGCTCCACTTCTCTCCCAACTTGCTACAAAAATCGCTCATGCAAAAGTATATAAACACTTCTATTTTATTTTCCACCTTCACATGTGTCTCCTTTTATAATAATCATAAAGTGCTCTATATTTCAGCTCGCAATTTACTTCCGCCTGGTCTGTTTCAAACAGCCAATCATCTGCGAGATAGTGAGTACCCTTTGACGTGCAAGACAGCGACACAGACAGAGGGAGAGAGAGAGAGGAGTGAGAGAAAGAGGGACGTGCAGGACAGCGACACAGACAGTGTAGAGCCATGTGAAATCCATGTTAACGGAATCGCGGAAATGACCAATACAAATGGAATTGGAATAAAACGCAAAATATTGCAGAAATGCCCCTAATCTGGGAATTAATCAAAATAATTTGCGGTAAAATATTTTTTTTACCGCGAAATTTTACAAATCCACGGAACACCACCATTTTGCATGGCCACATCCTACTTTATCCTACTTTATAAACAATAAAATCCACGTAGAAATCGTCTTAGAAAGACGATTATAGCACCGGAGCCGCCATCTTGCGCATGCTCACTGCTCAGACCGAATTCTTTGGGTAACGCTTTTGCGTGTGACACACAACAAGTGCCGTCTGCGGAGATGAAACGTGACTTCTCTGTGCCCTGACAGCAGACCTGATTCTATGGGTAAACACATTTGGAAAAAAAAACTAAACAAACGTCAATTAAAAATAAAAGCCTGCTGCAGTTCAACAGAAAATAGCAAGCCTATTTTCTAAACCCAAGTCAAGTACTGCTAATGATGATGACCCCTTATAACAGAAAAACTCTGAGGTGGAGTGTTTATTATTTATATTATTATTTATTATTTCTCTTTAAAATTGAATTGAACAGTATTTCTGTGTTGCAGCACTTTAAACATTAAATGGACTATATATATCTTATTAAATTGTGGTCATTTATTCATTTCCACTTACCAGACACTTTTTCTTATGGTAAAAATGAGCATAAAAAGCAAAATACAGAATTCAGAAATATTAAAATGGAAAAAACGGAATTTTGGAAAAAATTAAACGGAATTTGGAAAAAAATAAAACGGATTTCATATGGCTCTAACAGACAGAGGGAGAGAGAGAGAGAGAGAGAGAGAGAGAGAGAGAGAGAGAGAGAGGTGAGAGAGAGAGAGCGCGAGAGAAATAGGGAAAAAGGGAGGGAGGGGGAGAGAGAGAGACAAGGAAAGCATGTGTGTGTGTGTGTGTGTGTGTGTGTGTGTGTGTGTGTGTGTGTGTGTGTGTGGGGGGGGGGGGGGAGAGACACACGGACACACAGTAGAGCTGTCAGTTCTCCTCTATAATCCCATTCGAATTTCAATATATATATATATGTGTATATATATGTGTATATATATATATATACACACACACACACACACACACACACACACACACACACACACACACACACACACACACAACCGTTAACATCCTAACGAGAATCGGTGGTAGAAGAGATATTGTGTGTTTTGGACAAACAGCAGCGTAGTGCTCATGTTCGTTGTGTGAAGCTTAATGTCACAGTGTTTGCGTTGGAGCGCCTCAGTGCGGCTGCAGAGTTCATGTGCAACCTCTTGCACAACCTCTGTGGCTTCACAGTTTCCCGTTTTCCTTCACCGTGTCTGTGTCTGCCTGGGTGCGTGAGCGACATGTTCGCTGTTCGCCATGTGTTGTCTGCCTCAGCCCAGGGTTGCCAGGTTGCGCGACCAACAAGCAATGCACACACACAATTCGTTTGCATCTTTCCCTTTCGTTTTTTCTCCCTTTGTACTCCATTAATCTCAGACCTAGACCACACTAGGTCTCCAGGGACCCCCAAGGGTCTCCAGGGACCCCTGTGATGTTTCGCAGGGGTCCGAAGGGGTCTGTGATGTTTTGCAGGGTTCAGAAGGGGTCCGCGATGTTTCGTGGGGGTCCCAAAACTCCCAGGGGGTCTATGTGAGACCGAGGTGGGTCCCCACTGGGTTGCCCATGTGGGCTTTAGGTGGGTTCTACCTGGGCCCTAGGTGGGCCCCAACTAGGCAAGTCTATGTGGGACGAGGTGGGTCCCAACTGGGACTGGGCCCTAGGTGGAACCCAACTAGGCTATTCTATGTGGGACCGAACCTTATTCGACAGACAGGGGGACAGACACACAGGGACAGAGAAAGAGAGGCGCACAGGACACTCAGCGTTGCCATGTCCTCTGATTATAAGCGAATTTGCCTTACTTTTCACCAGTGTTGCCATGTCCGAATATTATAAGCGACTTCTGCCTACTTTCACACAATACTCTCGCTCACTCTGTGAGGTGGCTGTAAGTTGGATCTGCGATGCGAAGTGTACGACGCGTCACGCCAGATGTTCGGGCCGCGCAGCGGCCCGAACTTCTAGTATATTACAATTGGCAAATGAGGACGGGCCGGCGGGCCGGCAGACCACGTCATCATGCTCACGCCACAGATACAGAGATCCGGTTGGCCAGAGCCACAGATCCGACCGCTATGCCCATATACATGTATGGTCATGTGCATATATGGGACCGACCGACTTCAAACTCTGCGGTGCGCACAGTGGCAAGGACTCGAGGGAGTGCGGCGCCCGCCATCGTGTAGCGGATAATCCAGTTGCCCAGAACCGCCGATCCAACCAATATGCCCATTCCAATATACAAATATACTGACATCAGAGATCTCCATATATGGGCATAAAAGGGAAAAGGACTGACAGATACAGATATCTGTCCCCGACAGTCCCCATATTTGGGCATGACTGACTCATCAGGACCTCATCGTGATGACAACACTGTCAGATGGGTATAAGCATCTGCATTCACACTATCCATGAACCTTTGTCATCCATGCTTCGAAAACGCAGGAAGTTGACTCACCAAACAGGTGGTCTGTTAAGACCACTGATACCCAACCCAACAGACACCGGGGAAATGGGAAATACAAATAAGAGCGCTACGGAAACGGAGAATAAACAGTGCGATGAGGCCTGCGCCATATGCCTTCACACCATTCAAGATAGGAAGACTTTAGGGTGCCGTCATTCCTTTTGCACTGAATGTATTGACGCAGGTTTTAAATACATGCCCGCTTGTCCCGTATGCAAGACTTTCCATGGAATCTACATCGGAACACAACCGGAAGGGACGATGAGAGTGACACGTGGCAAGGAGCCTTTACCTGGCTTTGACAAATGCAGAACCATCGCTATTCAATATCACTTCCCCTCGGGAATACAAGGGCCTGAGCACCCTAACCCCGGAGTAATGTATGGCAGCACATCGCGTACGGCCTATCTACCAGCTAGCAAGGAGGGAGAGGAGGTCCTGAAGATGCTGAGGAAAGCCTTTGATAGGCGTCTCGTCTTCACCGTTGGACAATCTGCCACTACGGGCCGCGACAACTCTATCATCTGGAACGACATTCACCACAAGACCAACATAGTCGGTGGTCCACAACGCTATGGATATCCAGACCCGGAGTACTTGTCCCGAGTGCGAGAGGAGCTCCGTCTCAAAGGTGTGACAAAGGATGGCTAACTGTTTTTAAACAGCATTTAAACGGTCAAAGGGCACTACTACTTTAGAAAAATGTATTAAAAAAGTGCAAGAGTTTAAAAGGCCCACATCCAATATGGCATTACCAAAAAGGACCACAGCGGAAATAAGTCTTCTGGCTTGTTTATTAGCCTTATGACATTTGTATGTCAAATACTCTCTGTATTGTATGCCCATATATTTTTAAATAAATGCACCAACCAACAACGAAGGGAAGCAGCAACAGCATGTTAGAGATCTGACGGGACAAGTTCACCTTATCGACTCCTGCCATCCTCTGAGACGTGACGCCAGTCAAAACTAAGTATAAGTGATTACAAAAACTACTTAAAAAACCTACTAAATGGAAAGTGGACGAATGCTAGGCGCAGACCGACCTTGAGGGCCAGTAAGCTCTTGTTGATCTCGGCTCCTTCCAGGCGAGTCTGACGGTCAGCGCTGGACGTGTCCGCCCCTCTCTCATTACCAGCCAGGTCGATGAGTGAGAACTTGCCGTGCATTTTCCCCCGCCGCCGCAGGATGATCTGAAACACGGCGTGGCTGCGTGAGGAGTGGGCGTTAGCTGACGTCTGACCCGATGTCCTGGGGGGAAAAAGGGGAGGGGGAGAGAGAGGGCAAACACAAAATAAACTGGTTGAGCGATGGTCATTCTTCAGCCATACTCTCCTTGAAAGCAGTACAGTGAAAAACAAGTACATATTAAATTAATGTATTAATTTATTTTTACATTACGGCAACAAACCACTTTTTTTTTTATAGTCCTTTTTACTCCCAATTTAGTCGTTCATTCCTCCCACTGCTTGCCACTGCTGTTCTACCCTACTGGCTTAACTGCCAGATTCAACAACCTTGACAGGTGCTGCCCCAGCCTGTACAGTAGGAGTACGTGCAGTGACAAAGAAAGGAAAGAAAGGACTGCCCTCGCCTTCCCTTATCCCGAACACAGCCAATTGTGTTACTTTTTAGACACTCTGCAAGCCGGACGCACCACAGTCCGTGGTGGTGAGCTGGTACACCCAAGACAAACCACAAACCAAGCAACAAACCACTTCCAACCTGGCGTCCCTATTTAGAGTATGTCATTATAGGCATGCAACGCACTGTGAGCTTGTTGATATGCTATTTTTGTCCCCATTAACAATTCCTTGTTGTATGTTAATATTCAGGTGTGAGCGATTCATTAATCTGCTGTAGTTATGTATTTTGCATTTCATTGATTGCATCTAAATGTAAGTCCCACCTCTCTGACCAGCTGGACCCATCTTGGTAAACAGAAAAGCCATTCCAAGTCTGGGACTAAAACTGAAGCAGTATTCTGACGTTTATCTGTAATGACTGATTTATACATCTGGCTCAGATGAGCACACAAGAGAAACTGTTAGGGGTTAATTGTCTCGCTAAGGGACACTTCAACACATAGATCTTCCGATTCCCAGATGGCCTCTCTACCCACTCAGCTACCGCCACCCCATCCTACTATAAATGCGAGAAATCTCTGTCCATCTGCAGTTCACATATATCTGGAGAACCGTCCGACAGATCGACTTCAAACTCTTGCGCGCGTCGCCAAGGACTCGAGGGAGTTCAGTGCCCGGTGTTGAGTCGGTCGGATCGGCGGTTGTCCAGAATCGCGAACCAACCGATATGCCCATACAGTATAGCATATCGTCTCTGTCGGGTGGAAAACACATATGTCCATTCAAATTTAAAAACAGCAAAAGTAGCAGATCTACAAGCTCAAAACGGGATCTACTTTTGATGCTACTACTTTTGATTCATTTACGAAAAAGCATAAAACAAAAACAAAAAAATTTGATAAGAGGTTTCTGCCCGACGGCAACAATATATGGAGACCCGGATGCCCATACAACTTGCATCGTTCCAGAGTAGGCCAATAATATATATTTAAAAAAAATACCTGCAGCTATTTCCCACTTCAATGAGTTTGAGGACATCCTCTGTGCATTTGACGTCCTTCTCCTGCAGGCCGACCACCTGGACTTGCTGCTTGCCGTCCTCCAGGACCCTCAGTTTGGTCTTACGGTTCAGCAGGTCAAACACCTGCAATACAAAAACCCTGACACACTCAGTACTTCACTTTAACAACTCTACCGCCCTCAGTGTTCATTTAAAGCTGTGATCCCTGACTTTTGTATCGTCGCTGTCGGGCAGAAACCTTCATATTTTAACTTTTTGTGTAGAGATGATATACTAGTTATATTGTTTACCATACAGATTGATTCCATTAAAGTTCTGGTCATTAAAATAAGTCTCAGAGTTAATTTAGGAGGATTTTAGTGTGCACTAATCTCCTTTTCTGCTATGGACAGAGATGGGAATAAATAAACTTTAATTGAGGAACACACCCGTAATGATCTATTTGGACAAAATTGATAACTTGCCTTCCCGCTGTAGATTTCAAAAAATGTGGCAAAGACCTGGAGGTCTAACTTCTTGTAGTTTGGCTTCTTTAACATGAGAAAGACGTCCCTGGCTGAACAAAATAAAAATAAAATATAAATAAAATATAGTTAAATAAAAAATAAATGAAATAAAATACAATTTGATACATTAAAAAGGTAAATAACTTCACTGTTTTATTGAGTGTATGGTGTTTATGGTAAAAGAGCTACTAACCAACCAATGCATAAATCCCTTTAGCGCAGTCCTGGTTCTTTCCTGAAAAGTCTCCTCCCATTGTCTGAAATTAGATTCATAATTTACAATTTAGGCATTTAGCAGACGCTGCTATCCAGAGCAACTTACAAGTGTGAGATCGGAATAAGCAGAGTAAGCATGAACCCTGAATAAAATACAAATAATCCAAGAAATTCTGGGTGTCTGGAAAATGCCCTCAGCTCATTGGCTCATTTACTCATGACACGACCAATGAGAGTTAACGCTTTCATTGTTGCTAAGATACGGTCTCTGCCCCATAGACTGTAGGGTAAAACGGGGAGGGGCTACTGGCAACGTGGTGGGAAAAAAGAACAGATCTACAAGGCAACAACGTGTTGACACGCGAGGCGTTGTTAGCTTGTAGATCTGTTGTCCAAAAGATTGTGGCGATTTTGACGTTGCACTACCTGCGGTATTGGGTCATAACGCAGTATTGGGTCATAATGCGTTTCATATTAATTGTACATTGTGCAAGTACAGTAACGCTGGAAGCAGCTGGTGCTCTAGGCAGAATATTGAGGAATTTTTGTGGTAAGTGTGGAGTTAGTTGGGCCATGTGTGTGCTGTGAGACTGGGCACATACACTCCATGGGTGTGCTTGTAAATTAGTGTAGCAGGATGTTATAATTAACAAAAGACTCACATGGGTTTTTCCACTTCCAGTTTGTCCATAGGCAAAGCATGTTGCCATCCCCCTCTCAAAAATGGTTTCAACTAGTGGCCTGGCAGTGAATCTGAAATAAAGTTAACACAATAACTTAACTATTGCATTATGTGTTTATTTTCCAATTAATACACAGACTGTATCTGTAAAGTTATGCATGAAAATTCCATGCATTCTTTTCACTAAAGCGAAAGAAATAACTTTTAAGAAAAAATAAATGGCATGCATTTATGTATGCTATTGATTCATTATTACTGTACTGTTCTCTCTGGGAAGTCAAACAATGACAATATCTGATCTCTGAATATTTAACCACAATGAAGCGCAATGACACTTTGATGGAGGTTAGGGTGGAGTAGTTACCTTGCCATGATATAACTCCAAATATTGGTGAGATAACTTCAGAAGTTTCTCCGTTGATTAGAAATTGATATTTCACGGTGAAAGAGCTTTCAAATTCAAGCTTTTAATTTCATTGGGGTTTCTGTTTTTTTTTTTTTTTTTGCATTTTTTGTTGTCAATCGACTTAACAATTTTAATTACGATGATCCTAGCAAAATCTTTGGAGTTATCACGGCAAGGTGCTGCAAACCTCACCTAACCAAAGTGTCATTTTGCTTTAGCCTACAAAGACCTGAGGCCCTTTCTACAATATGCCTTCTAAATCAGTAGTTCTCAAACTTTTTATTTCAATTATTCAAATGTTTTGAAAAAAAGGAAAAAAAAACACTTTCAAGATTTTTCAAAAATGTTAAAAAATAGCAGATGTACAAGCTCACAGCGCGGCACGGAGTGTCGCGCTATGACCTTGTATATCTGCTATTTTTGAATAGCCAACGCTAAAATCTAAAATGAATGCTTTCCCGGTTTTAATGCGTTAATGTGGTTAAGACCGGCAAGAGGTCTAATCATACCTGTAGACCATTTCATTGTCAGCACTGTCGTCAAAGGTGTAGTCGAAGCGAAAGGTTTGGTTCTCTAGGTATCGGGTCAGGTCAACCTTCTGCTTTGGCTCATGGACCATTACCACATCCTTACTGGGAATGGTGATCACATCCAGGTCCTTCATGGTCAACTCTGTCAACGTCATAAACACAAAGACCAATATTAAAACATTTGTGTGGTAACTTTGACGATTTTTAACCTAAATCCCTTTGTTCTGATGTTGGGAAATACTGTCTGTCTGTCTGTCTGTCTGTCTGTCTGTGTGTGTGTGTGTTACTTTTAGCCTATACAGCATTTAAATAGTATTTCTACGCCTACACTTGCTTTTGATTGCGGTTCAGATGCTAGGATTATAGTTTACTTGATCGTACCGCTTCAAGGATTTTATATTTCACATGCACTTACAATGCAGAAGCAGCATCACCTAAAGTGACATTGTGCGTTGAGCATCTTCTGTGCCAGGCAGTGATGCGGCCAGTCACACTGTCATAGTCTAATACTCTTATAGGATAATACTCTTATCTTTTTTCTCACAGTAAACTTATCCCATGCATGGTCCCTCGCCCTATTGTTTGAAAAATGTTCATGCACACACTTGACACTTTTGTAAATTGCTCGATTTAGATCTAGATAGTGTCTGCTACTGTAAAAATGCCTACTAATCTACAATGTCAGCAACAAAAAGAGAGATAATGGTTAATACAGCAACACTTACCTTTTTTATTGAGAGGCCGTGCTCGTACACATACACATATCCTATGTTCCTCTATCTGAAACATCAAAGGGCATTTCTTAATTTGCAGAACTGAAAAATGCTTCAAAAATGCTTTCTAGTGCCTTTGTATTCCTCCCACATGTGTTGTAAAAATGGGTTAAAACGATTCATACATTTATGAGGCATCTGGTACAAACCCATGCGCTCGGGTGCACCTCATGAGCATCAAGGCCACGCTACATCACCCGATAGCGTGGCCTTGAGGCTCGTGGGTCACTCCCGCCTTCTCGACAAGTGATTTAAGGTCGTTGAGGTAACAAAAACCAGCGCTCCTCTTCTCCAACCCTCCTATTGGACAACAATATAGCATACTGCTAATATTCACTGTGGAACCGAATGGAAGAAAAAACCTCTGAAATCAAATTTCTCCAAAGAACAAACTGATGTCCTTGTGTGGGAAGCGCAGAGTCATCAACGACAAATCTATGGCACCTCAAACAGACAGAAAATACCCGTCTGCACATTTGAAACAGATGTTCTGTTGCTTCTTCTCTTTCTAGAATTAGAGTGATCTCATAACACCTCCTGTCTCATTCTAATCCGGACGTCTCTGCCATTTCTATTGAGATCACATATGTTTAGTTCCTCAATAATTATCTTGTATCCTTTTGCGAAATATGCACTAATTTATGTCGAATCTGTTGCAGAGACCTCTGTAGTAGGTTACAGTACATGGCACTAGCTAAATAGCTATTGGCTATTTTCAGAACGTGACACGGGTCCGCAAAGTATAAATCCGGCTTGATGAGTACTGAAGCAGACATACTACCAAATCATCAGTAGTGAGGGGTCTGTAGTCCAGGCTGGCTCTGAAGTCTCTGATCATGCACATGATTTCATAGTTTGGTACTGTGACGTCCACCTCCTTGAATGACAGAAAAAAACAATGGTTCAGTCTATCATGTATGTAGTCTAGATTTACAAAAAAACTAAGACAGAAGAAAAAAAGGAAACACCCGTAGCCACATTTTCGGGTAATAAGAGTCGAGTGGAATAGCTTCCTCAGTCTGCTAATAATAATAATAATAATAATAATAATAATAATAATAAGGGTAATAATAATAATAATAATAATAATATAAATAATATTAAGTGTAATAATAATAAGGGTAATAATAATAAGTGTAATAATAATAATAATAATAATAAAGTAATACTAATAAACATAATAAAAAATAAGCACTTTTCTAAACAAATAAATTTAAGGTACAGAAATATTTTACATGAACTCTATTTTATTATTATGTATGTATTCTTTGAAGCTTTCAGTCAAATGTCCTAAAAGCTTAAGAAACACGTCATATTGTTAATTAAAGAAACTTCCACAATGCATCTAAAACTAAAAGCTATTCTTTACATATGGCTCACACCTGACCTTTTCAAAGGCCTAAGAGCCAAATGTACTGGTGTTGAAATAGCTAATGTTCAAATAGATTTATGCCTTAACTGGAAACGTCATTGATTTTAATCCTAAATCCTATAGTTATGATGTCAGGAGATCAATGGTGTGTCTGCTGTGTATTTCTGCAAAATGCTGATAACTGAAACGAAGCTTTCCTTAAATATACATTGGCAGAATGTGTTGTCACAAGCACAGCCTGACAATATTTTTGTCATTTAACCTATTCTAGTCAGAGCCGTCTGGGAGAAATGCGGGGCCCAGTTTTGGGTGGATATTTCCGAGTTTTTGGTGGTTATTTACGGTTATTTACGGTTAAATATACCGTATATTACGGTATACTTAATAAATGTGATTCTGTTCACTTAAAAAAAAAAAAAAAAGGGGGGGGGGGGGGGGGGGGGGGGGGGGTTTGCGGGGCCCGGTGCACTACCCTTCCTGCGGCCCTGATTCTAGTCTATGAAAATGTAGCTCTTGAGATGAAAATGGTTGCCCACTCCTGTTGCACGTGAACACTTCTATGTACAGCATACGTCTGACTCTGAGTGTTTGTGTGTAGTACCTATGCATACTCACCACACACACACACACACACACACACGCACACACGCGCGCACGCAACCACACACACACCCACGCGCACAAGCACACGCACACGCACACGCACACGCACACACACACACACACACACACACACACACACACACACACACACACTCACCGATGCCTTCTTCTCTCTGAGCTCCTGCTGTTGAAGTCGTCTCTTCTCTCGTTTCTCCTGCAGCTTCTCCACCTCCTTCACACAGTTGGATTTCCTCCGTGCTGGAGAGAGAGAGAGGGAGGGAGGGGCACACAAAAACACACAACCATTAACCCAGTAAGACCTGAGGCCGATTCTAAAATCCCAAACTTATGTTTCTATATAAGTGGTGCTCAAACTTTTTCATGTCAAGGACCTCCCAAATTATATGTATCTGGCAGCTGGCCCCCATCTCAAAATATTTTGTTCCAGGGACCCTCAGAAGCAAAGATTTGAGTTAGCTTTAAAAAATATATATATATTCAAAGATTTGCACAAATGTTCACGATTTTTCAAAAATAGCCGATCTACAAGCTCATAGCGCGGCACGAAGTGAAGTATGAGCTTGTATATCTGCAATTTTTGAATAGCCAAAGAAATCTAAAATGACACAGATGCAATCCCGGTTTTAATGGTTTAAGAGATGACATTACTTTGAGCTCAGTGATCAAAACAAGCATCACCATTTTCTTTTAGAACAGGATATTGCAAATCTGCTCTAAGATTTTTAATAATAATATAATATAAAATATAAAATAATATAATATAAAATATATAATATAACATAAGGAACGTAAGGAATAACCCCTGATTTAGAAGATTGGGGACATTTCGAATGTGTCTGGAGTCTGAGGATTAAAAATCCAACAAAACCGTCCATACTAATCCCGGCATCTTTATTAGAATACTGGGGACAAGCACTCTACTATGAATAGACGTTTGAACGCCAAGCCAGGGAGCGACTGTGAAAGAGCCTTTCAGGACCTCACAGCTCACACACACACACACACACACACGCACACACACACACACACACACACACACACACACAGCTGTGGTGGAGAGTGACATCACTGCACTCAGCCACATGTCTTCTTTACACAGGGGGGAATAGAACCACAGATCAACTTTGCTTTTCCTCACAGCCAAACCCCAAACACCCCTTGCTGCTAAAAGGTTTTACACTTGCTATCTTTTTAGAAACCTATTTTAAATATTCAGTATTATCTTGTTATTACGTAACGCTATTGTTACTGCTAGCACAGTCTGTGGAGCATGCCCACTCTAGCATTTCACAGCTTGTACTCTTATGTGGCAAATAAATCCTCTTGAATCCAAAGATTACAGGCCAGACTTTTGATCTTCTTCGGGAATGTCTTAGAATTGTCTGCCCAGGTGACTTCATATGTATCGGAGGAGACACACATGACTAATTGTAGGGGTCAGCAGCGACAGGGAATTTGGAATTGGCATAATATGACTAAATTGGGGGAAAGAGGAAAAAAGGATTTGCTTCTAGACCCTCAATGTTCTCTGAACACCCACTGAGGTGTGGAATTTGCGGAAGCTTGTGTGGAAAACAATACCCACTCTTATACCAATGTAAAACTTGCCACGTGACAATAAACTTGAAGTTGAAGTACTGCCCCATTGAGAAATACCATAGCTAAGAGAACAGATGTTGTGAAGATGGCATAACTTTACCAATCCGTGAGAATGACTGGTGATGCGATGCGCCTCTGCCTTTGTTCCAGTCTCACAGTAGCAGTAGCATTGTTACCAGCCGCCTGGTACTGTCTGCATCGTGTGTGTGTGTGTGTGTGTGTGTGTGTGTGTGTGTGTGTGTGTGTGTGTGTGTGTGTGTGTGTGTGTGTGTGTGTGTGTGTGTGTGTGTGTGTGTGTGTGTGTGTGTGTGTGTGTGTGTGTGTGTGTGTGTGTGTGTGTGTGTGTGTGTGTGTGTGTTGTGTGTGTGGTGTTTACATGTCTGTGGACAGCTGCTTCTGTCAACATGATAGCATCACAACAGTGCAAGATGCAAGATACAGTGATGAATGAACCCACCCCGAGGGTCACAGAATTGAGTAATAATAACTGGCTTAAATGTTCACTTTTAGACATTATGCACTGAGTGATTTCTGGTTTCTAAACAGAATTTGCTGATAATCATTATGTTGTTTACTGTCTACGAGTAACACCTACCAATGGTATGTGTGAAATGCCTTTGTTAATGTACTTTAAAAACATTGGTTTGACTGAAGAAGACCTCATCTTTGGTCAAAATGAGGGTCAAAAAGATTTGTTTTAATAAGTAAAGAAAGGATAAAGTATATTTGTGCACTCAAAAAAGCCCAAGTGATTTTCTTTTTTACCCTCATTTTGACCAAAGATGAGGTCTTCTTCAGTCAAACCAATGTTTTTAAAGTACATTAACAAAGGCATTTCACACATACCATTGGTAGGTGTTACTCGTAAACAACATAATGATTACAATACAATAAAAACACATATAACGTGCAATATTGCTCCAATGCAGGTCATCCGTGTGAATTTACCCAAAGTAAAGTCAGTTACATCACAAAATGGTTTCCATAGGAAGTGTGAATTTGACATGCTGCTGTGTGTGTGTGTGTGTGTGTGTGTGTGTGTGTGTGTGTGTGTGTGTGTGTGTGTGTGTGTGTGTGTGTGTGTGTGTGTGTGTGTGTGTGTGTGTGTGTGTGTGTGTGTGTGTGTGTGTGTGTTTACCATTTTGCTGTTGCAGCAGGGTCTGTTGCTGGGTAGGCTGTGCTGGTGCTATGGCTGGCGGGGGCGGTTCTGTAGCTTGGCTCTGCTGGCTGGGTCGGGCCCGAGTCGTTCCCACTGATGCAGCTGGGTATGACACAATATAATAGCAATTATAATAATGTTTGGTTGTTATGGTTAATACATTCTAAGAAATCAACTCAAATCAAAATGATGATGAAGAATGATGAATAATAATCTTTATTTGTACTCTATAGCATAGTGGTTCTCAACCTAACGTCCCAAATTAATATGTATTTGGCCGCTTGATACTTGATTGCCTCAGTGGGAGCCATTGCTATTAAAATGATGGATTTGGCAAGATGGAGAGAGATGCGAACAGTTTTCTGCTGAGGAAACAGATCTGCTTGTGTGCAACGTGAAAGTGTGCGACCATCTATGCAGCAGCAGGAATCCTCCAAAGTGGTGCTGAAGTTAGCGTGGGAGGAGGTAGAGGAAGTGTTTCCTCGTTTAGCCAGAACAGCCAAAAGCCATATAATAATGTCAGGAGACGGGGAAAACAAAAGCTCTCTGCTCACCGAAAATATCAAGTGGAAATGGGAGGTGGACAACATTAATATATTGTTCCTGTAGGGCAGAAACCAGCTAACATTTTGACGCTTTTGCATTTTTTCCCCATAAATCAGTGCTATTGAACACCCTTTACGTCTGTGTGTTGGTAAAACAAATATTGAACCAATGAAAATTATTAAAAAGCGCTTCTGACAAAACCAGCTAACTCCATCGGATCCTCAAACTTTCTGCTAAACCAGCTAACTCCACCAAAGGAGGGTGGAGTTAGCTGGTTTTGCTGACTCCAGGCTCCACCCCCTTTTGACCTCCAACCTCATTGTGAGCTTGGAGGTCCATTCAGCTGTTCTTATCAATGATGAACAAAACCTCCTAACTCCACTTTTTGTTTTGTTTTTTTCATTTCCTGAAAAATGAACATTTTGGCGTTAACTGGTTTCTGCCTGACAGCAGAGATATTCTGTTTATGTCCAAAAGACGTCTTCTGTGATATCTTGAAATGATCAACTTAATAATCATATGGGTGTCCTTTGGCACCTAATGGGAGGGAGTGGGTCAATAGGATGTCTTGGTATTTGAATGATGCAATATGCATACCTCTATTCTCTCGTACAGGGTTCTCAGTCTTAGGTGGTACGATTGTTCTTCGAGTCTGAAAGGAATTAATAAAGAAGATTAGTCCCTGTAACAAATATTGTTAAGTTGCTTAGTCCACAACAAGGCTTATATCTCATTTTGCATGCAACCTCTAGATCTCTTAAACAGTTCTTTGCTTCTAATAGTTTTTAACCACATGAACCCTAGCATCCCTATTCTACTAGGTATGTCATAGTAGGTGAACATTCTGCAAAAATAGATAAACATTTCGAAAAAATAGACAAACATTCTTTGAACATTTGGCAAACATAGCCAATCTACAAGCTCACAACACGCTGCAATATTTGACATAACAAGGTCAACTGAATCAAGTGAAATCAAACAATATTGTTAAAAGGAGAGGAAATTCTTGAAAATGTTTTTGGCAACAATGACAGGAAGGGTTAACCGAGAGGAACGTGACAAGTGGTTAGAGGCAGACCTTGGGGGTCTTGTTGACCTTGGCAGCAGTGGAGGGCGGAGGGGGGGTCTCAGGACTCAAGGCTATCTCCTCTTCAGGAGCCACATCTAGGTTCAAAGCGAACACACTCTCCAGGTCGATCTGGGTCAGCCACGGGAAAGAAACATGTTATCGTCACTGTTGCATGTTCAAAACCGTTGCTTTTCAGGAAATGGGGAAAAAAATAACCTCTGTTCCAATGGATCAAATGTAGTTTGCTAATACTTTTCATTAGTTAAACATTTATAAAAAACACAGAAACACTTAACCACTTTCACTATCAACATTTTTCAAACATTGAGAATATAGCCGGTCTATAAGCTCCCAACGCGTCGCATCGCGACAAGTTGTTGTGAGCTTGTAGATCGGCTATTTTCGCTACATTTTCACGACACTCTTGTATGACTAAATTAATTAGTTTTAATTCATGTTAATTAAAGAAAACATGTTGAAATATGGAGAAATATGGTTTCTGCCAGACAGGAGCAATATACTGTAACCGGGAACAGATTAACTGCTACAAATGCACCTTCAATCATTTTGTGGTACCTGGAGAGATGTAATTACAACTAAGAAACCCTCTTCATTCAAATTAACCAGTGACTTTACACCCGTAAGCACTTTAATGCTGCACTCATTGGAAGAGCTCAATCCTGTCTGAAGGGACAGATTGATTAATTAATTATCTCATTGCATCTCAGTAACCATCTGCTAAAATGTGACTTTTTAAAAAAGTCGTTAAAGACAGATTCAAAAAGTCAGACGACGGTCATAATTAAGCAGGAGACAGGGATTTTTCATTTCAAGGACCCCAGTTTGATTTAATATGTTCCATTTGACTCCAGTCTACACTATAAAATCCTCAGTTTTAATTTAACTCTGAGAGTGTACAAATGTTTCCTACACTCCCTGAAGTTACAGACCCGCAAGGGTCCATTTGGTTCCTTTGTACACTCTCTGAGTTACAGACCCGGCCGTAAGAGTCCATAATTTTCTATGGGACCCCAATCTACACTGTACTATCCTCAGTAAAATCCACAGACGCATAAGGGTCGACCATTTGGTTCCCAACTATCATTAATTTAGCTGGGGAACCTCTGGAACCCCCTCGAGGACCCCTGGGGGTCCCCAGACCCCACGGTGAGATCCAGTGCTCTAAGACAGTGGTTCTCAACCTGTGGGTCGTGACCCCACATGATTTTGTGGGGGTCCTCAGATGAAAGTGAAGTAAAAATGTAAGGACTTTTAGGACCTTTTTAATACCTCAAAAAATAAACTAAAGAAAAAAGACCATTACTGCATCAAAAGTAATCAACAAACTCGTCAAACATTGGCCAAATTGTCAAATAATATAAGAGGCAAAAATTGTGAAAATAGCCGATCTACAAGCTCGCAACGCAAGGCATTGTGAGCTTGTAGATCTGCTATTTTCACAATATTTATCTGTGGAACCAATCGAGTCAAACTAAATGTAATGCCTCAACTACTACAATTCCAAGTGCTTATCAGGGTGGGGGATCCCCAGTTCAAATATGGTTATGTTGGGGGGTTCCCAGTTCAAATATGATGATTTTGGGGATCACGGCCTGAAAAGGTTGAGATCCAGTGCTCTAAAACAGTGACATGGTGAGCAGTGTGGGCAGCCATACTTCTTTCCCTTTGGTGTCTCCGTTCTCGATCCACTCCACGGTCACACTGTCGTTGTCTGGGTTCAAGGACGTGACCATTGCTTGATGTATTCGTCCTGTTGAGCGAGAAAGAAATGACGTAAATACATCACGTCAGCTCCATTCAGTGTTATGATGTATGAGATAATCAAGGCCTACATGGAAGTGGTTCTCAAACATGATCATGTCAAGGACCCCCAAATTGTTAATGTGCTTGGCCGTGGACCCCGTTCTGAAATGATTTTGTGCCAGAGGGAACCCCATAAGAGAAGATTTGTGTTGTTACAAAACATTCTACATTATTATTCATGTTCAAAATGTTTCACAAAATAACAGATCTACAAGCTCAAAACCCATCGCATCACATTGAGTTGTGAGCTTGTAGATCAGCTATTTTCAAATAGGTAGGGTCAAAGTGGTTAAACTGATTATGATGCTGTATTCAGTCATTTTGCTGGGGACCCCCTGGAGCCCCCTCAAGGACCCCTGAGGGTCCCCTGACCGTAACTTGAGAACCACTAGCCTATAGAACACATAGCTACTTCTATCTTGATTCTTGAAATCATGAACCACCTATATCACACATCATCAACTGCCAAATCTCTGACCATAAATCCTTTTGACACTTACAGTAGGCCTAGGCTATGTGTAGTAGCCTATACACACCTTTAAAATAAATACAGATGATCCAACCTTGCCAAATTAAATGGCAGTAATTTGATACAGGTTTCATGTGTTTGGGGTATCTGCGATGCACAATGGGCGTGGTACTATAGTATAGGCTACAGTAAGGTAGCCTAATGACTGACTACCCATCAATTATGTCGCATAACTTCAGCACCTCGCCTGTTTATTGGACGCATGGTATAATCCCAATGACATTTAAAATCACATAGGCCTACATCAGCAAGCGAAACGTTGCCTATAATGTTCGCATATAGATTTAAATAAAGACGTATCATCACAAAATGCTGTCAGAACAGAACAGATATCTGGGCTTCTCAATTCCACTCGATCGGCGGCTCATATTAAACCCACAAATCTGTAGGCTAATTAATGAAATGCATCAATCAATTTTCTGCCAATTAACCGAGATTTAGGCTAGGTCAGGCTGACAGCTCAGTCTAGTGGTTTAATGCAAGGCATTTGTGACACGCCATGCCGACTTTGACTGAAAGATGCCAGCATAGCAAGCAAACAATGCAGAAATTGAATTCATACACTGGTTTCATTCAACGGATCATCCTCCTAGTAGTCCTGACCAAGCAACAAAGATGAGGATGATGATGGTAATGATGGTGATGGTGGAGTATAGCCTTGCTAAGCTATAGCGACAGACAGTCAGCAGTGGTTTCAATGAGCTTTGCCTCTCAACATCTCGAGTCACCGCAGGATCGGATGATGGTGGTGATGATGAGAGAAGCTAACGTTACTATAATACCCACCATCGCTACGTTTGATCTCCACGTATATGCCGGTTAGGATTTTCCCAAAAATAGCAGCGGCCATGGTCTCGCGTATAAATACGGGCAATACAAAAGAGGGGAAAAAAGAAAAGAATGTAAATCTCTGCTGGGTGGGGGTGTGTGATTATATTTTTCCCCTCAATTGTTCCAAGTTGCAGCCGCAGAAAGGGAAAAAAGAAGTGGTATAGGTCAGTTAGAGGGAGAGAGAGAGCGAGAGAGAGAGAGAGAGGGTGGCTGGGTGTAGTCAGTGCGCCTGCGCCGGAGACTCGCCCTTTATGCTGCTGCTGTTACAGTCTCTTGGCGTTTACTTCGTCGTACGACGGTGTCGCGGGCCAAAAATAGCTGATCTACAAGCTCACAAGGCGTCGCGGAGCGACGCGTTGTGAGCTTGTAGATCTGCTATTTTTGGGCAGAGCAATAGCCCTATATCTGTCCTGTCCTCCTGTGTGTGAAGCATCATCCAGTCCAGACAGTGACATGATGATGCTGTCATTGGCTACACTACTAGTAACATTTTGTCAGTTTTATTCACAATGATTGAAGGAATAGGGGGGACACTTAACTATCTCTTGTTGTAAATAGTTAATATATCAATGAACCAAATTAGTTTCTCTATCTGTAAACAATTGGTTACTGATTATTTACATCAATGGTGTGTACAGTCATTATTAATGAATGTATCAACTATCGACAAAGTATCTACTATTAAATAAGTGAACCTTTTTCAAGGGTAATACGCATGGCAGGCACGTAGCCAGACTGATCGTGGATGAGCACAGACAAAAGTCAGGTGGATGCACAGTCTGTATGTATACAGCAATACAACAGTATAATAATCGACTAGCCTCCAGAATCTACAGATGTTTTTCTGTTATCTGGTTTTCTATGGAATAAATAATTACACAACTGTGCCCCAAAAGTAATGTTTCTCCTGAATCATCAGAAAAAAAAATTAGCTTCTAAGGTGACAGTTATTCAATATCCTTATACAATCAGTGTTTCTAAAACTGTTTTAATTTCAAGGACCCCATAACTCTGAGAGTGCATAAATTAATAAATTACGGGTCCATTTGATTCCATTGGTATGCTTTCCGAGTTACAGACCTTTAAATAAGGGTCCATTTGGACCGCCCTCAAGGTAGCCTACCCTGAGGGTCCCTGAATCCCACTTTGGGAACCACTGCAATCAATGTGTTAATGTTTGGGGGGAAATATAGCAACCCTAAACATGGTTATTAAACCTAATACGACCACAAAGTAGGTTACAAGATCCTACCTTTAAATGTGACCTTTTTATCAATAACCAGGAATTCAAGATTCCCTCCGCATGTTCAACACCAGCTGGGCCGAGGCCCAGGGAGGTGGGTGGCTGGAACACAGATGAACACACCCCCCCCCCCACACACACACACACACACACACACACACACACACACACACACACACACACACACACACACACACACACACACACACAGACTCATATACTCATATTTTCCTAGCACAGACACAGCAACCATTTGATAAGGTGGGAAATTGTACTGAAATTGCAACATACTGAATGCAGCTAGTTCTGTTGCCACCAATGGGTCAGTTATTTATTTGTCCTTAACACTATGCTGATGCATAATTCTAGTCTGATTCTTATGTCAGTGGACACAGGTTAAATGGGGGGTTGCATTCCAGGGCCACTGAAATTTGTACAATTGAATGCAACTTGAATAAAAATCTGCTTAGTGCTACTCCTTAAAACAACTTGATGGAGGACGTGGGGAGTGTGTTTAGTCATTTGTCTGCATTGGCGTTATCAATTGTGTTTTATATTATCATACGTTGAAGAGCTAGTGCCATGATGTTGGTACTTTGTCTGTTTTTCATTTGTCTAGGACCTTAATGTTAGACCACCCTGAGGTTAAAATGTGTGAGGATGTCTTGTCCTGTGTATTTTTGCTTAACCATTGTAAGCTGCAAGCTTCTCAAGCAAACGGGCAAATAGGAACAGACTGTACTCCCGTCTTCAGGACCATGTAGACTACCTCAATGTTAATGTTCAGATGGTGGGGCATGATGCATCATTTTAATAAACCTAAACCACCTACTTGCTGTCATTTAAAGGGACATGAAACCTAAAAGACCTGGACTAATTTTAAAGTTTGTTCTCCTGTGAAGTTTAAAAACTTAGTAATAACTTAATAATGAGCTTCAGGTTACAACTTCAACTTTATTACCACATCACAAGTATACAGGTGGTGATTTTTGTTTGTTTGTAAAAGCTCTCAACTCTTCGCACAACGTGCGAAGAGTCATACTTTATATCTGAAATTGATAAAACAGCATTTTGAAAATAGTCTTTTAATATTATTTTCAAGAGATCTGCAATTCTTTATTGGACATAGTAAAGTCAATGAAAGTCAACCAAGTGTTCCACCTGGCTCTCACTGAGTGTCAGTCTGTTCGTCACCTCTCTCAGTTCCACCATTAAAGCTGGAATAGGAGAAGCAGAATAAGAGGATGGAGGAGGAAGAGGCCAGTACGCTATGATGTAAAGTAAACAGCAAAAGCTTATAGTTTAAAGTGAAATATAAAAGACAACATTAACATTTTGTCCTGAAGGTGGTGCTAGAGGAAAGGTCATAGGAGCATGAAAGCACTTAGCAAGTTTCATGACTTTGAAATTTAGATGGATGGGGCGGGCCAGCTATGTGTCATTGTCTCATACCACTTGTTAGTTGCTTCCTCTTTACAGTAGGTTGCAACAAGCAAAGTTGCTGGCGATGACAAAGGAACGGCTTACCTCAAGGTAGTGTGCTGGCTCCACTACTGTATAACATCTACACCAATGACCAGCCAATGCACCAGAGCACTGAGCGGTTCATTTACGCTGACGACCTCTGTGTAACATCCCAGGCCAAGAGAGTATGTTTGAAGCAGTAGAGGCAAACCTCACCTCAGCCCTAGATGAGCTGCAACTCTACTACGAGCGTAATCACCTGCATGCAAACCCTGCGAAGACTCAAGTCTGCTCGTTCCATCTCAGGAACCGACCTCTTAACATCAAATGGTCTGGAACACCACTTGAGAACTGCACCAAACCTGTCTACCTTGGCGTAACCCTGGACTGCACCCTCTCCTTCAAGGAACACATCAAAAACACCAAATTGAAAGTCAGCTCCCGAAACAACATCCCACGGAAACTGACCAATTCCAAATGGGGAGCCACGGTACACACATTAAGATGTACTGCTTTGGCCCTGTGCTATTTCTCAGCGGAGTACGCGTGTCCTGTTTGGGAGAGATCAACCCATGCCAAGAAACTAGACTCAGCAATGAACAACACCTGCCGCTTGATCACTGGTTGCTTGAAGCCTACCAACCTGAACAACCTGCACCTCCTCGCTGGCATTGCCCCTGCAGATGTGAGACGGGAAGTTGCCAGCCGAGTAGAGATCACGAAAGCTACCAGTGATGAACGCCACCTCCTTCATGGACGTGATCCCCCGGCCCAACGACTGAGGTCAAGGAGAAGCTTCCTCAGCCATGTCCATCCCCTAACAACATCTCGGGAAGAAACCAGACTCCAGCTATGGACAACAAAGCTTGAGAATGACCTCAAGACAATGACCTATTGACATGGGAATCCCCCCTTCCGAAGACCTCCTTTCTGGCTCAGAAGCACCATGGGTCCAGTGGAAGACTCTCAACCGCCTCAGAACAGGAATGGGGCGATCAAAAGCTGCTATGGCCAGATGGGGCTACAAAACCGGCCCAACCATCTGTGAATGTGGAGAAGAGGACCATACGATGCAGCATTGCCTTGTCTGCCCTCTACTACCCAACCAGTGCAGCTTAAAAGATCTCGCAGAGTTCAATAATAATGCAAAGGACTGTGTAAAGAAATGGGAAACTGTCATATAACCACATGCTTCAAAGACACGAAAAGAAGAAGAAGTAGGTTGCATCATGGCTAAAGTTGGTTCCCAGTTGCCAACAGAAGATTGTTCCATTTTTTATAATATTATATTTCTAGATAGAAATAGATGCATGTAGTTGCATGTTCACTTTACTTTACCTTCATTCTCCATCTGTAGTATGGTCACCTGCGGCCTTCAGTCTGGCTTCCATGGCTCCAATCTTCATCAGCAGTTCACACTTATCAGACTAACAGTTCCCGGTCTATCTCTCTCTGCTGTGCTCACTTCACTCATTTCCTTCTTCTCTGCCTTGTTCTTAACTCCCCTCTCTATCTCACTGTCATTTCCTTTTGAGTTGAGTATGTTTCCTCTGCGGTCTTTGACACTGATAGAATTAAAACGACTCTCATTCTCTATTTGTGATGTCTGCCCCATAGCCTAAACCGTTAACACTGGTTTGTGGTACCACCCAGACCCAGTATTTAAATGCTGATCTGTATGTGAATTTGTTGGTGATAACCACATACTGAAAGAGATGTGGTAAGAGAGAACAAGCAGTAGAAGTTCTAACTTGTATGGGACCACATCACACAGTCCTCTGTGACCTCCACTGGCTCCCAGTCAAGCACAGAATAGACTTCAAAATACTAATCACTACCAAAGACCTCAATAACCAGGCCCCCTGCTACCTGTAGGTAATCCCACATTTGACTGAGTTAGATAGGCTTTCAGTCTTCAGGAATGAGACTTTGCCCGGTGCACTTGCTACATAAACATCATGATGAACAAATCACGTGTTCAGTGTAGGGTGCAGCCGTGCAGGTGTACAGTAGTGTAAACCAGTTACAACTGGTTCCCACCGTGTGGAAAAGTCTGGTAATGCGAGGTTAGTTAAAACAGTCATAGCTAGTCTGTGTATTATATCTGTCGTTGTACGAGAATAAAGTGCTCGTTCTCCACCACGGAGTTCGTCCGGACTCTTTATCAAAGGTTGTTGGCACCAGAAAAGAGCCAAGATAAGCTTGGTAGGATAGCTAGTAAAAGTTGCTGCCAGAGGACTCCCAACAACGTTTCAGAGCCATACTGAGATTCCAGTCAATGCTTGTGTAATTCAAGTTTATTTGATAGTTAAGCAGTGATTTTCATGGAACTATTTTGTGGAACTATAGGCCTAGTAAGGCCTAGTTCGTCTCTGACTGCTTGCAGCGATGATATGACCACATTTAACCAACAACACACATTTTCAACCATGTCTTCGTATAATTGTTCCTCACTAATGTATATTAAAGATGGCACCATTTCTGTGTCTCTGAGATGGCCTGTGGACAACTCGGAAACCTGTCAGACAGTGCCTACCTATGTGTTGACGCTTGACGGGTATTCCAAGCTACAGCCAACTACAGCCTTTCTCTTCTTGCAATGTTAGCATGCTGAAAGACAGGCCATTGTTCTTGCATCAATTAATGTTTAAAAAACATATATTTTTAAGTTTTAAATCTTGTTTGAAATGTCCAAACCTGCCTACTGATGATGTTATTGGTAGGAACTGCTAGGCATGTTTCTGAACTGTCCCTCGTCCACCTCTGAGACACAGAGCGAGGAGACAGATGGTGCCGTCTTATAATGAGCAGCATTAATGAGGACCCATTATGAACATAAGGTTGAAAATGGGTGAACCCTATTTAAACATTTTCAAAAATGTTCGATCTACAAGCTCTCAACGTATTGTCTTGTGACAGATTTTGAGCTTGTAGATATGCATTTTTTTAAGTTTATGGAAATGTTGAACGTTTTATAATAGGGATGCCAGGTTTAAAGTGGTTAACAGGTCAAATTACTTCTCATAGAAAATACATTTGTTCAAACTTGGTATTTCTCTTAACTGCACATTGTGACAGAGTATATTTAACCAGTAAAATAACAATCCTGTGCAATCTATCAAGTAACACATTCCATGATTTTCTTTAGTTTAGCTGAACCAAGCAGATGGAACCTAGCACAGAAATCCAGCACACCCCCAGGAAGAGGCCTAGGACAGAGGTCACTAGCCCTACACAGAGAGAAAACCTAGTGTCTACCCTGGAAATTTTTAAAAATGAAGACTTAAAACGTTTCCAGTGGCATCTCTCTGAGCAAGTGATGCCAGACTTTGAAGCCATTCCTAAGAGCCTCCTGGAGAATACAACTCGGGATGAAACAGTGGATGTGATGGTGGAATATCACACTGAAGGCAAAGCTGTGGAAGTTGCAGTAGAGATCCTGAAGCATTTGAGGCTACATAACACAGCAAAAACGTTGACGGAGAAAAATACATCGGCCATAAACAAATATGGCACCCTGTGCACTCCAGTGCACCCTGGAGGAGTTGGGAGGTGAATATTTTAAACGTTTCCAGCAGCAGCTCTCTCAGAAATTGGTGATAGTTTTTGAAGCCATTCCGAGGGGCCTTCTTGAGAATAAAACTCTGGAACAAACAGTGGATTTGATGGTGGGTGCTCACACTGAAGATGGGGCTGTGAGTGTTGCAGTGGAGATCCTGAAGCTGATGCGTCAACACAATGCAGCACAGTTGCTGGCGTTGAGGGAGCGAAATGTTCATTTGGGGGTAAGAAAGATGGAATATATGAAAGTTCTCCAACAATATTTAAAAGCCATGAATGACTTAGACCGACAACTTTTTAAATCATTCCAGCGGAAGCTCTCTAAGCCAACAATGATAGAGTTTGAATCCATTCCTGAGTACCTTCTTGAGAATAAAAGTCGGGAAGAAACAGTGGATTTGATGGTGGCATATTACACTTTTGGCGGGACTGCGACTTTCATGGTGGAGATCTTGAAGCGACTTGGTCAACGCAATGCAGCAATGAAGTTGCAGAAGGAATGTAGAGCTATCTTCCAAATAGACGACACTGTCTCTCTGACCTTCATCTCCAGATGGTGAAGAAAAAGAAGCCACATGCTCATCTGCTCTTCCTCGTGGTACTCAAATGACAATAGGATGACTGCTTGGATAGATTCAGATACTTTGAATGAATGAATGAATGAGTTTTATTTTGAACATTATAAAAAAAAGACAAATAGAATACAAAACAGAGGAAAACAACAACAAGAATGTCCGAAAAGGAGTTGGATGGAGTCTAAAACTTATAAACTCCTACCCCCTTTTTCACTGGTAATTTTCACAATTTTTCAAAATGTATTCACAACCTAAACATCTCCACTGCATGTTAAAAAGAAAACAATAAAAATAACCGCAATAATAACAGAGATAAAATAAAACCTACCCTACTACTTGTAGATACTCTATCTACAGGGATGCCAGGACTCAATAGGTCAACATGGCCCCCCCTCAACCAATCCATGAACTGAAATGCACATACTTTTCAATGTTGAACTAACTAACGCAGCTCTTGTCTTAAATTGTAACCCCCCTCTCTATCACCAAACATTTTTTGTATGTTACCTGGCAATAGTTTGTTTCTTGCTCTAAACAGTGCATGTATTGTTTTGTATTCAACAAGGTCCATGAACTTCATGGCATGTGATTTTGAAAACAGTATCAGTAGTAGTAATAGTACTTTCTGAATCTTTGTTTATTTTTGTTCATATCCTCATGCACCCAGTACTTATTTCATTTCTGTTTCGAAGAACCCACTCGAGTAGGTACATTAAGTCAAACTGTTATCGACGTGTTTATTTTCAACAACTTTTTTTGGGGTTATCTTGCTCAAGGCAATTCAACAGTATATTGAGGGATGAGAGGTCATTCACTTCCCCGCCCGGATGTTGTCCTGCTACTGGACCAGGATAGACCTTGGAACATTTGTGATCCTCTAACCTTTAGACCATGCTGTCCCAGTCGGTGGTCGAGTTATTATTAAAAAAAATGTTTTTTTTCCTGAAATGTAATCATGAGTTTGAAGATGACTGTTCTGGCTAGGACTAATAGTTTTACTGTTGCAATTCCCATTTCAAAAAGGATAATGTTAATCCTAATGCTTTTTTCCTGTTAATTACGTATTATGCTATTTCATATTCTATTCTATTTCATGTTCTATTTGTATTATGCTACAAAAATGGGTTTCTCAAATGGTGGGCTACAATAAATAAATAATAATAAATCAATCTTATTAAGGAATAACATGCATTTTGTATTCTGTGCATCATAAGCTATAGCTTTTTATGTTATCAATTAATTGATGGTTGTTTGATAAGGTTAACAACAATAAGATATAATGAGATATAGAGTAGATATAGAGTAGTTTGTTTATGGAATGTACAGTAGTAAAGCAAGCTTGAAGATAAACCTGTTTTAACTACATTAACCCTTGTGTCCCTATTTTGGGCATGTCATAGGCCCAAACATCTTCAAAAATAGGAACAAAAATAGATTTACAAGCTCACAACGTGTCAAGATGCAACACGGCGTAAGCTTATAGATTGGTCATTTTCACAATTTGCCATAAGACAAAGACAAAGCGACATATTTTAAAAGCTTTTTTCTTTCATTTTTTTTCTGAAATCTGACGTTCATAGTGACAGAACACTGTCCCCCCAAAAAAAAAGAAAAAAAAAAACAGAAGTCTCGCTAGACGAGATTGAAATCTCGAGATTTCAATCTCGTCTAGCGAGACTTCTGTTTTTTTTTTTGTTTTTTTTGGGTTGCATAGTGTTCTGTCACTATGAACGTCAGATATAAAGAAATTAATTTTAAAAAAAGCTTTTAAAATATGTGATCTAACCTAAGGCCTATCCGCGCACCTTTTAAGCTGTGGCGGCTCGGGGGTGGAGTTATGAAAATTTTCTACTGTACCATTCATCCTAAGATATCATAACGTCATAGAAAAGGTAAGAAAACCTTAGTCCAAAATTCTCCTTTAAGTGGTCAAGGTGCTGATGTGCAGAGGCTGAGGGAGATCCTGACAAAGGGTGGAAAGATCCCCAAGGACCTGCTGCTAGCTGTCAGCTGTATGTCGACACCAAGGCCTTCAATCCTCAACTACAGCCTGCCGCAGCAGAGAACAACATGATGATGATAATGATGATGACAAAGGCGCATGTGAAGAGAAATTGGCATGAAAACTAAATTGGCAAGGGGGTAAAAAAGGTGGGGGGGCTAACATAACTTCAGGTACATGTGGTTCTCTATAAAGAAATAATGGATTAAAATAGAATGTAAGCAAGGGTAAACAAACATCATGAAATACCTTCAACTGTCAACATTTTATTTAATCAAATATGAGGCAAATGTAGGCCTAAATCCTGCGTAGATTAATGAACTGAGCTTGTGAAGGCAGGCAGTCATGGTAGATTATAAATATTATGTATGAAACAGTTATTCTGCTGGGTAGAAATACCACTACAGCTTAAAGTATATGGATCACAATGACTGATCATCTGCCATCAAAATGGTTGATAATGTAAGTGGAACCCCTTCATGTGAGCCCAATCTTTTAATTGAAACACCCACATTGGAACATCAGATCATGGAGACAACATGGATCTTACAGTGTGTATTTAGTTGTGTTTGCAGTATGAATATGTCCAGCAGCAAAATGGTTATTGTGAACTACCTGCCAGGGCCAGGGTCAAGTGACCACTGTGTCATCCCAATATATCTGAGACCGATTGTGTTCTGTTAACAGAGGTGGGTACCCACTATACCACAGCAAAACTATTAACATGAAAACAACTAATACGTTCTTCATCTAATAAGTCAAGAGTCAGTTATAAATGAATTGAAAATACAGCTTTGCTTACAATAAAATATAATTCCCAGGCATCAGTTCCACAGGGGGTCCGCACTGCAATAGCCTGGTCAACCATAGTGACAAGCTCAGACTTTGGACCAGTGGTTCACAAACATTTTCATGTCTGTATGTCTTTCATGTATTTGGCCGCAGACCTCCATCTGAGAATATTTTGTGCCAGGGTACCCCCAGAAGAGAAGATTTGTGTTAAAAAGGGTCAAAATTATTCCACATGTTCACATTTTTTACAACATTTTTCAAAAATAGCTACAAGCTCACAATTCGTTTCGCATTGTGATGTCTCATGAGCTAGATCATTTTGAATAGCTGGATTATAAAATAGGGTTAAATGTGTAAACTGATTGTCATGCTACATTAACACATTTTGCTGCTGACCCCCTGGAACCCCTTCAAGGACCCCTGGCAAGCTGGACCTATTAGTAGGACCCTGCTGGAGGATCTCAAGCAGTGGCCAGAGTTAAAAGATCACATACATATCAGCAGGAGCCTTCACAAGTGGTGAAAAAAGTACTCAAATTTTGTACTTAAGTAAAAGTATCAATACTGCAATGTAGAATTACAAGTATTACAAGTAAAAGTCGGGAATTAAAAATTTACTTGAGTAAAAGTACAAAAGTATTGGCATAAAAATGTACTTAAAGCACCAAAAGTAAAAGCATTCATTATGCAGAATGTCCCATTTCACAAGTTTTCAAAAATAATCTTTTGAAAATAAGCGATCTACAAACCCACAATGTGTCGCATCGTGACACATTGTGAGCTTGTAGATCGGCTATTTCCAAATGGCCAAAATATATATAGGGCTGAAGTGGTTTGTGTGAGTTTTGTGATAATAATCAAAATCCACAAAGTAACTCAAATTTTCTAATAATTGTAGTGGAGAATTATAGAAATTATAGAAAGTACATTATTTGCCTCTGAGATGTAGTGGAGTAGAAGTAAAAGTACTGAACATTGGAAATACTCCAGTAGGGCCTAATGTAAATAATACCTCAAAACTGTACTTAAGTACAGTAGTAGCCTGACCATAATGATTCAGGGCTCCTGCCTAAGCAATTATTCGAGACTCTATTAACAATAATAATAATAATAATGAATTGCATTTTTATGGCGCTTTTCTAAGTACTCAAACTTACTCAAAGCGCTTTACAATGGTTCATTCATTCATACAGGGGGGGGACATTGGGAGGTGGAGCAGCGAACAGTCAACGCCAGCGTCCCCACTTTTTCCCACATTCACACACCAATGGTGGCAAGCTAGCGTCGACCGAATCATTGGAGGCAATGTAGGGTTCAGTGTCTTGCCCAAGGACACTTCGACATGTGGACAGGAGGAGCGGGGATTGAATTATTCAGTGAATGGATTTGCGCATCTAAAACGGTAGGTGGCAGTCTTGCACCTCTAAAGCCCAAACTACCGCCACCAAAGCGCTAGGGGGCAGTATTCCACCTCAATTGCCATCATCAAGAGGGGAGAAGAAGAAGAAGTAGTACGACTTGTAGTCAGAGGCGTGCTCAAACTATCAGAACTACTCTTCATTTAATAACAACGCTTATCCGAAAAGAAAAGTTCTATTCATGTGGTGAAACGCACGCACATTCCCCATAAACACGGTGTTTTTCGAGAGGTGGGTACATAGGCAATTGTTAGGTTTCTTTTGATGAATATAAATGATCATGTTGTGCGCTAGCTAGCTAGCATAATGCTCCTGTGTGTGTGTATGTGTTGCTAACGTAGCGTTTTACTGTCAGCGTACTTCTGAATGAATTGTGAATGAATGAAGCCAAATTACAGTCGGATCAAGCCGTCCACACAGTATGGTGTTATTAATATAAATATTATAACTTTGCATGGCAATCCCTTTGAAACAGCGCAGATGACCGCATGTGTTAGCTGTATGATGCTATACATGACGCCTAAAATAGTGTTCCCTGCAGTGATCAGGAGCATATGGCATATTATTTCACACGGCTTTGTGTGGCTTATGGTTACACAGTAAGATCCCAAGTGTTCTTTTAACTCAGTGTGTACAGATCTAACCGTAAAGGGGGTCATTCTGTTAGAGTCAGAGTCACAATGACTAAGAAAGGAGGTGATGTCTAACTGTCAGATTGTCAATAGATGGAAGGCAACGTCATGATTATGGGCCTTTTGGTTTGGGCCAACTAAGAACAAATTGATGCTACTATTGCAGTGGGTTTCAACCTTTTTGTGCGTCAAGGACCCCCAAATTGACACATATTAGCCCAGGAACCCCCATTTGAAAAGAAATGCCAGGGACTCAACCATTTTGGTCCCTATCTACACTGTAGTATCATCATCAGTGTTCATTTGAGTCTGAGAGTGTACAAATGGTCCTAAATGGACCCGGGTCCATTTAGGACCATTTGTACACTCAAGAGTTAAAGACACACAAGGGTCAATTTGGTTCCTAACTATTAATTGGTCTGGGGACCCCCTGGAATCCCCTCAAGGACCACTGGTTGAGAACCACTGCACTACAGCAACTGCTGAATAAGATGTGAAATATGTATGAATGGAAATTGTATCTGAGGAGTATTTTACCTCCCTGAACTGACTGTGTGTGTGCGTGTCTAGGACAATAATCATGGCTGCTACTGAGATGGAGTCGAGTTCTCCAGAAAACAAAGGGGACCACCACCATGCTGACTCCAATTCCAAGTATCCATTGAAAGTTCTGTACTGTGGAGGTAATGATAACGTTCCAGTTCCACACAATCCTGCATCCTGCAAATTATTGCATGTTTCTGCGTTAAGAAGGTTTTCACTGGATCTGTTTACAGTCATGTGTTTAATCATAATATTTCCCTCCCTGTCTAGTGTGCTCCTTGCCTACGGAGGTACGTTTCCAACTTGAAACCTTAATTGTCATGTTATACTGCATATTCACTCAATATGCTGTAGCTTCAAATTGCATGTTTAATGTGTGTAATTATGTAACCTGTATATTTGTCTCGCCTAGCCAGCTGATCATGGGGAAATCTGAATTCAATGTAGTGGCTAGAACAGTGGCAGAAACCTCTGTTAACAAACCAATGCTGGTACCGTCCTATATGAAGGACCACCTTAAAGTCTTTTGCAGTGGTTCTGCAATGCTGTTATTTTATGGGTTTTTTTATTTCCAAGTTTCTACACAGTTCTAGCCCTCTACATTGAATTTAGATGTCACCAGATGTGTCGGTAGGTGGAAATCTCCAATAATCTGGTGATGCGAGACTACCGGACTGTATGTAACGTTTACCCTGTCTGCTCTGTCCTCAGTACTGTGAGTACATGCCTGAACCTGCCAAATGTAGGCAGTGGCTTGAGAAGAACTTCCCAGATGTATTTGCTAAGATGAGTGTAGGTGAGTTGAGTTCCGTTCGATATTTTATCCACATATTTAATTTAACCCATTAAGACCTAAGGCAGATTCTACAAATGCCTTCTTAATCAGTAACTCTCACACTTTCAAGATTTTTAAAAAATAATGTAAAAAAAATAGCAGATCTACAAGCTCACAGCGCGTCACTTCGTGCCACGCTGTGAGCTTGTGGAGCTGATATTTTTGGAATGGCCAACGCAAAAATGACACGGATGCTTTTCTGGTATTAATGGGTTTAAGGCCCATGAAAACCTAGGTCGGTTTTCTAGTTTGTTTTCTGCTTCATGTTAAAAGCTACTGATGGGTAAAACACGGCAGTTTACATGAGGCTGACTTTGTAACAAACTGTGTTGTAAGCAATGCAGGTGTAACTGATACAAATTAATAATAGGTGTGTGATTTAGGTGTGCCAGTACTGTCCAAGTATGCTTGCAGACGGGCACTGGGCACATTTAAATCGTAACACATTGATTATTAATATTATTAGCTCCAGCTGCTTGGCTTACTAGCCTGCCATGTGTTTACCCTTCTGTAGTTAGTAACCTGAACAGGAATACAAACTACAAAATCGGCCTAGACTTTCATGCCCCTTAAAATGATTTTTCTTTTTGTGGTGTGTGTGTGTGCACACTCCCCGTGTGACACATTTCCTTGTGCACTCTCATTTTCATAAACAAGGAATCAAGAACCTTTTTATAGCTGGCTTTGCCAGTCGACTAGATGGATGCCTACAATGTAAAATCTAAATTGGTGGTTCTCAAATCTTTTCACGCCAAGGACCCCCATATTGATATGTATTTGGCTGTGGACTCCCATCAGAAAATATGTTGAGCCAAGGACCCCCAGAAGAGAAAATGTGTTTCTTTTCCCCAGAATGATTCAAAATAAAAAAAAAATCTGGATTTTTCAAATATTTTCAAAAATTGCCGATCAAACTTGTAGATCGGCTATTTTTTTTAATAGTCAAAGTATAAAATATGGTTAAGGTCCCCGGACACCACTTGAGAATCGCTGATCATAAGTACTGTTTGGCTGCAGCAATAATGCAGTAGATGGCGCTGTAGTGACCCCTCGTTGCTTGTTGTATTTTGTCCTACTGGCCCTGAAGGAAACGCACCCAAGCAGGAGACTGCCAGTGGAGATGTTCCCCCTGCCGGCGAGGAGGAAGAGAAGAAGAAACAGAAAAGAGGTTTGTTGTCTTAAATCTGTTTTCTGATTTCAGATTTGTTTAGGTTTTATAACAAGGTGTCAATATGTTAAAATGTACCCCTTAACCACTAGCAAGCTGGCGTCCCTATTAGGACATGCCAGTATATGAAATGGAAAGCTCACAATGTTTCATGTCCACAATGTGTTGTGAGCTTGTAGATTGACTATTTTTTGCGACACCGTCGTAAAATAGGGCTTACTGTATATGGTCAATATTTGTCCTAAATGTATTCTCAAAGGAATAATAAAATGAGTTTTGTATGAAGCTGCCTTTGCCGCTATTATAATTAACGTAGTAATATCTAGCAGCCTAACAGTCGATTTTTCCCCTATCTTTCAGGAGGCAGAGGCCAGATTAAACAGAAAAAGAAGACCGTGCCTCAAAAAGTTTCAATAGCGAAAATCCCAAGAGCCAAGAAGAAATATGTCACACGGGTGTGTGGTTTGAATACATTTGGTAAGTGTGAACTAAGTGTACTTCTACTGAAGACGAGTAGACAGAAACTGAATAAAGTTATATTATTAATGCAAATATATTTTTTGTGTTTTCTTTTTGCACATCAGATATTGACCTTAAAGAGGCGCAGAGATTCTTTGCCCAGAAGTTCTCATGTGGTGCCTCAGTCACAGCGGAGGATGAAATCATTATTCAGGGAGACTTTACAGATGACATTATTGATGTCATTCAAGAGAAGTGGCCGGAGGTACGTTATTTGTGACATAATGTTCAAAGTTGGGAACCACTGTTCTATTTTATCGATGAGCTTACCATTATTTTTGTCCGTGCATGCAGTGCATTATGGAACACTAGTTTCCAATGAAAAACTATCTGGCTTTCACATAGGATGCACATGAGCGGCATCTTGCATTCATCTTACCACTATGTGCAAACCAAGAGCCAAGCGGCAAAAACAATATCGGCGGTTATTTAAGCAACTGTATACCAGCCATCTTTGTTTATAGTATCTTATCAATAGGTAATGTAGCGAGCTAGCAGTAATAATATGGTAGATATCATAAATGTAATATAGTGCTTTTGCTTCGCTATGCAAATGTTTTTTGTGTGTTTTGTTATAACAGTAGTCCAGTGTTCTGTGGTCACACACACATACGTTTTTCCTCCATCTTGCGTTCACAAAGTTGGTCCATTCAGCCCTGCCCCCTCTGGCTAGCTATTTGCTGCGCTTTGAAAAGTCAGTGATTGGAGGGGTCAGAGTTTAATTCAGTTGAACTTTGAGTGCAGCGGCAGGCAGTATATGCAATGCGACTCTACATTGACGCCTATGTGAAAGACCAGTAATACTATAGGTTTCTAGGGGTGTGCCGATACACTAATTTCACGAAACGATACGATACGATATTGGGCTCACAACTTCGATAAGATTTTGATATGATACGCACTTTTTTTATTATGAAAATATATGGGGGAGAAAAAAAGCAAATGCAAACAAATAATTCTGTTTTTGCATTATTCAGACATGCAAACTTGTAGCCGTTTTGAATCCGTTTTGAATCCAAATAGGGCAATAGTGTGACACCTGACCCGAAAAAAACATGTTGTCAACTTGTCACCCTTTTCACCTCAGGGCTGTTTGCATGCCTGATTATTATTATTGTAAAAAAAATATATATTTTTTTTTCCCCCCAAAATGATACATATCGTCGCGATATATCGCGGGACGATATATCGGCACACCCCTATAAGGTTTCATATTCTATTATAGTTATAATTATATTATAGTTTGTCACAAGTAAATGTATATAGGCACATAATGTGGCTAAACAAATCATGTAATGTATCATTTTAAATGATGGGAAATGTAGGTATTTACTGTAAAATACCTTAATCACACCATTGGGATTCTAATTCTAGAACTAATGGTTTTAAATGATATACACAGGAACATAACAGAATAATACCAATATGTCTTTCTCTTAGGTGGATGATGACAGCATTGATGATTTGGGAGAAGTCAAGAAGTGAAGACACTATGCACTTTTACTGAAAAATGATTTGACATGTAACAGCAACAACTTGGCCAAATGCACACACATCAATGTTAAAAGTTGTTTTATATCTATTTTATTTACTGTATATAAAACTGTGGATGTGGCCACATACTTGGCATTTTAGTTATTGATAGCTGCTTTCTCTCTCATTTGCCAAAGGTGTGGTACGATGTGAATTCCTCTCAAACGCTGTTCACTCAAGCTGACTGTAGCCTAATAAATTTAATTCTCCTTCACCAGTTCATGCAAATCCCTCTTTCCTAGTTTTTATTTGTTATTGCACGTGTCTATTTCACTTATCTCATCTGAGTCACTTTTGTGACCCCAAGTTAATTGTTTTTTCAGGGACACTTGCATCCCACTCTATACCCAGGAATAAATGTATCCCTTACACAATATCGTTGCTATCAGATAGAAACCTCTTATAGTTAAACTTCATGTTTTTCCCCTTGTAAATTAACCATACTATACTGTCTCACACAAGTATCAAAAATAGCAGATCTACAAGCTCAAAACGTGTCGTTTTGAGGTTTCTGAACAGCAACGATTTTCTATAATGAAGGCACAATCCTTAAACAAGATATATATGACTGTTCTTGCTTGTTGATATTTGCTCGTTGATAAGCAATTCTTATCTAACAGTTGTGTACAGTGAGTTTGAAAATCTGCATCATGGGTTTCAGTATCCGCTTCACTTGGAACATCTGACTGCTGTGTCATCAGTTCTTCATTCCCACTGTTATTGTCTTCTGCACAATCGGCATTACGTGGCAGCTTAAAAATAACACTATGGACAGAGGGGGAAAGGTCAAGCCAGCTGTTATTTGTTTTGGCTTTTATATTTATAACCCGTTTATTCCCTAGCACTGTATCATGCATTGATGTATGGATCCTCAAGTTAACTGCCCAGGTGAGAAGTGGGACTGCAGTAGGCCTAGTTGTGTGGGCACACATGAAGTGGAACTGCTTTCCATGTTGTTGAATATATATATTTTTTAAATATGATTATTTAATGTATTTTAAGACATTTATACAATGGCCACTAAAACTATAGTTTATGGTTTCCGAGCAGAAAAAAAGTTAATCCAATTTACAGTCTTGACCTATTCATTTAAGTTACTGCGTCATACAAAAGCCAGTGTTATTATTGGTCAATTTCCATGAAACTCATTTATTTAAAGACAACAGAGTCAGAGAACGACTCTGACTGCTTGTGTGTTTGAATAGAAAGTAAGTAAATCATTTGTCACTATAATGCACGTGTGGAGACAGAAGAGGAGCTCTGCCAAAACGGTTCAGACCAGAGCCTGACCAGAATAACACGACATGGCCTACGTCACAGACACCATGACGTCATGGTTCTGTCAGACAGTCTAGCAGGGCAGGGCAGCGCGAGGACTGGAGGAGGCTATACAGTGATATCATCTGTCTGGGAGAAGATGCAAAGATCACCGTCACGTCATCCACTGCTTCGATAACCGGGGAAAAATCCGATATCTCCCCTAAACCAAGTAAGAGATCAGTGAGTTTAATTCAACTTGTTCGTGTGGTTTCGTGTTGCTCCCACACTGTGCATTCTTTAACATCAGCTTAGCTCTGGTCCAGAGCGTTAGTGAGTTCTCTCTAACGCTCTGCCAGGCGCGCTGCTATGCTCGTAGACCGAAAATTCCACTGCCGTGCGAGGTCTCCGTCTTTAGTAAAAAATAAACAGAACTATTTCGCTACTTACCGAAATAAAAGCAGTTTTGTGTTGTTGAAAGTCTATTCTCCAGGGTGGGAAGCCTCTCAGGACCCCACCGTCTCTGTATAATACACCTTTTGGGCAGAAAATAAAATATGTTCGCCAGATGGAAATGATTGTATTTACTCCACTGCGCCCTCTACAGATCTGGTCAATGGTAATTTATGTTGACCAGATCTGTAGAGGGCGCAGTGGAGTAAATAAAAGTATTTCCGTCTGGTGAACATATTATATTTTCTGCCCAAAACTTTTATTATACAGAGAAGGTGGCGTGCTGAGATGCTTCCCACCCTGGAGAATAGACTTTCAACAACACAAAACTGCCTTTGTTTCGGTGAGTAACTAAATGGTTTTGTTTATTTTTTACTAAAGACTGAGACCTCGCACGGCAGTGTACTTTTCGGTCTATGAGCAGACCAGCGCGCCTGGCAGAGAGTTCGAGAGAACTCACTAACCCTATGGACCAGGGCTAACATCAGCTATGCTATCTCTGCTAATCTCTAGCTAGCTGTCTCTCATATAAGCAGGGACTTTGGACCAAACATTTAGTCTTTTGGACAGCTAGAAATCCATTCAAAATCAAATTCAAATATGATGACAGTAACATCCCATGATGTGTGAGACACACTCATTTAGAGATTCATTATTGCAGTCAATAGCTAAGCGCCCAGACAGAGCTGAGAAAGAGCAAGCTCATCTGTTATTTCAGCCAAAGTAACACTGTTATAAAACAGCACAAAGCTTTATTAATACTCACAGTCAGTGATGTGTTATGTGGTGATGTGTGTTACTTTAACATACAAACATGTATAGCCTGCATTTTGACAGCTCAGGGAGTCGGGGTGTTTGTTTTGTTTTGGTGTGCCTGGGTGGGTGGAGAGGGGAGGTGGAAGTACACTCAGCTGACAAAACATCTCATCTTACCTTCATGGATCAAACTGACCTATACAATCCTTAGTGTTAATCTGTGAGAATGTAATTGTTTGCTGCTATTTTGATGTGCTCGATATTGGCTATTTTCCATCAGCTCAAGAAGTATTTCTGTCTTCTGTAGTGCCTCTATCCATTGCAATTTAAAAGAAATCAGGCACCTTATGTATATTGGTCTTTGTATATCGTTGCTGTCAGGTAGAAACCTGTATCTCCATGTTTCAAATGTGATGTTCTTTCGTAAATTACTGCCCTACTTCATCATACAAGTGTGTCACACAAATCGATCGGCTATTTTCACTATTTTAAAGTGTAAATAACAATAAAAACAATAAAATAATAATAAACTAGAAAAAGTTTATTGTGGGCCAGCAATGTTCGGAATTAGCCAATCAGGGTGGAATATGAAAAATCGGACAGATCAGTCTTGATCACATGACTATAGAGATAATGTATACCGATTTGCGTAAAGTTTGGCCAAAATCTGTAGAAGTAATATAAAAAAATGTGTTTTGCAAAAATCCGCCTCCTGGTGACGCTATAACAGGACAATGAGAAAAGGGTGGCATTTCTTCCTCGGCCTAGTAGTCCAGGGGCCAAGCCATATTTTGGTACCACCTAAGGTGACCGTAAAGTTTTTGTATTTTTCAAATCAAATCAAATCAAGCTTTATTTATATAGCACATTTACAAACAGGCAAGCTGAACCAAAGTGCTGTACAGGCAAAATCAAAAACATCAATGCAAAACAACAGAGCAAGTTCACAAAAATATTTAGCAACAAAGGAAAACACTATTAAAAGACAACATAAAAGAGGGAAGGACAAATAAGTATAAGTGGAAAGTTTACATTACATAAATGGAAATTAGATGCTATTAAAAGCGAGGGAAAAAAGATGGGTTTTAAGTTTGGCCTTGAAAGCCCCGATCGATTGGGGGGATCGGATGTGGAGGGGCACAGAGTCGCGGGCCGTGGCCATGAAAGAGCGGTCACCCCTGGTCTTTTTAAAATTTCTGGTTGGAACTTCAAGTAAATAATTTTCGGCAGACCTCAATTCCCTGGTTGGGACATATGGTTTAAAGTGCGGAGAGGTGTCTTCCTACATGTCTCTAGTTTATATTTTGGTATGATAGCCCTTCCTATCTTGTAGCTTAATGGCAGTTATCACTACCTACCGGCTAATGTATCCGGTAGGAGACACAAAGTAGAATCTTTGTGTCTCCTACCGGGCTTCATGGGGTGTGCAATTGATAGAAAATAAATAATTTTTTGGGTGAACTCCTCCTTTAAGTTTCCCAGGGGGACTCTCTACCCATTCAGCTATGACCACCCTACACCGAAGGAGGGTCAACTTTTACAAGCTTATGGAAAGCAGTCTTTTTGCAAACACCCAAAATCTGAGAAGTTATCAATTGCACACAACATGAAGCCTTGAATACATGGATATATTTTGTTTTTTGTCGCAATAATTTGATGCCCGGGTGTATTTCCGGTAGGAGACACAAAGATTCTACTTTGTGTCTCCTACCGGATACATTAGCCGGTAGGTAGTGATAACTGCCATTAAGCTGCAAGATTGGAAGGGCTATCATACCAAAATATAAACTAGAGACATGTAGGAAGACAAAAATACAAAAACTTTACGGTCACCTTAGGTGGTACCAATTTGTGAAAATATCAGTGTTGGCCCCTGGACTATAGTGGGAATATGCGTGCAAAGTTTCACGACAATCGGACGCTGTGTTCATGATTTGAGGCATTTTGTTCAAAACGGGCCACTCCTGCAAACTTTAGATGCCAATCTTAGCCAATCAGGATGAAATATGAAAAATCTGACAGATCACTGTTGATCACATGACTATAGAGATAATCTGTACCAATTTGCGTGGTGTTTGGACAACATCTGTAGGAGTAATATAAAGAAATGTGTTTTGCAAAAATCTGCCTCCTGGTGGCGCTATAAAAGGCTGATGTGAAAAATGTAAGGCAGAGGTTTTTCCTTGGCCTCTAGCAAGATTGCGTGCAAAGTTTCACGCTGATCGGTCCAGTTATAGGTAAAAAAGGCGAATCGGCCTGTTATGGCCCGATTTTGGAAAATTTAAGGTGTAGTGATGAGCGGGCCGACCCGTAACCCGCGGGTCAACCCGCGGCGCGGGTGGTCGAGTCAGGATTTCAGAGGCAATTATGCGGGCTGCGGGTGAGCGGGTCAACCGCTCTCTCACAAAAAAAAACAACATGCTTGTTTATTTAGCCCATGACAATGTTGTGCTACTGTAGACATTTAAAGCGACTTTGGGTACTTAAAAGAGCGCTATATAAATCTGAGCTATTATGATGATGATTATCTTTTTTTTCCCACCGCGGGTCGCGGGGCGGGTTGGTTGAGCCATAGATTTATATATGGGTTCGCGGGGCGGGTTGAGGCGGGTTGGGTTCCGTGGCGGGGCGGGGCGGGTCATGAAAAAACCCGACCCGCACATCACTAGTAGGGTGGCATTTCTTCTTTGGCCTAGTGGCAATGTGCGTGCAAAGTTTCACGGCAATCGCACGCTGTGTTCAGGCATTTTGTTCAAAACTGAGCAGCACTCCTGCAAACTTTGGAAGCCAATTTTAGCCAATCAGGATGGAATATGAAAAATCTGACTGTACTGTGTACCGATTTGTGTGATGTTTGGACAAAATCTGTAGGAGTAATATAAAAAAAATGTAGGCCTCCTGGTGGTGCTATAATAGGCTCATGTGAAAAAGTTGGGGCAGAGATTCTGCTCTAGCATCCAGTGAGTGTGTGTGCACAGTTTCACGTCGATCGGGCCAACCGTGCCAGAGATTAGCTGTTCACAGACGGACACATACGGACACACGGACGGACAGGGTGCAAAACGTCTCTGCCACGCCTTCGGCCTGGCGGAGACAAAAAGGAACGGTTTTGGACCGAGTTTCCACCCAACAGCAACGATATTTGATTTAACTGTGCCTTCCTGTTATTTGACCTGGTCTGTGTTCCCTTCCTCTCTATTCTTTCTCCCATATTCTAACTATTCATGTAACTACAATGACAATGTTTAGAGCTTGCACCAAAAATCTTTTCACTCACTCTTTCACACCTGTAATCATGTCGCGTGACAATAAAGTGGATTCTGATTCTAATCTCACTCTGAGAGTTAAGTGTACACATGTAACCAAATGGACTCTCTGAGTGAGATTAACACAGGATTTTACTGTGGAGGCTTAGCTATCTAACAGAATGTCTACTCTAATGCAATATATAGACATACTGTATATCATGCTATATCTTGAAGCACAGCATTGAAACACATACAGTACATCCAGTGAAATAATATAATAAACAGATCAACATCTCACCAGTCACTGTAGTGTCTATATCCTGTTCAGAATCACAGGATATAGAGGTTTAGTTTTTTTCATTTATGAAACAGAAATTCATATCCAGAGATTTTTCTTTGTCAAGTTCCGCAAATGTACTGCCTGGTACTGGTAATTCTGTCGGTGGTGTTGAGTGGAAACATACTACATACCCAGTATGTACGTTACACCTTAAATATGTAACACAATGTTGACACACACTGCTGTAAAAGGCCAAGACTGTAACACACAGCAGGCTACATTAGTAGTAATAAACTATATATGTTCTATAGATTTACAGCTTGATTTGCTGTCAGTTGTTCTGAATAGTGTAAGATTACAATAATTGCTTTGATAATAATGGATACCGTGGTGGTAACAAGTACAAATAGGACGGACAAATAGGACAACACTGACAGTGTTGTGGGTTTAGGGTAGAGGAATCCATCCACAGATTTAGATTTTAAATTCACATTTAAATCTACCCACTCTTTCAGCCACAATTGGGTCAAGGGTTGAATTGGGGTTAAGTTCCTGTGCCATTGCATCATGTCCATGGGGTGTACTTGTACATCAAGCTGCCTCACGCAACGAAAACAGGAAACAGGATATAGGCTCCTGACCATGAGGCCACTTACCTGGCACAGGAATTTCGGAAACTGACATAATGTGACACAAGCATGAAGTCAAGGCAGAGAGATCCACATTTCTATTTTCTATCTAATATATGTCTCCCAGATGAGGTGAACTGTCTTTTAATACACAATACATTCATACATTTATATGGTAGATTGGTTGAGATCAAACTAAAACCGTTTATTTGTTTGCTGTTTGCAAAAAAATATGGTATTTGGTGCTGTCAAAATGTATCTTGGTTGGCAACACTAATCTCAAACAGAGTGCACACATGCAAATACATTATGCATTTTGTTTGTATTATTTAGTCTATAGCGTTTGTACTGCTGGGTTGACATTAAAGAAAGAAAACGAGTTTGCTCAGACTTGGTATCATTCGTTGTACTGATGGATTCATATTGTTTAAATATAATTTTCTTTTTTTCTCTCTTGATCCACTGTAATTTGGAGATCTCACAGCTGTTGTGTACAGAATAAAGTAATATATTAGATATTTATTTTTGTTTTCGATCATTTATTTTAGTCTATTTTTTATAATTCAATTTGATTCACTAATTTAATTATTTTTTCCTCAGCTACCTTTCATCAAGCTGGGGCACTGTTGGGCGGTGGGGAAGACTTTAAGTCCCCCACATTGATGAGGTCGGACCCCCCGGAGTGCCCCACCCCTGCACAGGACGACACACCATGAGTGTAGCCAAGCCCAGTGGACTCAAACCCCCCAGCAAGATAGGACGTCCAGCTGGGGGGCCGGCAAAAACTTCCCCCTCCTCTGGTAAGGAGCACAAGTTATTCCAATAAATAACAGCATCTTTATTTGTATGATCTTGCTTACATACGGTGACATCCTGAGTTTTCATTTAACTCTGACAGGGTGCAAATTATGTCGCTTTACATGTGTGTTTGAGGGGGCAAGATGTAGCTTCAAACTGAATAAGCACATGAACATGCAACTTTAAAGGTGCAATCCGGAACTTATTTTAATGAGTAAAACGTTATTTTAACCAATCTGTATGGTAGAGTAGGTTAAATACAATATAACTTGTACATCTGCAATGGTTGGAACTGGTCTCCCTACTCTTCCATTTAGAAATGTAGGCTAGCAGGCAAGATGCCTGGTTGACAAGTAATAATGTCTGAAGCTCTAAAGCACAATATCTGCACTGGGCATGCAGAGATTGCCTCTTGGATGAGCAATAGATGTTTGGTCTCCCACGTGGGGGGTCAGGGTTTGATGGATTGCAGCTTTAAGGAAGAGGAAAAGGGCCATGTTGGTCATTGTATCCTGGTGTTACTTGACACTTAAAATAATACATTATTAAAGGAGGTGTAAGTGATATTCACTTGTTAAAATAAGTGTTAAATACTATGAATGGCTCTGTATTCAGATAGTAATCGTTGCTATAGTGTTTGTTCAGTATCATGTGTCTCCTCTTCTGTCAAGCCTTTAGTAAACATAAATGATTATTATTATTATTATTTATTTCACAAAAACTATCACTTAACATTTATGCTTACTTTTATTTTTCAGGTACTCCAAAGCCAGTCCCTCCTGACAAGCCCTCGGAGGGGGCGTCCTCTCCCACCCAGGATGGACCGGGGGACTTTCAAGTAGGAGAAAAGGTGTGGGTCAATGGCAACAAGCCTGGGTACGTTCAGTTTGTCGGGGGCACACAGTTTGCCCCCGGGCAGTGGGCAGGCATCGTGCTGGATGAAGCCATTGGGAAGAATGACGGCTCAGTGGCGGGGGTCCGGTATTTCCAGTGTGAGGATGGGAGGGGTATATTCACCAGACCCTCCAAACTAACTAGGACCGAGCTTCCAGAGATGGAGGCAAATGGGGGACAGGCAAGTCCAGCCAAAGGAGACACAGCACCACCTCCTGAGTCTACACCTGCTACACCTGCTACACCTGCTTGCCCAGCCTCCACTGGTAAATTCTGAACTTGTATTGCACGTTAACCTAAAAAATAAAGATTAAAGGGGGTGGAAGTGATGTATTTACGTTAATCACATGAAACCTAGTGAAGAACATTCAATGAAAATACAAGATCTACAAGCTCATAATGTGTCACATGGCGGCACATTGTGAGCTTGTAGATCTCTGATTTTGCTACTTGATGTAAAACGAAATATATAGAGTTCAAGTGGTTAAAATTAGTGTTAAATAGAGTAGTAATCATTGAGTTTGTTGTAACAGGCGTCTTTCCATCTCTCAATTCAATTCAGTTTTGGTATAGTGCTGAATTACAACAAGTTGTCTCAAGAGTAAGACACTTTACTAATAGATCAGATAATAGGTCCAGTGAACAGAATATACATTTTATTCAATCTGGAGAGATGATAAATAGGCTAAGTGAAATTAGAAGTGATGAAACAAAGACATGAGCAGACAAAATTAGATCTGGAGCCCTATCAAATTGAAGCTGATAAATGATCTATAGTGGGGTTCTTTCTCCTTGAATTGGATTGGATGAAATTGGTATGTCAACCTGAAAGTGTATTTTCTCTTTAGTAAAGAGCTGCAGAATCGGGGAGACCCCTGTTACTGAACTCTAGCAATGATTACTATCAGAATGTAGAGCTATTTAAACATATCACACACCATCCCTTTAATGACGCATTTTCACAAGAATGCGGATATACTCAGTTTTTATCTGCATGATATAACTACAGCACAAACTAAACAGTACTGTATTATGTGCATGTATGTCTATATTAAGGTTGTATTCTTGGTTCAGCTCAGGGCAGCAGTGGCATCAAGACAAGTGGCACACTTACCAGAACCCTCACACTCACAGCCAGTGAGTCAGTGTCCAACCTTTCAGAGACAGACTCAGCCAAGAAGAACCGACGAGAGTTGAAGCTCGGAGACCGTGTTCTGGTAAGGGTTGTTGCTAAGGTTCTGCTAAAGTGTCATTATTTACACCTGTTATTAGCCCATTCAGACCGGGAACGCATCTGTGTAACCACTTTAACCATTATTTTATACTTTAGCTATTAAAAAATAGCAGATATACAAGCTCATAGCGCTACGAGCTTGTAGATCTGCTATTTTTTTTTAATCATGAAAATGTGTGTAAATGTTTGAATTACATTTTTTAAGTGAACTAAACTAAAATCTTTGCTTCTGGGCGTCCCTGGAACAACATATTTTGAGATGGGGGTCCACGACCAAATACATAACATTTTGGGGGTCCTTGACATGAAGAAGTTTGAGAACCACTGATATAGTAATATAATTTTTTTTCAGAAAGCCGTTGGGATTTAGAAGACATTTTGTAGACTCGGCCTCAGGTCTGAATGGGTTAATCACATGAAGCAGCTGAATTTGGAGCATCACATCACTAAAAGCACAACTATACTTGCTGCATCTGCGTTTTCGCGTCATATGATGTACATTTTGTCAGCAGCTCATGTCCACAGGGATATCTGTGTGCATCCAGATTTAATGACTGATCATACTTTATACACTGACTGCACATGCACTAGAAAATACAATTAGGTACTTAGTTTGAGGTGAGGTTGAGATCTGTCACTACCTGCTGTATTATATTTAATGTGACAACACAAGACTTGAACTAGAAGTTCAAGTTTATTGGCAGGTTTGTTAACCACTTGAACCCTAGCGTCCCTATTCTGGGCGTGAACATTCGGCTAAAATAGCAGATCGACAAGCTTGTAGATCTGCTATTTTTTGGTGTTGGGGGGGACTCCGGTCAACGAAGTATTTAGGGTTAAAGTGGTTAAATGGAATACAAGCAGAATACAAGCAGGGAAACAGGAATGCACAGAAATAAATGATGCAAAATAGAGTAAAACTAGGACGGTAGATCTCTTGTCACAATGGCCTCTTTCTTACCATGGTACAAGTCCTTCAATTGTGTGGAAGAAGGACATTAGATTATACCTTGTATTGAGTGCATCCTGAGTTGCTGTTGCTCTTGAGCGTGTGTGCGTCTGCAGACACAAACTGTACTATAATCACATTCACAACCACGTTGCGTCCACTGTCCACAGACCCTTGCACCTACGTGGATGCGGCAAGTATAATCATTCCTTCTGGTTAATAGTGCTGCAGTCATTTTTACTTGACATATAGTTACTGTCTCTCTCTCTCTCTCTGTGTAGGTGGGCGGCACCAAGGCAGGTGTGGTACGGTTTCTGGGGGAGACGGACTTTGCTAAGGGAGAGTGGTGTGGAGTGGAGCTAGATGAACCGCTTGGCAAGAATGACGGAGCTGTAGCAGGGACCAGGTAAGACATGAACCTCAGCTACCGATCTGAAGTATACACAGTAAAATCCCAGTGTTAAATCTGCAATCCATACGATTCATGTCCAGCCGGAGATACAAGCCCAGGTTGATAACCAACATTTCTACCAGTGAGCTAAGACGGAACTCCTGTTTGTCCAGGGGAGATATTTCCCTTTGAGCTTCAGGCAATACTATTTGTCAAACACTAGTGTTCCTACCCAAACAGACCATCTCCAACCACTGCAAATGTGCTAGTCATACGCATTGATCAAAATAATGTTTATTCAAAAAAAAATCCGGATTGCGGTTTTACTGTAACTCTGAAGAGTGTACAAATGGAACCGTAAGGGTCCAAACGGACCCCCTTAAGGGTCCATTTGGTTAGATTTGTACACTCTTTCGGAGTTAAAATAACACAAAGGAATTTACAAATGGCACCCACTCAATTCTGGAACTGGTGTCAATGACAAAGCTTCTAAACTAGCAGCTATTACTGGTTAGATTGATCTGATTCCGAAGTGTCCTCCTCAGGTACTTCCAGTGTCTACCTCGGTATGGACTGTTTGCTCCGGTGCACAAGGTGACGCGCATCGGCTTCCCCTGCACCACCCCTACCAAGACCAAGAGCTCCCGACGGAGGTCCACGCTGAAGAGGAGCCCCAGTGCCTCCTCCATGAGCTCCATCAGCTCCGTCACCTCGTCTGTCGGCGGAAAACCCAGCCGATCCGGCCTGGTGAGACACGCATACTGTTATGGCTGAGTTAGGATGTTGCACAATCTTTCGCGGTCCCAACAACATATCGCTACTTGTATGAGTTGGTGACAAATAAAACCTTCTTGATTCTGATGCTGACACAGCCCCTTTGCCTGACAAAAATGACATATTGTAAAGGGGATGTATGTAAACAATAAGTGTTAAATAGCTCTATATTCCGATCATTACTTAGAGTAATGAGACTCTATAGAGCTATAAGTAACAGGGGTCTCTCCCGGTCTTTAGTAAATAGAACACATGATCAGGTCGGGATACCAATTTCATCCAATCAGGAGAGAGAACTCATTCAGGATGCATGATAAACAAATTTCATTTTAAGTGATGATACAGAAAAATTTATAAAACTGGGATCCTGACCTGAAAATGTATTTTCTGTCCCCCGTTACTAAATAAACACTGACTCTACTATAGATTACTATCAGAATATAGAGTTGCATCAACACTTGTTGAACAGGTCTCAAAGTACACACTGTAAAATCCTCTGTGTTCATTTAACACTGAAAAGAGTTTGCTGTGTTTAAATCTCTCTACGTCTCTTCTAAAGACGAAAAAGTTAAAAGACACCATATAAGAACATAAAAACACAGTAAAAACCAGAGAAATGCACAAATAAAAATCATAAAACACAAATAAACGCATAAAACCAAACCGAGTACAACTCTCAAACTGGGTTAAAAGCTAGAGAGTAAAAATGGGTTATAAGACGATTTTTTGTGGGGGGGGGACAATTTAACATGGGGGGGAGAGGAGCTCATTCCAGAGCTTGAGGGCAGCAAAAGAGAAGGCTCGATCCCCCCAAAGTTTAATCACTTATACCTGATTTACTGGAGTCCCTCAGGGCTGTATAATAGTGACCTTTCTGTTTTCGCTCTACACTAAATATCTCAGCTGAAAATAGCCGATCTACAAGCTCACATGGCCTGCATGTTGATCTCAGTGTCCTTGACGGGACATATACGGTAATTGAATAATAGTAATAATAATAATCTGTAGGGATATTTGTCTTCACAGTCTGTTCAAAAACAAACAACAACACATAACCATATAGCACAAAACAACATATCACACGACACAACACCAAGACAATACCTGAGGTCCCGACTCCCGACTACACACAGAAAACCATCCTATCAATGGAGCAGTTTGTTAAATGCCGCAATGGCTGAGGGGACAAAACTCCTGCTAAAATGAACCTTTTCCCACTACAGGTTCTATATCTACGTCCAGATGGCATGAGTTAGAAGTAGCGATACAGGGGATGGTCAGTGTCATTTGTTATTGTGCTAAGCGTGTGATGGCCTTATTGTTCATACCAGAAAGTGTGGAAATTGAAGGAGGTCAGAAATATTAGTGTCATGTGTGTGTGTGTGTCCAGCTGACAGAGACGTCGGCGCGGTACGCCCGTAAGATCTCTGGCACCACGGCCCTGCAGGAGGCCCTGAAGGAGAAGCAGCAGCACATCGAGCAGCTCCTGGCTGAGAGGGACCTGGAGTGCCACGAGGTGGCCAAGGCCACCAGCCACGTGGGGGAGGTGCAGCAGGAGATGGCCCTGCTGAGGACCGAACAGGACCAGGTAAGTTCTCAACCTGTGGGTCGGGACCCCCCGCATGATTTTGGGGGGGTCCCCAGATGACAGTAAAGTGTCAATTTAAGGACTTTTAAGACCTTTTCAATACCTAAAAATTGTCAAATAATATAAGAAAGAGGCAAAACATTTGAAAATAGCCGATCTACAAGCTCACAACGACTTGCAATGCAAGGCGTTGTGAGCTTGTAGATCTGCTATTTTCACAATATTTATCTTTAGGAGACCGGAAACAGGTTGGAGTCTATTAATTCCAATGGGAGAGTGAATGTGAACACAGCTTCTGAATGATTCTTTAGCCCGATTGGACCCAATTGTCACAAGCCACACAATCTTCCCAACATTTTGATACTAAAATGGCATTTTTTAGTGAGACAAATCAAGAGAAAATCTGCTTTGGTATCGACCATTCTCTGTCACAGCAACACACTCTCGCAATTGATCTAGCACCATGACATAGGATGTACGTGAGATCTGCCGCCAGACGGCGTGCAGTTAGGAGACCATTTGTGTACGTACCATTTCTCCTCCAGTGGCGAAGCGACGCTTGAGCTATGTCCCTAAATTAACCATCGTCGGCCTTACCGAGACATTTGGCCCATACAGCAGGAGCCTATCTCTTGTTTCTGTAGCGTGAGGCGGCAAATATTGTATTTTTTACTTAACTACAATTATTTGGCAGCGTCAATTACTAGTTCTAATATAACTTTTTTTTATCTACAGTTAAGTGATATTAAGGCATATCTTGTGTGTGCGTGTGTGTGTGTGTGTGTGTGTGTGTGTGTGTGTGCGTGTGTGTGTGTGCGTGTGTGTGTGTGTGTGTGTGTGTGTGTGTGTGTGTGTGTGTGTGTGTGTGCGTGTCAGTATGCCATAGATAGTGAGGCCAAGCTGGATCAGCTGCGTGTTCTGGTGGAGACGGCAGACCGAGACAAGGTGGAGCTACTCAACCAGCTGGAGGAGGAGAAGAGGTGGGTGGTGGTGTTGGTCCGCACATGATGGGACCTGAACAAATGAAGTTCAACAGTGAATTGGCTGGACAAAGATTAACAGTTACAAAATAATACAAATCCTCACAACAGCATCGCTCCAAAAAGTGTTTTACTCAACACAAAGACAGTGTCGGTACAACGTTTCGGCCAAACATTATGGCCATCATCTCTGCGGTTGTGCCGATTTGTATTATTCTAACCTGAACAAATGAAACCATATGTGCACACACTGGAGTTCAAGCTCTCTTTACTATAGCTACAGTACCAAAGAGCTAGAATGACCAGTGTGCACATATTTTTGTTTTCATCTTTTCACGGAATGATCCGTTTAGCCACCGATCTACAAGCTCGCAAAGCATGTCACTGCGACGCATTGTGAGCTTGTAGGTCGGCTATTTTCGGCTGTTGTGAGCATTCGAATCCCTGAATTACTCTGTTCTGTCTTTTAGAGCACAGAGGTTCAAGATGTGATCAGAGTCAGACACATTTGACAGCTAACATGATTACGGTATTTGGTCTGCAGTTGTCTGTGCTTTGTCATCAAAAATGTAATAAGTCACTTCCGGGTGACTTATGCACCACCGCAGAGATTGGGGGTTTGAATCCTCTGTGGTGCATCGTGCTTGGCCGATGTCGTGAGCTTGTTATTATTTTTTTTATTTTTTTTGAAACATTTGGAATCATTTTGAACCATTTTAACAACACATCATGTTCTCCTATGGGGGTCCCTGGCTGAAAATTGGAGATGGGAGTCCATGGCCAAATACATTTAAATGTGGGGGTCCACGAAAAGGTTTGAGAACCACTGATATAGCATGTTCGTCCTCCCGGTGAATCTCCTCCCTGTCAGGTGAAAGAAGCGGCTGTGACTCGGCGGAGACACATGCTTCACCTACACCCTACGTCATCACAAACTGTAGGGGTCAGCTGTGACGGGGGCTTCAAGCGTGTGGGGCAACTTGGGAATTGGTACAACAACAAAGGGGGAAAAGCCCATTAGCAATAGAAATATAATACGTCATTGTCACAGAGATGACAATTATACAGATTTATAGGTACTGTAAGTCATTTCTTTTTGGGTTAAATCTAAAAGTATTTAGTTAAAATGTTAAAACTCCTACATTCTGATTGTAACAATTGCTATAGAATGATTGTTCAGTAACAAGTCTCCATTCCCTCTGGAGAGAGAACTCACTTTACTAAAGAGCTGGAGAGACTGGAAGACCCCTGTTACTGGACAAACACTCGATTGCAATGCTTGCTATCAGAATTTAGAGCTATTTAACACTTTTTTAAACAAAAGACATCGCTCACTGCACCTTTTAATTATGTCCTTTTTTTAACAGGAAAGTGGAGGACCTGCAGTTCCGTGTGGAAGAGGCATGCATCACCAGAGGTGACCTTGAGGTAACCAATGTTATATTTTTAGTCTCTCTCCCTCTCGTAATCTCTCTCATCTCTCTCTCTCTCTCTCTCCCGCTGGTTTCTCTCTTCGTCTAAAAGAGTAGTGACTTGACGTCACGTCGGCTCCCTGCTATCCGTCTCTCTCTCCTTCTGCAGGCTGCTTTGAAATGTTAACCCATTTAGAACGGGAAAGAATCTGTGGCATTTTAAGATTTCTTTGGCTATTCAAAAATAGCAGATCTATTCAATAATAGCAGATCTACAAGCTCGCCGCACTATGAGCTTGTAGATCTGCTATTTTTGGGGGGAAATCGTGGAAATTGAGTGCAAATCTTTAAATATATATTCAAAGTGAACACTTTTTACTCAAATCTTTGCTTCTGGGGGATTCTACAAATCTTCTTCTAAATCCTAACAGTTAAAAAAAAAAAACCTATGTTGCTGTTATCAGTGGCTCTCAAACGTTTTCATGTCAAGGACCCCCCAATATGATATGTATTTGGCCGTGGACCCCCATCTCAATATACTTTTTTTCAAGGGACTAAAATGTTTTTTTTCAATGGACCCCCCAGAAGTTGTAACATGAGTTAAAAATATTTGATTTTTCAAAAATAGCCAAATAAATCTAAAAATGACACACAGATGCGTTCCCGGTCTTAATGGATTAAGTTAACTGGCTCCTGCTGCTGTCCATAATCGTGGAACACTGATTATATCTTATCATAAATAATGATAATGATGACCTTTTGTGTTTTAACTTAACTCATTTCCAAGAGCTAAGGCTTTATCGAAATACTGTATGCTGGTCAAGCTTTTACTATCCCCTGCGATTGCTGTATGTATGGTGTTTATGAAGCTGTCCTCAAGCCCGATTTATACTTTGTTGTTCAACTGTGTCGTGCGCCGAAAATAGCCGATCCATAAGTCCACGTGTGAGCTTGTAGATCGGCTATTTTCGGCATAGGGCAGCGTCTCACGATGGGGTATAAATTAGGCAACTCTCAACGGCGCTGTCATTCATTCTCAGGCCGTCTGGTTGTCCCCTCGCATTTCCTCATTAGAACCACTACACCGCCTCGAGTGTTTTGATGCTTTTTATCTCATCCTCCTGTCTGTGTTGTCTGTGTCCTTGTCACCCTTTGGAAATACTGATGTTGTATCATCCATCTCTGGTTATCCCTTTTGGCATTGGAGTAGAAGATAATTGACAGTTTAACAATTTAGGGATTTAGCAGACGCTCTTATCCAGAGTGTGATATCTGAGTAAATGACATGAACCCTAGTCAGTCAACGAAATAGTAAATAGTCCCATAAGTAGAGCGCAAAGAAAACAATTTAGTGCTTCAAAGAAACTAGAATACCAGGTAAACATCAGACCCTAGCATCTGTCTAAACAACATGCATCTGAATAACATAACATTTGAACAAGTTACCAACATACAGTATATTTTTGGGGCCCTCCCAAGGGCTCCATCATAACCATTTGAGCAGCCATCAGCTGGGTGAAGCTGAAACGGGAAAAAACAACAGCAGCAACAACATCTGCATTAAAAGACTAAGGTGAATAACTTTAGAATGAGTTTGGTTTGGATTGGGCTTGATCTTGGGTTTAATACTCATCCCTATTCCATTGTTCCCGGATAACAGTGACACTGATATACATACAACATACAGTGCATTACATACATACTGTATATACATGCATATGTCTGTTTCCTTACTTCCTCATCTTCTCCCTTTCATTGACCATATTCACATGGCGGGCATTTTGCTCTTACGTGTTGCTTAAAGGGATATTTCCTGTCCAAACATGTTTGGGGTCATTTTAACGTCTACTCAGTCTTTTGTGTGCACTCCAGACAGTTTTTAAGTTGCTTGATTCAGTATTTAGATATTTGATATTAATTTGATCAGACACGCCCCCTTCAAAATAAAATAAATGAAAAACGTAATTGAAAAAAAGGACAATATCAGTTACCAGAACCAAGGATTTGTGTTTTCAATGAGTCTAACGACCTTTGTAACTCGAATTACAATGGGTTTGTATAGGAAGGCGGCATGTCTGGTAAAATGAATATCAAATATCTAAATACTGAATAAAGCAACTAAAAAACTGTCTGGGGTGCACACAAAAGCCTGAGTAGACGATAAAATGACCCCAAACATGTTTGAAAGTGAAATACACCTATTAAGTTATACTCTGAGTTGCATACCGAAAAAAGCTGATCTACAAGCTCGTAGTTTAGGCTATGTCTGTACAAATCTGTCTCATGACGTAACACTAAAATGGCCGTTGTGTGGATTAACGGTCAATGATGTTTTGTTGTCCTCTTTCTGAGTGTGGCACAAAGCTAGCATGTCACTGTGGCCTCGGTGTGTGTGTGTGTGTGTGTGTGTGTGTGTGTGTGTGTTCTTCTGCTGTTCTCTATTTCTTGCTCTCTTTTACTAACAGACGCAGATCAAACTGGAGCATGGCACAATAAAGGAGCTTGAGCAGAGCCTGCTCTTTGAAAAGACCAAAGCAGACAAACTCCAGAGGGACTTAGAGGACACTAGGGTAATACTGAATATCTGAACCCCGCCTTCCCCAGAGCCACAGAAGCACTGTCTGTCAGGATGATGATAACACTGTAGGCTTAGAATCACTTGAGCCCAATAATAACAGATCTACAAGCTCACAACGCGTCATGCTGTGACACGTTGTGAGCTTGTAGATCAGCTATTTATGGGCGAAGAGATTTGGTGTAGATTTGGTCAAGTCCAGCTTACTAAGTCTAGAGGGTCTGAATACTACTGTAGTAATCATTTAGCTGGGGACCCCCGTGAACCCTCTCAAGGACCCCTGGGTTGGGGGGGTATTTTTACATTTAGGCCATCATGTGTACAATACTTAAGGGGGTTTCCGCTTCGCTATATTTGGACAGTGTGCAAGTTTGAGACGGAGAGTGCGATTTGCACCCTGATCCTCCATTTTATTCAGGTTTTATAAGAAACGAAGTGTGCAGGACATATAAAGTAGAACATGAGGAGATGAATAGAGTCCATGTACACTGGAATAAAGCTCCTCGTCCAAATTGCTTATTGGAACAACAAGGTTTCAATTGTTACAGATCTTCTTAGTACTAGGTATGGTAAGCTCTGTAAGGATCGAAATGTTGTTGATAGGGATGCACCGATTTTTGGTAAAATCGGCCTTAATCCGTCTAAGTCGGCCATACCAGCCCTGACGAAAAAGGATTGTCATTTAAAACAAAATGCCAGACACCAGAAGGTTAAAAATGCAATATTGGTATCAAATAATTTTCAAAATAATATATCGATGACATTGTATTTGATAATATTCATGTTTGAATGTGAAGCTGAAAAGATTCAATCCGTGTTTTCTGGAGAAGCTTTCAAAATCATTAACAAATTTGTTTAAACTAATTTGTGCATCAGTAGACCAAGTTAATTAGGTGATAAGAATGCACTGTTTTATTAAAGTATACATCTGCACCCAAAATCACAGTTACTGTATTACAGGTGTATGATAATCCCTTCTGCAAACTGGTTGATTTGACCATGCAAATAATTGGTAATTGGATATCGCCCATATTGATCCGATAAACAATTTGAACGAGGAGCTTTGTTCCAGTGTGTGGACTCTATTCCTTTCCTCAACCCTAGCAGAAGAACCATTCTTATAGCAGGTTTGAGAAAGATTCACATACTATATAGCAAGCCACATTTTTAGTAATGCAATTTTGCTTCATCCATTGGAGAGGGCTGCTTGAACGAGGCCACCAAAGAAAGATGTACATTGTTTTTGTTAAAAAGTTAAATCTCTACATTCTGATAGTAATCAATAAGCATTGCTATAATATATACAGTAGTGTTCAGTAACAGGAGACCCCTGTTACTGAACTCTATACTCTATACTCTATACTCTATACTCTATACTCTATACTATAGCAACGATTACCATCAGAATATACAGTTATTTAACACTTATTTTAACAAAAGATATAATTTACACCATGCAAGGTCCTTAAAGGCTGATTTATCACAGTGTCGCATGCCGAAAATAGACGATCTACAAGCTCACAATGTGTCGCAATGCGATGATTGTAGATCTGCTATTTTTTAGGATAAAGCACGGCTATTAACCTCTTTAACCCTGGCATCCCAATGTTGGGCATGTTGTTATTATAGGAGAAAATAAAAGATAAATAAAAACTAGCCTATATATGCAAGCTCACAACGTGTCAAACACATGTTGTGTTTGATTGTGTATAATTTAGAATAGTTTTGTGGTGATTAAGTGGTTATTTTGACCCAGCTCTGTCGTACAGTACAGTACGTTGCTCTCTGTGCCTCCCCTCATGGGATGTCCCTCCTCCACCTTGCCGTTCATGGTGGTCTTGCCCCCGTCCCGCCGCAGGTGGCCACGGTGTCGGAGCGCTCCAGGATCATGGAGCTGGAGAGGGAGGCGGCCGACATGCAGCTGAGGCTCCGGGCGTCCCAGCAGACGGAAGACGCCATGTCTCTGTCCCAGCAGCAGCTCAGCAGCCTCAAGAGCCAGGCCACGTCTCAGGAGAAAAGGGTTGGTGATGGCAGACATTTTGTACCTTATTTTTATTACTTTTTATTACTTATTTTAATTTGATTCTTGTTCACATGAACATACAGGCCAGCTTACAACTCGAATGTCTTCAACACTCTATTATGTTACGGGCCACTTATTCCGAAAGTCCCCAGAAAAGGAAGCAGAGTTGGTTCCCACAGGAAAATGATATCAAGCAAACAGAAGTCTAAACATTTACAAAGTTTTCAGTCCGCTTCTCTATAAACTATTTTGTACCTTAAATGTTCTCATACTCAGACACTTTTGTCACGGTAAACTTCTTATATTTTGCTTCCATCGGAGTTTTACCTGATAAAGTTATTTTCTTTTTTTTGGTGTCCTCTCCCCTGGCCCCCACACGCATGTTAAGCGTCTTTGAATACTTAGAAAAGCGCTATATACATTCCAGATATTATTATAATTAGACCACGCGAAGAACTGGTTAAGAAAGTGCTGTAGGTACATGTGTGTGAATGTGTTTTAGGAGTGCAACAGGTAAACAAACTAATAAGTTTAATCGATTGTAAAAACATGATCGATAATTTGATCAAATAATCGATAAAATAATCGATCCCTATTTTGGGCATGTCATTATATGTGAAAAGTTTCCAAAAATATCCAGAAATAATTGAAAATATAGAAAATGGATGATCTGCAGCTCGCAGATCTGCCATTTTCATATCAAAATAGTGTATAAAATAGTGGTTAATCGATTCATTGATATTAAAAAAATTAACTTTCGCTTTTTGATTTTTCATAAAAGTAATGGATATAATATTGGCTAATAAAATAATGGATTAGTTTCAGCCCTGAATGTGTTTGTACCTTCCTGCAGATTAGTGAGCTGAGTGTGGATCTGGAGAGCAAACAGAAAGAGCTGCAGTCTGTACAACAAGACAAGAGTTCTCTGGAAGCACAACTAACTGATCTGGTGAGATACGACACGACACGACACGACACGACACGACACGACACGACATGACATGCAAGCCCGCACAGGGGAGGACTTACCACTAGGCAAGGTTAGGCTCATGAGATTTCCTGAAATTAGAATTTTTTAAATATAAATAAACAGTTGTTCATTCCAAATTCCCCTCAAAAATCACGCGTTCAAATGCACCAAGAGCGCCACAGCGTCACATTCCAGGAACTAAAGAGGGAGCGCACTGTAGAAAAGACACTTTGAAAGTGGCGCACAAGGAAGGAGTAAAACATATTTGTTCATAAATAAAACTTCCAAACTAACTAAGTTTCCTTTCAATTACGCTGCCGCACCTGATGTTATGGTTTGTTACAGCAACGACAACAACAACCAGCGCTGTGCTGCCTGCTACAGACGTTAGTGCTTGTAGTAGTAGTGGCGCTAACATTAACCCATTAACCTAGTAGCGCCAACTAGCGCAGATGCTTGTATTAGTGCTAAGTACTACTAGTAGTTTTTGTTGATGATAATAGACGACGACAGCAATGGTGGTGATCAGCATCAGCATTTCCTGTCACAGAACCAAGCATCCATGCTGGCAGTGCCACCACCACAATCTACTCTTTATTCATTGACTTAAGTCAGTGGTTCCCAAACTTTTTTTTTATATCAAGAACCCCCACATTAATATGTATTTGGCCGTGGACCTCCATCTGAAAATATGTTCTACCAGGGACCCCCATACAAGATTTGTGTTGTTAAAATGTTTTTAAAAAAATCCAACATTTTGGGAATATAGCTGATCTACTTTACAAGCTCACAATGCGTCATGATCTTGTAGATCAGCTATTTTCACATAACAGTATATGCAGTGTTGTGTTCTAGGTTTTTTTTAAGGTATACTATGATTATTCCCTGCCTCCCACACGCACGGCATGCGCGCGTCTATAATTAATTAAATGTAAAAAAATTGCACGCGCGTGTGTGGCCCACAAAAATATTGAATGTGAAAATGTTCCGCGCGCTTCGCGCGCGTGTGTGGCCCACACGCAATATGCTTTGTACTGATTTTTCTTTTGTACTGATTTTTCTTACTGATGTCTGATCACCTGAGCTCAACCACTTCCAAGCTTAGATGCATTTTCAATGCAACGCAACGATTATTTCCATAAGAGCGCAAGGATTTCTATAAATAGATGCATAGAGAGAGAGTCGATGGTCAGATCTATTTATCCATCAGACTCTCGCACCGCAGATACTCTTAGTTATAATGTGATCAAGTGGTCAAACGGGAGACTATCTCCTCTACGTCCACTCCACATGGACTGACTGGCAGTGAAGTAGCCTGGTGAAGTTCCCCAGGTTAGGTACAGTGTTGCCATGTCCACTTATTATAAGCGACTTTGGGCTTGTTTTTCTGTAAAGTTGGTGTATTGGTGGTTGCGCGGTGCGAGTTTTTTTTTAGGGTTTGTTTCTTAAATATTAGTTGCTTATTCGGTCAGTCAAAGACCCCCAAATTAATATGTGTCTGTCTGCATGGACCTCCATCTGAAAATAATGTTATGCCAGGGACCCCATACAAGATTTGTGTGTGTTGTTAAAATGTTTCAAAAATATTCCAAATGTTTTAAATTTTTCTTTAAAAGAAAATAGCAGATCTACAAGCTCACAAAGCGTTGCATCGCGTAGATAGGCTAGGCGTAGATAGGCTATTTTCAAATAGCCAATGTATTATGTTTAAAGGGCGAAGGGCTCGCTTCTTTTGGGCTTGTTTTCATAGACCTGTTTGCTTGTTTCTCTCACAATATCTGGCAACACTGGTTAAGGCACCGACCAAGTCGTTGCTTCCTCTACAAGGCATTGTTAATGTGTGAATTCCGTCGCAGCCATTACTTATCACCTCAAGGACAATAGCTTCACACATGATAAGCCATCAACTCAGAGTTAGCCCACACATTCTTGCTGCCCCCCAGCCTTGGGCAGTTAGCGTATCAGAGCGTATCAGCGTCTCAGACACGCTGTTTTGAACAGTTTTTGAAGGTGTACGGTGGCGACGAAAAAAAATCTCAAGGTGTACGACGTACACAGCATCTGACGGTAGAACCCACCACTGAGTATATGGGTTTAAGTGGTTGAACTGATTTTGATTATATATTATTAACACATTTTGCTGGGGGCCCCCTGGTACCCCCCCAAGGACCCCACTTTGAGAACCACTCACTTAAAAAACAAAATCTACCCCCCCCCCCCCATGCCCTGCATAAGCCACAGCCAGGGACCTAATACTAGGCCTAGGGGCTTCATCACTAAGTCTGCCACTGCGCACACATGCACACACACACACACACACACACACACACACACACACACACACACACACACACACACAGACACAGACAGAGCAAACGGAAAGAGCTGCTACAACACAAGAGTTCTCTGGAACTGATCTGGTGAGACACAACGCACGCACGCACGCACACACACACACACACACACACACACGGACGGACGCCAATTTTATATATGCCATTTTTAGCGATCTACAAGCTTGTAGATCTGCTATTTTCAGTGCACGACACAGTGGCACACAACTAGGTATAAATCAAGTATAACTCCAAACCTAACCTCTACATTTAACCAATTAAATCAACCTGAATCTTTTCCTAATTGTGAGCCTAACTTAAAAAAAATATATTAACCATAAAACAACCATTTCTCTTGTGAGGACCTGGGAACTTTTCCTCACACTGTCTATTTCTCAAATGCTACTATACTTGTGTGGGGACTTTTGGACCTCACAAGTATAGTAATATACACGCACACACACACACACACACACACACACACACACACACACACACACACACACACACACACACACACACACACACACACACAGGAGTGAGTAATCGATTTGCAACTATCACAAGACAGCATAAGTTATTGATTTGCAGTTGTATAAAGTGTTTGATCTGATGAGCTGTCTTATCTACAGTATAGGGGCACTACTGTAGTGCTTAACCACATTCAACCTGACAACAACCCTATTTTTGGCCTTTTGGGCCTATTTCCACTGTTAAAAACAGTGTAAATAGTACAGTGTACAAGCCAACAACGCGGTGTAGATTGTAGCTCAGCTATGTCCGCAGTATAAAATCCTGGAATCCAGACAGCGGATTTTTTTTCATTTTTTTCCTGTCTTCCTATTATGTGAAAGGAGCGGTTTCAGACACCCAGGCGCTGAGGATTCTGATTGGTCTGTGGGCGGGGCGGAACCAGAGCAATCCAATGTAAAATTCAAGTCACTTCCCTTCCTACTGGGATTCGTTTAGCACTAACCCTGTAGTTCTCAAACCTTTTCATGTCAAGGACCCCCAAAATGATATGTATGGCTGCAGACCCCCCATCTCAAAAATATTTTGTGCCATGGATTTTTCAAAAATAGCAGATCTACAAGCTCATAGCGCTTTGAGCTTGTATATCTGCTATTTTTGAATAGCCAAAGTATAACATGGTTAAAGTGGTTACAATGATTGTGACACTATATTAACACATTTTGCTGGGGACCAACTGGTACCCCCCCAAGGACCCCTGGGGATCCCCGGACCCCACTTTGAGAACCAATGGCTTACATAACAGTTGACGTTCGGAAATCAGGCTCCCAGACTGAGAAGCAAAGTAAAAAAAAAAAAAAAAACTCTGAACGTAGCGAGTCAGTCTGGACTCCAGGCTAATAAAATAGGGCTTATGTGCTTAAAAGTTGGATCATTTAGACCTGCTCGGCAATTCCCTTTTTCATATTATATGAAAATGTCTAGTCTTGAATTCTTGACACTGACCCAGTTGAGAGAGGCAGTGATTTTCACTTGTTTGTTTTCTGTGGATGTACAGCACTGTAGATGTAGTTATTGCTTTCCCGGCTAAGTGAAGGAGACAGAAGGTTACTTACTATGTAGGAAGTGTGTAGCTGGTGTTCAAGCAGCTGTTTCATGCTTTCAGAGACAGAAGCTTGACACGGCGGAGGAGGAGAACCGAAGATCAGCGACGGTCACAGCAGGTAATGTGGTCGTCTAGTGACAACTTATAGACATTGATTAGAGCAGTGGTTCCTAAACCTTTTAGCTCAAGACCCAAAAGAGAAATTAGACATTTGCCCGAGACCCAAACTAGTGAAAATAGCAGATCTACAAGTTTGTGGATCTGCTATTTTCACTACTTCTTAAACTTGATTTATTTATTTATTCATGGCAATTATTAGATTTCTTTATTTTATTTATGAAATACTTTTGAAACATGTTGGAATTGTTTTTTAATTGATGAAAAGTTGTGATTTTTTCCTAGTTTAAACTTTTTTTTTTAATCTTTTGAAATAATAATAAAAATGTATGTAGGAAACGAATAAAAAAATATGTTTACTCACGACCCCAAAAAATTGGTCCGCGACCCAAGCATGGGTCCCAACCCAGTGTTTGGGAAACGGTGGATTAGATGATTAGATGTTTTTTTATGCCACTGAGTGCAATATGAATTTATTCATTCATGAATTCATCCCATGTTATGTTCTGTCAGAGCTGGAGAAGAGGATGGAGCAGGCGATTAAAGACGACCAAACGCAGAGCTCAGAGAGCCAGTGCAGAGAGAAAGAGATCCAAGACCAATTAAAACAAGTAGGTTTTGCTTGTCTATTTATCACTGTATAAATGTTGTCCAAAAAAAATTGTGAAAATAGCCGATCTACAAGCTCACAACGCGTCACGACACGAGAGCTTGTAGATCGGCTATTTTCACTACTTTTGTGCAACACTCTTGTATGATGAAATAGGGCATTAATTTACCCCAAAAACATAAAAAGTTGAAATATGGAGATACAAGGTTTCTGCCCGACAACAATGATTTAGAAGTCCCATCAGGGCCCTAGAGTTCCAAACTTTTCATCTGTCTGATCTGATCAGATTTTAAAATCCAATATTTTGTCACCCAGGATCAGACAATCTAAAATTTGTCCCGGTATTTCAAAACAATTCAGAATAGGATCACCCGATTACCAGATCCTGAATATCAGTGCTTTAATACTAGCTATCTCCACCTAGTGGATATGAAGAACAACATACAGTAAGGAACACAGACAATTTAGAGGCATTTTGTAAGGATATAATAGGCCTACTTCTTTGGATTGTACTAAAATAATAATCCTTAATTATATTTAAGGATTAAATACATACTGTAACACTTGATAAATCATATTGGAATTATAATAAAATATAATGAATCTAATAGGCTCCTCTGTATTTGCATAACATTTGAGTGGTCCTGAAATGCAAGATACTTAAGTCCATAATTACTTGTGAAGGTTGATATCACAGATGAAGGACTTGTGCTTATTTTGTTAAAGATATTATTTCATTAATCAACATTATATTTTTTATTGACAGAATGTTTGTTGAGATGATTTTATGATCACAAACTCATTATTTAGTTGAATACTGTTCTGAGAGGCAGGCAAGATACCACTAGCCTGGTAAACCCTCCCTCCGGAAATCTCATTTCCATTTAATAAAATACAAATGAGATTTCTGGAGGGAGGGTTTACCAGGCTAAGATACCACTGCAAATGTGACAAAAATAAATCATATAATAAAGGCTACGAATGATGTCTTATTTTAATTTACAAACTATACCATTGTATTTATATTATAACATTTGTTTGAATTGTATAGTACATTTTGCTCTGGTAATTTTTAAGATTTGATTTGCTGATCTGATCGTATATCAACGCGATCCCAATAAACTACCCAAAATCCAAATCAGCTATTAAATGTTTTGAACTCTGGAGACGACAATGTATTTAACAAAACGTAGGTACAACACAGATCACTACATTAGGCTGTTATTAGACATCCAAACATACAAAAGCCACACACTCTTCATTTCTTCATTGTTGTTCATGTTAACACTAAAAACGAAACAAAAGTCATTGTATAACTTTCCATGAGCACATCAATTCGGTCTTGAAATGACAAACAAATCAAGGGACCCCTTAATGATGCACAGTATGTTGCTGTGAAAATAACTGTTGAAATATTTGGTTGAGATTGGTCATAAGAGTCTGAATCCAAAGAGTTCTGAATGTGCAATGTTCACTATGAGATGTTTTCATGGTTCCTCAGGCTACTGAGACGTCACAGAGACTGACCGATGACAAGAACACACTGGAGAGTCAGGTAAGGAAGAGGATTGTTGTGGAGCTGAATTCCTCTTCATGTCATGTGCTTATTTCTAGGAATATACCTAGGCATGAATGTTACACTTCATAAGGTCTCTCTGGTTCCTTGGAATAGCAAGAGTGAGTAAACTTTTCTGTTGTTATTTCTTCTCCATGTCTTTAGGCTACAAAGGACAAACAAGAAATAACAATACAAAAGTTAACTCACTCTTGCCATTCTGGGTGCGACCCATCACTTTTATAATATGATATTGGTCTAGGATATCGCACCAGAGGAGTCAGAGCGCGGTGGTAACAAATGGTTTATCTCTCTGGTTCTTTCCCATTTTTTTATGGCCATGTTGGTTTACGGTTTATCGCTTTGAATATCTCAGCCCTGTGAGAGTTATGTAAATATTATGGCTGTACAGTACAGTTTATTATGCGCATGGTTGCATTTATGTGCCTGCACATTTGTATGCCTATGCATAAGGTTAACCTCCCAGGCTACTATGTATTTTATTTTATCACGCTGACTGAGTATGATTTATTTTGTCATACTGAGTCAGTCTGGCGTGAATGGCTGTGGGCTGTTGTCCTTTCTCATTCTCTTCTTCTTCCCGCTTTCATTTCTTCTTATTTAGTGAAACTTATGTTTCACTTTCACTCTTAACTACACCTTTTTCCAAGCTCTACCCCCAAATGTGTTCCGTTTTTCAGACGGAACAAACCCATTAAAACCCATTTTAGATTTTTAACAACTTTAACCGTTATATTATACTTTGGCTATTCAAAAATAGCAGATATACAAGCTCATAGCACATCACTTCGTGCCACGCCATGAGCTTGTAGATCGGCTATTTCTGACATTTTTTTATTATTTGTGCACATCTTTGAAAATATATTTATTATATACATTTTCAACTCAAATCTTTGCTGGGGGTCCGTGGCCAAATACATATCATTTTGGGGGTCCTTGACATGAAAACGTTTTGAGCACCACTGATAAAACAACATATGTTTTTTTTTCGAAAACTGTTAGGATTTAGAAGACTTTTGTAGAATCGGCCTCAGGTCTAAATGGGTTAAGCCTGGTTTATATTTTGGAAGAGCTACACAAGCTCACATTGCGTTGCATCAGTGGGCCGGGGCTCACTGGTGGGCCGTGAGGATCTTGCAAGCGGGCCCCCAAATAATTGACAAAACACTAAGATTTTAATAATAATATAACATTAATATTGAAAGGAAATAATGTAAAAAAATCAATGTCATGGTATTTTTGCTATAAAAGCTTGAAATGTTTTCATTATGGATGCTGCTAAATAGGAACTTAAAGTCCACTACGTTAGTCCCATTGATCCAAGCCGGGAACACAATCGATTGATTGATCATAAGATGCTCTGTTGAGTGGTCAGGTGGGTGGGCCCTGATCCAGAAGAGGTTGAGAACCACTGCTGCGTTGCATCATCGCGTTGTGAACTTGTGGATCGTGACTGCTATCTGATGAGCCATCTCTGTAGTGTGCATCGGCGGAATGCCATCTATTTGCATCTCTCTGTCCTCCAAATCCTCTCAGGACCCCAACCCCCCCCCCCCCCCCCCCCACACACACACACACACACACACACACACACTCACGCCCCATCCCCGCGGTGGCTGTGTGTGATCCAGATGGTCAATCTCATGACAGCCATGCAAATGGATGAGAGATTGGATGGAGACACACATACAGACAACACTTACTGTACATACTATGTATTTATGGACACGACACACACACACACACACACACACACACACAGCGTAAACTGGGTGGAACACGCACTATGCATTTCAGGCTGTTTGTTAATACATGTGTTTGGTATTACTTTTTCATTATTCCATTCCATCATCATTATTTGACAGTCTCCCATGACTTATTTATTTGCACAGAGCACTCCTGTCATGACAGTTTCCTTCTGTCAGACAGTTTGATTTGTATTCAAAACATGAACCTACTACCAGAAATAAAAGAAGTTCCTCTGAATATGGCCGGAGCTCAGAAGTGGACATTCAATTAAACTATCTAACTAATAATTCCTTTCAAATAATTCAACTAACATACAGTATAAATGTGGTAGCTCAATATGGGTGAGAAATATAGTTTTGCATGCTAGCACTGAACCCTTCAGATGCATTAGCTTGTCAACTACGAATCAGCCTGCTCATGTCAAGTTAGTTCATGTGGAGAAAGAATATTAAATGTTAATTAACATTATGAGCTTCTTTACAAGGGGAGCTGATCCAGTTAATACTGCAGATGACTGCTTATTACATAAGCAGCCTTAACATAAACGTTAAGGCTGTTTTGAACTCAAGCACGGTTTGATGACAGCTGTAATGGAATTGATGTAATGATGACATACGGTATCGCTAAGATCCTACAGGGTGACGTTAGAGGAAAAGGCCATGGGGTTATCAAACATCAGTAGGGGTCATCCTCTGGATGTGCATGAAGCTTGTAGATCTGCTATTTTTGCTTTAATTTAAAGTGTGGGTTTTATAAATATTTAACCCATGAAAAGTATTAACAAGAGCTTGTGACTACATAATAACTACATTGGAACACACAGGTTCCTTTTTCCATTTACTGAAAAGTAACGGTTTTGGACATACAAGGTTTCCACCCGACAGAGACGATATCTTAATAAGAAAAAGAGGTTGCGCATCAACAATGGGTTTTCTCAGTGGAGTGCTAGACCCAAAGTCCAGTATACATATCAAAAAAAGGAATTAAAAAAAATCCAAAAGGGTAGCACATCCAAAACTTTCAATTAAATGGAGGACAAATTACTCACATTTCCACTTTTTCTATTGGCACACCAATTGATTGATTGATTGATTGATTGATTTACTTTATTTAGTAAGACATGAGAACATCAGTACATGGAAGTACAAATTCACAAGGTCTACTAAACTGGGAGACTCATTAAGCACTGAGCCTGTTTAAGATGAGATCCCCATGCACACAAATCATGATGACATGAGACAGACAGATATACACACTACTATACAGAATGTCATATATGTCAATAAAATAAACGCACGCGTTTCGGCTATGAGCCTTCCTCAGAGCATTTTTCTTCCTCAGAGACGATATATCTTGTTTGCGACCAAAGTGTTGGCTGGACCAACGGATCAACACCGCCCTCCTTAGAGCCCCGCGGCTAGCAGGGCTAAATGTCTTCCCTCACAGTCACAAGGATGACGTTTCTGTCGGGCAGAAACCTTGTATCTCCATATTTATTTTTTCCCATAAATTTGCCCTCCTTCATTATACAAGAGTGTCCTACAAAAGTAGTGAATATAGGCGATCTACAAGCTCACAACGCGTCGCATCTTCTTTTTTCACTATTTGTGTATAAATAAAAAAGGAACTGTTTGGACATACACGGTTTCCACCCGACAGCAAGGATATGTAGTAGCACATGCTGTATGTGCAGCGATGCTCTTATGTCTGTGCCCTTTCTGTATCCATTTAGCCGTAGGCTGTGATGTAATCATGTACATGACAAGAGTGAACTCAGAGCGTGCGTGTGTGTGTGTGTGCGTGCGTGCGTGCGTGCGAGTGTGTGTGTGTGTGTGTGTGTGAGAGAGAGAGCGAGAGATGCCTGGCTGGGCAGAACATTGCTTTTAGTGTGGACATTCAACTCTCCTGGGCTATTTTGTGGCATTGTCTATTTATTATAAATACCTCACAATAAGCAATGACTTACATGGGAAATTTGTATTCATTCAGAATGAAATCATTCTGATTCCAACTTGTTTACATGGATGGACACTAAATAAGTAATCCTCATTTACATACCTCCAGTATTTAATTGGAATATAACTTTTGACGTGCACAAAGTGGTTCAGACTGTTTTTTTTTCTTTTTCTGTAAATGTTCCAATCAGAGACCAACCAACGTTTGAGAAACGATTGTTTACATGCTGATATTTTCCTGTTGATCTGAATATCAAATATCAAATACCAACCCTCTCAACCAGAATGAGAATTCCTTCCTATCAGACCTGATTGGAATATTCTCTTCCAACTAATGTGTTTACATGAGGCATTCATATTCTGATTGAACTATAATTCTGAATATTAATGTAATATTCCATTCCATGTAAACGCAGTCAATGTTGTAGTACAGAGATAGATGATGATATGAATGACAGCCAGTTAAATAATGTCTTGAAACCGCTTTCAAACTAGCATCCCTCTTTTGGGGCATGCTGTTTATAGGTGAAAATCATCAGCAATTTTCCGAAACTGTCAAATGTATAAAAAATGGCAGATCTACAAGTGTGTCACAGTGTGAAGTTCTGAGCTTGTAGATCTGCTATTTTATCAAAAAAATAGACATTAAGTGGTTAAATCTAGTGTTTGTTTGGGATAGAGATGGCACATGGCAGGTTCAATTTGTGTCTCTGTTATGATGGTGGTTAGTGATAGTGAATGAACGAAGATGCACGTTTGTGTGGGGGCACGTGCGAGTGTGTGCATATGTCACACACACAGCTGCAGGAGGTGGGGGGGGGAGTGTAGGAGGAGCTTATCGGGGGTGGGGGACTTACATAATAAAAGAGCGTTGCCTCTTTAATGCAATGGGGGAGAGAGCGCTCACAGGCAAACATGGTCTCTCTCTCTCTCGCTCCCTCCGTCTCTCTCTCTCGGGCGCCGTGCATGACTGGGGATGATGAGGGCTGATGGTTTATTGATGCCAGGCTTGCGTTAGTCACTTTGCGTGTGCGTTATTAAAGATAGAGGAACAGTGGTAAGGGGGGGGTAGCAACAACAGCACACTGAGTGTTTTTCGGTGCAGTGATTGATGACAAAAAAAACGTGGAGAACAGTTTGTTGAGCTTGGGGAGCAGAGTCTGTAGGATAGGATGGACGTCAGGGATTCTCACCTCAGCACCAGGTACAATTAAATGTTGTTTCTATACTGGCTTCAGCTTGTCGGGAAACCCATTTAATTATAATAAAATTAAAAGAGGTTTATGACAGACATAGATGTAACTTTCTTCACAGAGGAATGCACCATGGCACTTTATGTACGTATATGTACTGTGCTAGTAACTCTCAGGTGAATTGCACGTCTTACATATTGGGTTTCTTAAATGTTTGTCTATGTTGTGATTTAGATTTTGTCTTTTTTTAGATGGTTTGTTGTTCTATGTTGCACTGCAAGTGGCTGAGGGGGAATGGTATTTCATATTATTTATGTATGTGGGGGTACATAGGGAAATTGACAAATAAAGTCATTCTGATTCTTTGGAGACAAATATGTAATTACAGAGAGGTAGTTAGTGTTGGGCTTTCTTTTTATTAGAATCTATTCTGGTTGTATTTTAGAATCTAATCTGGTTGTATTGTTGATTTGTGAAATGATGGCTGATATGTTAAGCCATTTGTTTCTGTGGATGTTGCTATTAGCCAGGGATTAAGCTCTGTAGCATGTGTCTGTCATCCACACGGGGCTCATCCCGGTGTCCTAAACACAAACAATGTCACGGAATATCACTGGTGGCATCCTTATTTACAACTGTGTCGCTCGCCGTAAAAGGAAATAGACGATCTACAAGCTCACAACATGTCACTGTAGATTGGGCTATTTTTTTATCATGTAATGATTTTACCAATCTATTTTGTGTGGGGCTGCATAGACTACTTTTGGCTGAGGTGTTATCGACTGTAACCTTGACCAAAAATAGCCATACAAAAACAGCAGAAACACTCCATCCATCATTGTGCATGTATGTTAATGTTTTATTGCAAACTCCATGTCTAGTTTAATGATCATGTATTTAGGTCAACTTGATGAAAACATGTTTAGTATGTTCATGTGACATAGATGACTGTCCTTTCCACACATAGGATGCTGTGTAAGTTGATTCAATTTACATGTTAAGGACCCACTATGAATACAAAGCTTATTGTTGCTGACAGTGGAATGTAAAGTTAACTAGGTTTGCATGAGTGAAACATATAAACCCCTATGTATAGATGTTAGTTGGAGATTTACCCAGACCGGACAATTTAACTGAACACGGAGAAGGACTCCTAGAAACAATGCATAACTCCCTTAATGCTGTGTTAATGTACAATGCAAAAAAAAACTCTGCTTTGGATTGTGGTGCATGTGGATTATTTTTAACCCCTTACCAGCTACAAAGAAGGCGATGATTTGAAATGGTTAGGGTTAGTTGTTAGCTGGTTGGCTCTATGTTAGAGCTGGTGAGATCATAGATCTTCACGTGTCTATGAAACAGTCGTCAGTTAGAACAGTCAGAAAATATGACCTGTAAGAACAAGAATTCTAACGGCCATAAAACGGTGGTATCCGTCGTTTGTGTTTGAGAAGAGAACGTCATGACACGTGAAGACTTTTATGACTCAGTTTCTTGCAATATTAACCACTTTATTCCTCAGTACACTGGGATAAATACTGGGTATTCATTTAAAGGTAGGGTAAGTGATATTTTTGGGTTAAAACAAAAACTTTTTTTTTTTAAAGGTTAAAGCACTACATTCTGATAGTAATCATTGCATTAGTGTTTGTTCATTAACAGGAGTCTCCCTGTCTCTCCAGCTCTTTAATAAACAGAAAATACATTTTCAGGTAGGTTCCAAAATGTCAGCCAATCAGGAAAGAGTACCCATTTATCAACATGAATTTTATAGTGTTCCAGTTCCAATTTTGTCTGCTCATGTCTTAGTGCCATCACTTCCAAATTCACTTGTTTATCCTGTATCTTAATATAAAATTGGTATCCCGACCTGAAAATCAATTTTCTGTTTACTAAAGAGCTGGAGAGACGGGGAGACTCCAGTTACTGAACAAACACTCTATATCAATGAGTACTATTATGATATAGAGTTATATAACACTTATTTTAACACAAAGAAAATCACTTACCCTAGCTTTAACTCTCAGAGTGTAAAAGTGGAGAGGTAGATTGAATACACATCTCAAGAGGAATTTTCTGCACTGCTGTTCAGAATCTGTTTGGAAAATTGTTAATTAAACCCTATATGGTTGACCGGAGTCCCTCAGGGCTCTCTTTTCCATTTTCGCTCTACATTAAATATCATTAAAAGTAGCAGATCTACAAGCTCTGCGAGAGTTTTCCCCAGAATTCAGATGCTGAGGTTTAAGTGGTTAAACCCATAGTTGACAGTATTCTTATGTTATTGTTGTTGTTGTTCTTATGCCGAAACAATGTGTTGTGAGTTTGTAGATCAGCTATTTTCAGCAAATGTTCCCCCCAGAAATGGGAGGCTAGGGTTCAAGTGCTTAAGATGGCAATATGATATTGACTATTTGTGGTGTGGTGATTAAAGGACAAAATCATTGTTATTAAAAATGAGAAATGTTGTAACAGCATATTAGGGCGGTAAACAAATAGATTATAAACTACAGTGTGTTATTGTAAGGGATATCAATCCATCTACAGTACATGAGTCCAAATACAGTGATGGTTCATGTTAATGCAGTGTGAACAGATATGTTTATCCTCCAGGAAATTCTCTTGTTTTGTTTTTATTTGTTTGTAACATTTTGTGTCATCTGTGTACTTCTGCAGCTTGACGTTCTGAAGCAACAGAACTCCAAATACCAGGAGGAGCTCAGTCTCTCTCAAGAACACAACCGTTCAGAAAACCAGCGCATTGGAATTCTCTGCAAGGAAATGTAAGTTACGATCACCAATATTTAAGTTACAATGACAAATATTGTTGATTTTGTTTTTGTGTTTTGAATTAGTGAGACATAATGTGAGGGATGTGAGTATTAGCCAAATGATCTTTTCTGGCTTTATTTCTGTGAAAACAGACTGGTTGGTAATAGTGCTTTCCTCAATAGTGTGTTCAATTGTTTACGAAGTTATTACGGGGCCAGAGCTCTCAGCTCTGGACCTGTTTTAATGTTCCCCTCTTTTTTCTTCTGCCACTTTTGGCAGTTCTGGCTGAACCGTGCATACGCTTTTTACGAAACTTGGCCATATGGTAGATGGTCATGAAAAACTATCAAGAAATAATTCTCACAATCTTTCGTCAAAAGGTGGCGCTATAGCAAAATGCCAACTTTGAACAGGTACAACTCATGCCCTGTTTGACCTACAGCCATGAAACTTCAATATACATATGCGTCTACTCATGATCAACAACTTTCACACTCTGACTTTTGACCTCTGACCTTTAGATCTCCCACCATTTTGAATAATATGAAAAACAGTTAAAACCTATCTCCTCCTGGGATTTTTTAGTAATCTGCACGAAACGTTTTACACATGAACTTTGAACCTATGCCGAAAAACATGTGCAAAAGATTTTCCATAAGTGAAAAAATGAAGCTTTAATGAGCCAATGAATATTGCAGTTTTATGACAATTATTCATCTGCCCCTAACACATACATGCAGACTCACATTTCTTTGAAACTTTGCGGTAATGTTGAGGGTCATTCCAAATATCACTGAAACCAATCTTACTCCAATTGGTCAAAGGGGGGCGCTATAGCGATTTTTTGAAAATGCAAACTTTAAACAGGCAAAAGTCATGCCTCGTTTGGCCGACAGCCATTAAACCTGCTTACACATGTGCCTTGACTCATGAGGAACACATGTATCACGTTGACCAGTAAGCTCCGCCCTTAGATTGTCCGCAATTGTGAGCAGTTTGAAAAACACTTAAACCCAGGATTTTTCAGCTAGTTGCGTGAAACTGTATCATCTGAGTGATCTCCTTTTTCACAAGTTCTTGTCTGTTGGTCCAATGGCTTCTCCCTTAAATGTGTGCCTCAGAACCTGAAGGTTGCCAGTTCAAGCCTCACTTGATGCAGACTCATTTAAGTTGAATTGCAAAAAACATGACTGTATCAATGAATACATGTGCAAACGGTAAAGATAACATGAAATGCTTATTTGAGAGTATGTTTTTTCAATGTATGACGTACTTCATTGTGAAAATAGCCAATCTACAATCTCACAACTTTTCAGATAGCAACGTTTTGTGAGCTTGTAGATCGGCTGCTTTCACTGGTTTGGTTTCGAGGAGACATACAATTTCTCTATTGGTAAATTGTTTGTGAACGAGTGATCTTAGTGTTAGTGAAACAGGGGCTTGGTTCATGACAGAAGGCAAAAGTTTATGATCTTCAACAGACAACTTCAGCCTGGATGAAGCTATAGCACTACAGGTAGTGTCTCAGCCTGTGAGTTTGAAGGTTGAGAGTTTGATTCCTGTCAATGGCAATAGGTTGAGCTGTCTGTTTCTCTCACTCTGTCTGTCTGTCTATCTGGCTCTGGTAGGTGGGTCATTCCACTTTACAATTGCATCGCACAAAACATGACTGCATCAAATAATGCATGTCAATTTTTTAAGATAACATGAAATGCTTATTTGAGAGTATGTTTTTACAATGTGTGACATACTTCATTGTGAAAATAGCCGATCTACAATCAAACAACATCTTGTAGATCGGCTACTTTCACTAGTTCGTTCTAAGGAGACAATAAAAATCTTTATTGCTAAATGGTTTGTGAACCAGTGATCTAGAGTAGTTCGGGACACAGAGGCTTGGTTCATAATGGACGGAAATAATTATAGATGTCAACAGATACTGTTAGGGAGGTCATATATCTAGCTCAATGAGAAGAGAGGCAGCCTGTGAGTCCGTAGGTCACTAGTTCGATCCCTGTCCCCGACAATGTATTGAGGTGATCATGATTTGGCTTTCACATAGTGTTTCTTGAGGTTAGACTTAGGCGTTGTTTTACTGAGGTTAGTGTTAGTGAGGGTTTAAAATGCTCATTTGTTAATTTTATGGGATAAGTCTAATTATAATACTACAATTCATTTGTGTCGTCTAGATGAAATGCAAAAATATTTTCATGTGAAATCAACTGGTTGCATTGCATCCATGTTGATAAAAGGTAGTACTTTAGTCAATTTCTTTGAAACTTACACATGTGCCTTGACTCATGAGGAACACATGTATCACGTTGACCAGTAAGCTCCGCCCTTAGATTGTCCGCAATTTTGATCAGTTTGAAAAACACTTAAACCCAGGATTTTTCAGCTATTTGCGTGAAACTGTATCATCTTTGTGATCTCATTTTTCACAGTTTTATCTGTTGGTCCAATGGCTTCTCCCTTAAGTGAGTGCCTCATGACCGCAAGGTTGCCGGTTCAAGCCTCACTTGATGCAGACTAATTTAAGTTGAATTGCAAAAAACATGACTGTATCAGTGAATACATGTGCAAACGGTAAAGATAACATGAAATGCTTATTTGAGAGGGTATGTTTTTGCAATGTATGACATACTTCATTCTGAAAATAGCCGATCTACAATCTCAAAACTTTTCAGATAGCAACGTGTTTCTGAGCTTGTAGATCGGCTGCTTTCACTGGTTCACTTTTATCTTCAACAGACAACCTCAGCCTGGACAAAGCTATAGCACGATAGGTAGTGTTGCAGCCTGTCAATCCGAAGGTTGAGGGTTCGATTCCTGTTAATGGCAATAGGTTGAGACGTCCAATCAATCCATTCTGCTTCCATCTCTCTCTTCAATCTATTCCGTTTCCATGTCTCTCTCTATCTATTCCGTTTCCATGTCTTTCTCTCTCTTTCTCTTCAATCTATTCCGTTTCCTTGTCTCTCTCTCTCTCTTCAATCTATTCCGTTTCCATGGCTATCTTGCTCTCTCTCTCTCTCTTCAATCTATTCTGTTTCCATGTCTGTCTGTCTCTCTCTCTCTCTCTCTCTCTCTCTCTCTCTCTCTCTCTCTCTCTCTCTCTCTCTTCAATCTATTCCGTTTCCATGTCTTTCTCTCTCTCTCTCTCTCTCTCTCTCCAATCTATTCCGTTTCCATGTCTTTCTCTCTCTCTCTCTCTCTCTCTCTCTCTCTCTCTCTCTCTCTCTCTCTCTCTCTCTCTCTCTCTCTCTCTCTCTCAATCTATTCCGTTTCCATGTCTGTCTTTCTCTCTCTCACTCCCTCTCCAATCAATTCCGTTTCCATGTCTTTCTCTCTCTCTCTCTCCAATCTATTCCGTTTCCATCTCTCTCTCTCTCTCTCTCTCTCTCTCTCTCTCTCTCATCTCTCTCTCTCTCTCTCTCTCTCTCTCTCTCTCTCTCTCTCTCTCTCTCTCTCTTTCTATTCTTAGACTTACGCGTCTCCTCGGAACAGAAACCAGTGAAAATAGCCGATCAACAATCTTACAACCTTTCAGATAGCAACATTTTGTGAGCTTGTAGATCGGCTATTTTCAATGGTTTCTGTTCCGAGGAGACATACAATTTCTCTATCGGTAGATGGTTAGGGAACCAGTGATCTAGAGTAGTTAGCGAAACAAAGGCCTGGTCCGTCAGGGACGGAAAGACTTATATATATCAACAGACACTACCAGGACTATCATATCTCTAGCTCAATGAGAAGAAAGGCAGCCTATGAGTCCGGAGGTCACTGGTTCGATCCCTGACCCAGACGATGTGTTGAGGCGATCATGATGATCTGTCTCTCTCTCTTCAGTTTCCATGTATCTCTCTCTCCAGTTGCATGTCTCTCTCTCTCTCTCTTCAATCTATTCAGTTTCCCTCTCTCTCTCTCTCCAGTTTCCATGTGTGTGTCTCTCTCTCTCTAGTTTCCATGTCTCTCTCTCTCATCTATTCAGTCTCCATGTCTCTCTCTTTCACTGGCCCCGTGTTATCGCTGCTTGCAGCTATATTTCCTGTATTAAAATTGCCTTGAGGGTGGGCGGGCGGACCGACGGTGGACTGACGGTGGACGCCACAAACGTAACATCTGGACTTGTGAGGCGCACCGCTGCTCCGATCCGCACCAAACTTGGCACAAACACTATTCAGTGGTCTGCCATGAGAATAGCCACACCAGGGACCACGTCTTAGGATGTTTTTGACCATAAATGTGGAGATCACGTCATTCTAATCAATGATGGAAAAAACAAATATCTCCAAAGTTGGAGTTAGGTGGTCAGAGGATCCAATGGAGTTAGGAGGTTTAGTCAGAAGCGCTTTTTAATACTTTTCATTAGTACTTTTCATCATTCAATATTTGTGAAACCCACTCACAGACATGTGTTCAATACCACTGATTTATAAATAAATAAATAAATAAAGTAGAAAACTGGAGATAGCTGGTTTCTGCCCGACAGCGACGATATGTTTAATATAGTACAAAAAAACAAAATACCTGTGAGTATGTGATATTATTACGTTGTATACGTAATTAAGAGCAAAACCAAAAAAGCAATAAACATTCATTGCTTATTAGCTCACTGGTTGCCATAACATTTATCATAGCAACGGATTCATTCTTCACGAACTACGTCTTGCTCATTAATGTTTGATCTGTCAGATGGCTGGCAGAAACTACCCAGGTGCTTTATTATGGTGGAAGAAAAAACTCGGTTTGACCTGACGTGCCACCATGTAAGCTGGTGTTTACGATACACAGACAGAACATAAACATATTGTTGGTGTCGGGCAGCATTTTTACTTTTTATGATTTTTCGTAAAAGAATGCCCTACATCGTCAAACTACAGTGTCACACGAAAGTAGCAGAAATAGCTGAACTACGATGCGATTTATTTGAATTCCGAAAAGTTTGGGACATAAGAGGCTTCCATCCAACAGCAACGATTTTAGTACTAAACATTTCATACCTCTCTTTGAAAAACACATTAAGACATTAAGGCTAAAAGGATAACAACAAAGTCCGGGGGACTTGTTTCCATTGTGGTCCTATGAGACAGATAGATAGATGGATACCTTTTATTGATCAGTCACCCAGCACAGCAGTTAAGAGTTACAGGTAAAGAGTAAGGAAAGAAAGTAGGGTCGTATACAGCAATACAAGCCAAGAAAAAGAAAAGAAGAAGCGCAGACCCCCTGGAACCCCCTCAAGGACTCCTGGGGGTCCCCAGACCCCACTTTGAGAACCACTGGCCCATGTGTATACTTTGTTGCACGCTGCGAGCTGGTGTCGCACACTGAAAATAGCTAATCTACAAGCTCACAACGTGTTACCTTGAAGATCAGTTATTTTCACTGTTTTGTTTTTTTTGTAAAAAAAATTGGACTATGCCTATAAATAGGGACACCGGGTTGAAAGAGGTTAACGGGGCTGTAGAGACACAGCTTGGTTCTATTTTTCCTCCTTCTGTCTGACAATGTGTTCTTCTTCTTTTCTGAGGCGCGTCTTTCCTCAGCCTCCCGGGAAGCTTATGTAATGCCTCAGCTTTTCATAGAACCGCCTGGCTCCGACACTGCCACTCCTCTCATTGTGACCTCACTGCGTGTGTGTGCGCGCATGCGTGTGTGTGTGTGTGTGTGTGTGTGTGTGTGTGTGTGTGTGTGTGTGTGTGTGTTACCATACTTGCGAGGAACAAACGTCCCCACAAGTATAGTATAATTTGAGAAATAGACATTGTGAGGACCATTTTGGAAGGTAGGTTCACAATTAGAAAAAGATTCAGGTTAGGGTTAGCATTAGGCATTTAGAGGTGAGGTTTAGAGGTTAGAGTTAGAGATATGCCTCAGTTGCACGTTGTGATCTTGTAGATCGGCTATTCTTTGGCTTTAGGCATACCGTAAAAAATTGCAAAAAATGCACACAATTGTAAAAATGGCATTCATAAAACCACTCTTAATGTCCTCACAAGTATAGTACCGTAATACAAACGTGTGTGTGTGTGTGTGTGTGCGCGTGTGTGCGTGCGCGCGCGAGCGAGCCATGTGCAGAGTGTAGGCTTTCTACATCTGAGAGAACAGCTGTAAACACTGCTGTGCTGTTAGCTCTCTGTGCTTCCATCCTCATTAGATATGGGATTATAGGCATCTCATACATTTTCTTTTAATCCATTTACCAAGATTTATAATCCAGCACGCTTAACGCACCAAATCACTGTGTTTTCAACTGTCATCTTCTTCAACTTTTCTACTATGCTCTTGAGAAAATTCTGAACCTAAATGGCATCCACCACCTTTAACCACTTAAAATATTAAAATATATATACATTTTTGGCCGGCGTACCCCAGGGGTCTATTTTTGGTTCCCCTCCTTTTTCCCCACCAAATCTCTTTGCCAAAAATAGCTGCTATCTTGTAGATCTGCTGTTTTCGCCGAATAGCTCGCCTATTATGGCATGCCCCGAATAGGGATGCTAGGGTTCATGTGTCCTTTATTATGAAACCCTACACTTCGTTGTCTGAAGAATTGCGAAAATAGCCGTTCTACAAGCTCATTGCGAGCTTGTCGCTCTGCTATTTGCACTCATCTTTGAAAATTAGGGAAGAATTTGAATTTTTTTGAAAATGGTTTAGTAAATACATACATGCCCAAAGTAGGGACACCAGTTTGAAAGGAGTTAATCAGCCTCTTGACTTTCCTTATCTTGCACACTGCTGGTGAGAATGCTGTGCCAGAAGCATGGTGAATGTGATTATACTGGAGGCCACTGCATCCAGCCAGATGGGGCTCTGACAAGACCATTTGTCACATAGCTTCAGAGCTCTACACAGTTTGACCTCCACAGCCATCATAATCTTGCCCGTAACGAAACACAACTGGGAATGATTTGGTCCCGAAACCAGAAATCAACAGCAACAACTTGTCTTAAATGTCTTAATAACTTAAATAGATTAAAACAAGTTTATTGTCACTTCATTGCATAGTTTTTCTTTGTGTATTACATTCTGTGCAAAGCAGGTGTACTGCACGTGCTACAGTAGTTATTTTCCCTGTTTGATTTTTTGCATTTTTTTGCATTTTTTTAATCATTTTTTGTATCCCCAATTTTGACATCACTGGGGATTATTTTCATGGTCCTCAGAAGACAAATGTTTTATGGATAAAAAAAAATTTAGATTTACAATTAGGTAAAGAGTTAGGCATTTAGAAGTTGGGGTAGGAGTTATGCCTGATTTAGCTTATACATGTGTGTGTGTGCGTTAGGGCATTCACAACTAATGATTTTTACTAGTCGACTCATTAGACCAAGTAGTAGGCGACTAGTCGACTAGTCGAAATTTACATTAAAAAAAAGAAGAAAAAAAAAAAGTTTTTTTTTTTTTTTTTTTTTAGGGGGGGGAATTGTTTTAATTCCATCCTACTACTATATTACTATTATTATTATCCTCCTGCTCTTATTTTTATGGCGTTTTAAGGGAAGCGCTTCTGGCACAGCAGCACAGCACCACAGCAGCGTCTCCAAGGATCCCCATTGCCCAATAATAGGCTTTTATTGGGCATACTTTTGACCCCCTTTTGATAAAAAATAAAGTCAGGAGGATAATAATAATAGTAAGATGGGCCATTACTATGGCATTAAAACAAATTAATGCATTAATTAATTAATGCATACAGCATCCTGCAACAGTAAAAGAGTTACATTGAGAAAATACCACTGTACTCTCTTGGCATGCAGCATCAACGAACAATTATAAGCTGAGCCCCATAGTTGTGAACTGCATTTTGTTTCAACAACAACCTTCAATAACCTTCTGGCTGCATCCAGCACCATCGTGATTCTTTCAGACATCCCTTGTATTTCAAGAGCACAATAATGCCCCTTGCAATGAATGTTAGAAATAGTTTTTTTGTCCATGCAGATATTTCAGCTATATTATCTTTTTCCTCTGGTGGTTCCTGCTGTACTGCCACACTTTCATTGTTCCCCTCCAATCTCTTTACTCTCATAGGGCACCTCCTTTAAAAAAAAAATCTAATCCTGTTCAACTTCCCCTCCTTAAGTCTCTGACCCAGGATACTGTACCGATTCTGCATAATGTTTTCCACCACAATGTAAACATTTATGTGTTCTTAACAGCCCTCCTTCCTCTACATACAGAAGCAACACATGGCAATACTGTTAACACAATAGCACCTGAGTGGTGTTCTTTCAAAGGGCCTAACCCTAACATATACAGTACATTCCAAATAGTCTCACTGGATGACTCTGGCAGGGATTGAACCCTGACTTCCCAGTCTCAGGGTGGACACTAGTGATGTGCGGGTCAGGTTTTTTCATAACCCGTCCCGCAAAAATGAATATAAATCAATGACCCAGCCCGTCCCGCAACCCGCCCAAAAAAAAACAACTCACAAGCAAGTCCATTCAATTGCTTTCCAGAGAGAGAGAGAGAGAGAGAGAGAGGGGGACAGAGTGAGGGAGGGAGGGAGTGAGAGAGAGAGAGCACGCGAGAGAGAAGGTGTGTTTTGGTGTTCGCCCGGGTCGGCCTGCGCATCACTAGTGGACACTAACCACAAGACTACCGAGCTGATATAAATAAAACTTCTGCATGATTTTACTAGAAAAGTGTGCTCGTCATGTGTACCGATCTGTGTGTGAGTTTTGGACCAAAACACAAAATGGCAGAAAATCTAGTCTGACACAAATGTTGGGGGCCTACTGTATATGGGAGGTTGCGTCATGATCCAAGGAATACTAATCTTTCTTTTTTTTAAACAATGTTGATTGTACGACCTACGGTTCAAGAGTTATAGGCCAAAACGTGAAGCAGCCTGTTGTAGTGCGACCATGAAGCCGATTTGAAAGATTTGGGGCAGAGGTTCTTCCTTGACCTACTGGGACTGTGTTTGTTGCACGCAGATCGGTCCAATGGTGCCAGAGATTAGTTGTTCACAGACACACAGACGGTCAGGCGGAAAAACATAGTCTCCAGCTGGCCTGGCGGAGACAACGACTTTGGAGGATTGATTGATCACCATTTGAACATTTCATCATGATGTGTGAACATTTAACGTACTGCAGTTAATGCCACTATTCCTCATTCTCTTTTCCCAGTGAGGAGCTAAAACTGGCTTCCCAGAAGTTTCAGCACCTCGAGGAGGTACAGAATAAGTTCACACTCAAATATTACATTGAGCTTAAAATCGTCCTAACCTGTGGTCATCTCTCTTTCAGCCCATGGACAATGTATAACCAATATGTAATAGAAAAATAACTACCAATTGTAGAATGCAGCCTATCCGTTTTAGTTTTCTTTCTTGTTTTTGTACTGTCCTGTTTTGTTGTTTCTGTTTGATCCCCCCCACTTTTATGTTCTGTCTTGTATTCTTGTGTGTGTATCTGTCTTTTGAAAATCCTTTGTTCCAATAAAAATTTAGTAAAAAAAAAAACATCCTCCTAACCTCTTCTAGATCTTGGTTTGTTGGCCCAGAATCAATGATTTGATGTTGTTTCCATCATGCCGATTGGTTATGATGAAAAACAATATTGTCACTCAATGTTGAGCTTTACATAATGTTACCACTCTGTGCAGCTGTCAAGTACAGATTTATATATTACAGTGTAAAGCATTTAAACACATCACCCTTTTGACATGGTAACACCGACACTTCAGGTAGAATTGCATAAATGTTCTTTTCAGATAATCCACGACTTATCATTAATCATATCATTAATGAAATTGTGATACAAGGCAGTACACAGAAACATTCTCTGTTTATTTAACTCTGAGAGTGTATAAATGGACCCTTGGGTACTTTTGTACTTATAAATGCATAAATAATAATTATTATTCATTTATTCATTTATTCAGCAGAAACCAGGACAACACAAACAACTGTCACATTCTGCTATATAATGTAATGCTGCTGATACAATCAACACTGAAATAAGTGACAAAAGTTGTGTTATAACCAATCGGCATGATAGAAACAACTATGCAAATATAAATAAATGGATGTTTATTATAAGGAATACAGTAGGCTTGGTACTTTGACTGAACTTGAGTGTGAGACAGACAGTTGTAACTGCCTCTATGTTTGTGTGTCTTAGAACCACGGAGAGCGCAAGAGTCAACAGCTAGACATGATAGACAGGTAAGAGTCTGTAGCCTGCCAAACTGAACAAACTTCAGTTCTGGTGTTGTATGCATTGGGCTTTAGGCTACAGCAGTGGATCTCAGTGTCAAGGACCCCCATCTGAAAACATTTGGTGCCAGGGACCCCCAGAAGAGAAGATTTGTGTTAAAGAAAATTCACATTTGTTCAATATTTTTCAAAAATAGCAGATCGACAAGCTCACAACGTGACGCATCGCGACGCGTTGTGAGCTTGTAGATCTGCTATTTTTCAGTCGTCAAAGTAAATAAAATAGGGGTTTAAGTGGCTAAACTGATTGTGATGCTGTATTAACTCATCTAGCTGGGGGACCCCCTGGAACCCCTTCAAGGACCCCTGGGTGGCCCCAGAACCCACTTTGAGAACCACTGCTTTACAGAATGCTTTCAAACTGTTGCTAGTTCTCTCTCTCTCTCCTCTCTCCTCTCTCCTCTCTGTCAATTTCAGTGTCTCTTCCTCACATACAGTAGACACACACTCACAGCACACTGCTTATATTGACGATTATGTCTCTAACACATTTTTTACAGGGAAACCATTTCTAACCAGAAAACAGAATCCACTGGAGCCTTAATATCAGAGAAGGACCAGGAACTGGATACTCTCAGGAATGAGGTACACACACACACACACACACACACACACACACACACACACACACACACACACACACACACACACACACACACACACACACACACACACACACACACAGCTGTACTAAATGCTTGCATTGTGCATTGTAGAAGTTAACCGCCTTACTGTATATTCTTCTTCATATGACAAATAGCAATAATAGACTATTTACTTCGCAAGCTTCGCAATGCGACGTTTTGTGTGATTGTACATCGACAATATTTGCTATTTAAAAAAATATTTGTTAAACATTTGAGGAAACAATATCTTTTGTAACCTTTTGGAAAATTTCCCAAAATAGCCAGGGTTAATGCGGTTAATTCAGTCATGCGATCTCTCAGGAGCAACAAGTCAAACAGTCTTGTTTCATGATTCATGCTGAAAAGAGTGACTAACCGTTTCGCGCAGATCGCAGTGCTGCGGGGTGAGAACGCCATGGCCAAGACCCTGCAGACGGCCGTGGAAACCCTGGAGCGCGACAAGGCCCAGCTGCAGATCCGTGTCCACAGTCTGGAGCAAAGGCTTATGGGTAGACAGGCCTCAGAAGGAGGAGACAGTGGAGTTCCGTCCTCAGGTGAGCTACCATCCTTCTTCACACCTCCCCTTAAGACAAATTCCAATACCCCAAATATCTGCTCACTTGCTCACTCACACTCTGTCCTCCAGCTTAACCCGGAAATAGTTTTGCTTTTTGGAGGAGCCGAGTGGCGGAGCCAAGTGGGCTCTCCAAGCCACTTGGAGCGGCTTTCACCGAGTGTACATAAAGTGTATAGGCTCCACAGAGTTTCATGTCTCCTCGCGGAAGACTTCTGCATCACGTGTACGTGTTGATGTATACATAGTCCTCCTCCATATGTGGCCACACAAACACTGCTTGAAACCTGAGACCATGCCAAAAACACCGGCAGGTCAGGATTCCATTCATAAATGCAAGTTTGCTTATCCTGGCGCTTCATTCACTATTTCAGGAATAAATGGCTTTGCACACCAACAATGTTAACTATAAAGATAACGATGTGGCCATCCACATTGATGAATTGTCTATTCTTCTATTCTGTATCTGTAGTATTCTATACCTGCATATTAATTATTCTATGCATGCATATTTGCACTTTCTTCCTGTTTTATTTAACCAGTAAACTATATATGGAAAATAAGTTGTTTTTGTATGAAAACCCAAATATCATTTATGTTATGATATAAGAGTGTCTTATATCATAACATAAATATATGTCTGACATTTATAACAAACCAAACCGTGTGGAAATTGGTTGTGATTTCAGCGAGTGAGTCATCCTGCTTCCATAGACATACATGGGGAAAACAGCTTCTTGACTAAATCACCCACAAAATGACTTTTTCTTTACTATCAAATACTCCCCCGTGAAGTCTTGACGGTGAATGGAGAATCCAAAAACATAGAGAATACCTGATGATATATTTCATGTAAATAATACATAATTAAATTGAACTGTAGTAATAAGAAAGGCCAGAGGCTTTTAACACTACTGGACTTAACATCGGAGTAGCACTACAAATGTGCAGAATAAGGAGGTTTACTTATGTGCATGTAAAGGCACTGAGTGTCAGTGTGTTTTCTATCCAGGTGATGCAGCTCTGGATCAGCTGAGAGAAGAAAAGGAGTTTGCTGAGGGACAGGTATGAATATGACACAAGTCTCCTTCAAATTCACTACTTAGGAGGTTCACTGATCGTTTGATTCTTCTTGTGTTCTGTGTCATGTCTCTTGGCTGCCTTTTTCTGCCTTGTCCTCTGAATAAAGAAAACAATGTTTTAATCATGTGGATCTCAGGATCCACATGGATCGGCTTGTCTCTGACTTCATATGGCCAGCCTGTGATATCAGTTGACTGTGACATATCTATATGATCATGATGTATGCCTCCAAATGAAGGCAGGATTTCAGCCTGGTCAGAGCTTCCATTATAAAAGGAAAGTTAAATATTGCCCCCCTAAAAGATTAAATGGATTTGCTCAGGACGCAGTAACAGACAGACATACACACGGATACACAGACTCTGCAGACTGCAGAGCCACAACGTAAAAAGCTTTGTCTATATTTATGTACAATATCGTCTCTGTCGGGTGGAAACCTCATATGTCCAAAACTGTTACTTTTCAGGATTCAAATTCAAAAATAGCAAAAGTAGCAGATCTACATGTTTTGAGCTTGTGGATCTGCTACTTTTGATACTGTAGTATGATCAAGTTGGGCACTAATAAAAAAAAAGGCTCAAATATGTAGATAAGAGGTTTCTGCCCGACAGTAACGATATACTGTATGGTCAAGCTATGAATAGACAATACAAATGTGTTCCATAAATACGTTGCTCAATGTCACACTTGAATATATTCTGTGTTCCTCTCTATAATTTAAGCCTCTGCATCCTCAGCTGTGTCATTAAACCTCCATAAGGGTCTGATTGTGTCTCTGTGGTTGTTTCAGATCAACTTCCTAAACAGTGTGATCGTGGACCTCCAGCGGAAGAACGAGGAACTCAAGGTCAAGCTGAAGAAGATGGCTCTCGCTGAGTTCAATGGCAATGACGGCACAGATGGGTAAGATACACACACACACACACGCACACGCACGCAAACACAGGCACACACACACACACACACACACGCACACGCACGCAAACACAGGCACACACACGTTTAAACCACTTTCAACCTGTGATCCCTATTGGGACATGTCATTATTGGCGAATAATTTGGCGAATAATTTCATATATTTCTTTTTTGGTTTTTGTAATGTCCAAAAATAGGCGATCTATGAGCTCACAATGCTCCCGATCCTACATTAGCAACCGTAACTATGTGCGGAAGTCCGGTTAAGGTTTCAGCACAAGATAAAATGCCAAAAAGGTGTGCATATGGAAGTCTGACAACGGATACCCTCAAAGTTTAGAGGAGGGTGTCCTATATTTTTCTTTTTTCAGAAGCTCAAAGACACTAAAGGAGAGAGATGCTGTTGGCTGGCTCCAGCCAGAGAACAATCAATAACCAAATCATGCAAAAGAGGAGCGCAGTCCCACAAGCCTTGGCACACAAACACAACACAACACAACACAGCACACACTGCAGTGTGCACATGTTAACACCAAACAACAATCTCCGCCTACCTCACTTTGTTCCTGTTAGATTGGCACTGAAAACCATGACTGTGGAGAGACAAGCATGCAAGCAGCACACAATTACACGCACGCACACACACACACACTCAGTGACGTCCGTGACTCGCAGATTTTCCTCTGAAATCTCTCTCACTAAAATGGTTGAAAGTGACTGACATGCCAGTGTCTGTCATGGTGGGCGAAAGATTGACAGGCGTAGCAACAGTTACTAACAGGGGCGGGACTTAGGGAAGGGCGAATTCCCAAGTCCCCTTGTAGTCCCTTATTACATTGTTTCTCAACGTCAGGTTCGAGGACCACCAAAGGGTCCAAATGAAGGCTTAATTAGCATGTAGAAAGGCTGTTTTTAAAAAATGTGGATATTCTAAAAATAATTTGTAATTTGTCGCCAAAGTGTGTTCCAGCCAGGTACCCTCAAGGTTCCTTGAGGGGGTTCCAAATGGCCCCTTACAGGAACAGTGTATAAATATGAACACTCTCAGAGTTATGTGGGTCCTTGAAATTAAAAAGTTTGAGAACCACTGTGCTACACTAAATGGAACAATTTCTTTCCAATATGGCTGCTGTGCATACAGCCTACTAGGTATGCTTTGAAGCTGTGCTCTTTCATTCTTCATTCCCACTAAACCCATCTCTCTCCTCTCCTCTCCTCTAGTCTGGAGGAAGGAGCGTCGAAGCGAGAGAAGAAGGCTCCGCCGCGTCTGTTCTGTGACATCTGTGACTGCTTCGACCTCCACGACACCGAGGACTGTCCCACCCAGGCCCAGAGCCCCGACTCCGTCCCGCACTCCACTCACCACGGCAACGTGGCGGACGAGAGGCCCTACTGCGACATCTGCGAGGCCTTCGGACACGCCACGGAGACGTGCAACGATGATCAAACCTTCTAGAGCTTTTCCACAGTGATTTAACCTGCTATCCCCTACCCTTAAATACTGATTTAACCCACTATCCCCTACCCTTAAATAGTGATTTAACCCACTATCCCCTACCTACCTTTAAACAGTGATTTAACTATCTCTAACCCTTAACCACTTAAGCCCTCTAGTCTTAGAAAAACAGACTTCAGTTACAACTGTTCATTTTTTCCGTCCACACCAAATCTCTTTGCCAAAAATAGCCGATCTGCAAGCTCAAAACGCATCGCAAAGCGACACGTTTTGAGCTTGCGGATCGGCTATTTTTGGTTCCGCTCAGAATAGGAGTGCTGGGGTTCAAGTGGTTAATAACATATTTTTTCACTTTTAACCCATTCCTTTTTTCTTCTCCTCCTAATTATAATTCTGACATTAGGTCCTGCAGAGCCAAACAACAGATTTTTCCATATATATTTTTTTATCTTGTATTTATATATATATATATAGTATATAACTGTTGTGAGGTGTTTTGAATTCTTCACTCCACAAAAAGACTCTTTAAACTTTTAACATAAGCTAAAATGATCCGAGGACAATGCTTTATTGCAATATTTATCCAAATATGCTGCTGTAGTGCAATATTAATGTGTGGAAGAAATAAGCGACACATCCTCTGCACTTGCCGTTTTATGCTTAATTTATAATGTTGTGCGGCGGTGTCGCGTGTCAAAAAATAGCCGATCTACGGGCTGATCTGGGGCTATTTTCGGCGTGCGGCTCTAGCGCGCAACAAAGTATAAGTCGGGCTTTCGTTTTTTAACGTGTGATCTTTTTGCATTGTATCGTGTTTTTAAAATACCGCAGTGGGCTGACGTTTGACCTCAGTTCCTATTGTGTTTTATGTGTTGATATTAGAAAAAAAACAGGGAAAAAAGTCGAGGATGCACAGGAACAAATGAAAGGAACGTTGTAGCGATAGACTGCCTCTGCCTTGCTACTAGCTTCCTGTCATCCTTCTCACATTCCATTGTCTCTGAGGCTAAAATCTAATCCTACAATATGACTGCCATTTTCAAATGTAATCGGGCAACAACGGTGGCCTTTTTCAGTGTATTAACTTAGCTATTAACCCATGGGAAGCTATTTTAAAACCGCAATCTGGAACTTATTTTAATGCTAAATGACATTTTAACCTACCTGTATGGAAGCATATGTTAAAGCTGCAATCCATAACTTTGTGTGTGTGGAACGCAATTGTTTTGTAGAGCATGTCAATACAATATGACAAACTTTTATTGAGACATTTAGATCCTGTGGTCCAGTAGGGCCACTACTGGTTGACAGGAGGTATTGCATGAAGCTCAAAATGTAATATCTTGCCCTCCCAAACAGGCTTTCTGTCTTATAGCTCAGCAGTAGACATTTCGGCACTCGGGTAGGACATGAAAGTTATGGATTGCGTCTTTTATACAGCATAACTAGCACATCATTGCTGTCGTTCATAAACCTTTTGCCTCCATAATTTCAACTTTATATGTATTGTTTCGTAATATAATGCCCTACTTTATCATTTAAGAGTGTCCCACAAAATTACTGAAAATATATTTTCACTGTTTTTAAAACGTTTTTAAAATGACAAACAAGCAACGGTTGTGGACATACAAGGTTTCCACCCAGTGGTTTGAGGTGGTCTCCCTACGACATTTAGACCCTGGTGCAGTGGTGGATAGTACATTTACCGTACTCAAGTACTGTACTTAAGTACAATTTTGAGGTATACTTTACTGAAGTATTTCCAATTTTCAATAATTTTGCTTCTACGCCACTACGTCTCAGAGGCAAATATTGTACTTGTTGCTCCACTACAATTATTTGAAAACTTTAGTTACTAGTTACTTTGTAGATTTTAATTATTATTACAAAAAATACATTAACCTCTTCAGACCTATATATTTTTGGCTATTTTCAAAGGATTTTTATACATTTGAAAACTTGTTAAATGGGACCTTTTACATAATGATGAGTACTTTTACTTTTGGTACTTTAAGTACATTTTGATGCCAATACTTTTGTACTTTTACTCAAGTACATTTTTAATACCTAACTTGTACTTGTAACAGACTATTTCTACAATAGGGTATTGTTACTTTTACTTACTGTAAGTACAAAATGTGATTACTTCCATCACTGCCCTGGTGTGTGGTAGGCCACCTACTGGTTGACAAATAGTACTGCCTGAAGCTCACATGCACAATATGGCCAAGTGGGGATTGCCTCTTGGATGAGAGGTAGAAACTTGAAAGACGTTGGATATCTCACGTAAAAGTGACAGATTGCAGTTTTAAGTATGTAGTAGTATTCTATAGTACTTAATGAATAATCTATTACTTGTAATGTAATTACAGTGGTCCAGTGACTCAATGTAAGCACAAACAATTCCATTTGAAAAATTGGATCGCTGACATTGCGGCGTCAGTACGTTAGGCATTAGGAAGCATGTTTAGTTTTTTCTACTTCTGTTTTTACTGAGATGGACTTTTGAAAGGAAGGGAAGGGAGTGTCGTCTCCGGGGGATGGGGACATTACTTTTCTGCATGTAGCCTAGCAGATGGATGCTCAGATGGCTCAGAGGGGAGCTGTCATAGGGGTTAAGTGTCTTTGCTCGGGGCGCTTCATAGATTGGCGAGTCGAGGGTCGAACCAGTGACCTTCTGATTACCAGATTGGCTTCTCTACCCACTCGGCTACAGCCGCTAAAAATAACAGGCAGAGGAGAGAGGTTCCATCCAGCAGGGTGCAAATAATTTAGGTCAACGAGAGCGTGTGCGCTTCAGAGACGAGTGTCTCAATCACTACACAGTCAACAGCTGCAGAACATTCTCATTAAGTCATAATGCAGTATTCTTGTGTACTCATACTGTAGCACTCTTCCTACTGATTACACATACATTACAAATCCAATCGTTACAGAGGATTTGATTTAGATTGTGTTATTTCATGAGAGGCATCTAGAGCGGGCTAGTGTGAGAACAAACAGGCAAAATCCAGGGTTCAAATTAATTAAGGTTGAATTTTTCCACACATCATTAACTCAGACAGGCCAACATGAGGGCAATTTGCAAGGACAACATAAAACGTCCCAAAGGGAGAATAATGTTCTTTAAGTCCAAATAATCTCCATACTTAATATAAATAGACTTGTCAGTCTTGTCCACTTTCAGTCCTTGGGCCCAGCTCTCAGCCCTCTCTGTCCTCCTTGCATTGTTTGTTCCCTCCCTCATGTGCCTCAATCACCTACACCTGTCTGTGTGTTGAAGCCCTCTGGGAGTTGTAGCTTTAGTGTGTTGGAATGTAGCATTCTTCTACCACCTGTCCCCTTGTGATGCCACAATTGTAATGAAGTAGAAGTATGTAATTTATTTTCTGGTAATGTGGGGTTAATTATGGGCGTTCATAGACTAAATAACATGTAGCCTAATGATTCAGTTATAATACATCGTACGACGGCATCGCACGTTGACAATAGCTGATCTACAAGATCACAGCGTGTTGCATCGCACCATGCTGTAAGCTTGTAGATCTGCGCTTTTTTTTAGCTTGTATTTTCGGAGTGCAACACCATCGTACAACTTATAAATCGTGCTCAATGCTTGTGGGGCGGCCGTAACCGAGTGTGTATATCAGGCCGTCTGGCAATCATTAGGTCACCGGTTCGCTTCACGGCTCCCGCCCAATGTCTACGTGCCGAAGCAAGTGTCGCTGAGCAAGACACTTCACCCCCTAACAGCTCCCCCCGAGCGCTCATCGTAACCATCTGAGCAGCCCACAGCTGGGTGAAGCTGAAACGGAATTTGCCCCTGGGGATTAACAAAGGTTCCGGAAACTCACTGAGATAAAGACTATAGAGAGTATTAGTGTTTTCTGTAGTAGTAAAGACTATAGAACATACCCAGACCTCTAGCAACGTGCACTGTTCACTTTAAAGAGTCAATATCAAGAATTCAAGACACATAAATTACATTTATAAGGGTCAATGCAGATGACATGTACTGTTCAAATCACTTATAGAGTTCATCCTTCAATAAGTGTACCTGTATAGCAATGTGTATTTGAATCATCCTCTTGTTCTTAAGCACATGTTTAGATCACATTGAATCTTACAATTTAACAACGTATAAAAACGTATCGTTGGCACTCGTCTTTGTAAATATGGATCAGAAATGTCCTGATAGATGTGCACACAGTGTCATGGACCAGAGAAAGATCTTTTCTTTTTTTTTTTCTCTTTTTTTTTGATTTTCAACATTAAAAACATTTCACATTTCATTGCCCCATGCCTTCCCCACCAACACAAATACAAGTTTTCCACTTTCTCTCTCTCCTTGTCTCATAGGTCTCTCAGTTCATTGTTTCATAATTTCTTCATACCCTCAGTTATTTTACATAAAAGGAAAAAGAGTAAAAGACAAACACAAAAACAAAAAACTAAAAAACTAAAAACAAAACAGTAACAAGATCTTTTCTGTATATGGTATTTTATTTTCTGCCCTATTTACAATGTATAATAATCCACTCCACGGACAAACACACATGTATAGATATTACACATTGTGTAATTTCTACTTTGATGTGTCTATAATTAGCACAGTTGTTTTCTATCTTTACGCTTTCAGGCACTAACTATAAATGGTTTAACATTTTAACAGTAAGTGTTGCAAACCCTTTACAGATGTTGAAGTATTGTATAATGTCCGTTTTCTATGTACTGTTATACTCCTAATAGTTCAATACAAATGCTATGAAACACTTACATCATTTCTGGCTGTTTTTTTTTATCATATGTTCTTTCTAGTCTACAAGAGAACACGGCTTAACTAATTCAAGCAATGGAGTCTTACCTCCATTTTGTCAGCAGCAAGGGCTGTGATGCTGTATATACCACTATTTCTCAAAGTGGTATAGGACCAGGGGTCCTTGAGTGGGTTCCAAGGGGTCCCCAGCTAAATGATCGATGGTTATGAACCAAATGGACCCTTGTGACAGTGTACCTCCTCACGGGTCCATTTGGTTCCATTTGCAAGGCCTACACCAGTCACTGGCGCAAACAAAACGCTGATTGTTAAAAATTGTAGTTATTAAATAATGTTGCAGTTGTTAGATATTATCACTAAACATCATTATAATAAAATGAAATAGATTGCCGTTATTAAACATATTGTAAATTGTGTTGCTGACAGTTGAATCATGAGATCTTTATATGGCTTACACTGTGTGTGTGTGTGTGTGTGTGTGTGTGTGTGTGTGTGTGTGTGTGTGTGTGTGTGTGTGTGTGTGTGTGTGTGTGTGTGTGTGTGTGTGTGTGTGTGTGTGTGTGTGTGTGTGTGTGTGTGTGTGTGTGTGTGTGTGTGTGTGTGTGTGTGTGTGTGTGACCACAGCATTAACCCGTTAATGGTGGGCTATCACTTCGTGCCGCGCTATGAGCTTGTAGATCTGCTATTTTTGAAAAATCTAGAAAATGTGTGCAAATGTTTGAATATATTTTTTTTTTACATTTTTAACTCAAATCTTTGCTTCTTGGGGTCCCTGGAACTAAATACTTCCAAACAGACTAGGCGTCACGCCTGTGGAGCTATGCAGTGCACTTCCTCTCTGTTATCTTTTATCTAATCTGTTATTTCCTGAGAAGTAGTTTCAGGGTTTCTCTGGTTAACACACAGGAAGAACCTTTAAAATAAACACTTCTGCGCGTACAGGTTAGTGGCCGGTGGGTATCGGTGTGTTAAATCACTTCTGTGAAATTGGTGAATTTAAAAAACTTCACAACCACAGTTTTCTCACTCACTCAAGCTTTATCAAACGTCCCTTAGAAACATTTAAAGATACAAGACAGACAGACTAACTGGAATTAAAGCAACCACCAGAGCCTGTGGAGTTGAACCTGTGACAGTACAGCGGAGCGTTGGAATGGCATCAGCTGTAATGCGCGTGTTGTGTCTCAGCGTGTGTCTGTCAATCATGCAGTGCAGTATGCACGAAACACACAAATTGAACACATCTCTGAAAAGCCTCTTTTCGCAGTATGTAAGTACTTTTACTCGGGTTGACCGGGCCTTTGCAGTCTGGGCTTCTAGGTTTTAGAACGCTGAGGATCTAAGGCTTGCAAAATCAGTGTCATCTTTTAAATCTTTTAAAATGTAACTTTCCTCTTCTACCCCGGATTTGAAAGCGGTTCCCTGCGCAAGCACTGACATTTTTACCATTGAGCCAATAGAGCCTGCCTGCTTGCTCAGGGGATACATTTAAGCTTGACCCATCAGGTCAAACTTTGTGTCAGATCCTGTGTCTAGGTGAGACATGACCTTGGCTTTGACACAATCTAAATGCCTTAATAAAAGAGCAGGGAGACAATATACAACCACCCCAATTGTACAAGTTATATTGTATTAACATACTCTACCATATAGATTGGACACAATTAAATTGTATTCATTTAAAAAAGTTACATAGTGCTGCTTTAAATCACCTTTAAATCCATGTTAAGTCGTTTTCTTAGTCTTCTTGCCAGTTTTAGCGTTTTCATTGAGTTTATCTGTTTATATCGGTTTCTGTGGTTTTATATCATGTTTTATTCACTGATCTTATGCTATAGTTTTATCTCTTGGTTATTATGCTGCTCTTTTACCTTGTTCTGTTGTATTCTGTTCTGTTTGTAAAAGCGCTCTAAAAAATATATTAATTATCATTGTCATGATGTAGGCTATACTGCTGCTATGTTGGCCGAAACATAATTGTGCAGTTAATAAGACTTCATAAGTCCTATTCCATTTGAATTTAATTCATAAATCTAATCAATCATTTCCCCCGGTGACTATATTTTCAGCTGGACCTTTCAAATCCTCTCGTGCTTATGCAATATGCAACATAGACAATAACCATGCAATAATATTTAGTTACATTACCTATTTCAAGCATCTTTGATTTGAAATAGATTTGCATACTGTACTAAAATTAATGGAACCCAACCGCTTCTTTCTAACCACGTCATGCTTTGGAAACTGATCAGTAGTAACGTCAAATATACAGTGAGTCATAGTTAATAAACTAAACATGCCAGACCACCAATGCGGCCCTTTAAGTTTAACCATAACCACAACCTAACTCTAATTATAACTATATTCAGCCATTCATTTTTAACATGTATAATGAGAAACAAATCATAGAATTTCCTTTACAGGATCTTCAACCATCAGCACTGTATTTTATTTTACTATATGACCAAGCTTTATTTATTTATCAGGAACAGTGCACATTAATCAACATGTCAGTTTTTCACATCCACGTAAATGAGCCAGAGTTAGCAGAGTTGGCTCATTTTCATCTGTAGTCCCTGAGCAGGCTGTTAAAAAATGGTAGTATAGTTATCCATAAACAGACCTCATCATCAACAATACAAGACAAGTAGACATAGTACAGAAGACAAAACAAATACAGTAAAATATGAGATGACACACCAGTGGTTAATGGAACTGATAATTACCCATGATTACAAATTTGGTTAGCTTTAAGCCATCTCTTAAGGTTGAACTTGAAGGTCAAATAGTTGGTGGTCTCTCTTACTTCGATAGGGAGACTATTCCAGTGATGGGAGGCTCTAACAGAGAAGACTGTTTCACCAAACACACTCCGTCTGAATGGTACATCGCAGTCCCCTATGGTAGTTGCCTTGTTGTTCTGTCACCAGCTTAACCCTAACCTTAACCTTTAACCTTCAATCCTAACCAAAATGTCCTCAATTTATGCAACTTCCGCATCTTACTATCCTTGTGAGGACATTTGATTCTCACAAAGATAGCACTGCAAGCACACACACACACACACACACACACACACACACACACACATACACACACACACACACACACACACACAGAGTTACAAACTGTACCATGTTTGTGTTTGTTGACTTCGCAGAGAGTTTCAAACAAAGACAGAATGTCTGGAGCTCCTGTGTTCGCAGTTGACCTCCTCAAAGACACAGAGAGACGGGTACACACACACACACACACACGCACGCACACACGCACACACACATATCACATACTGTATTTACTATACTGTATATCTTTCTCTGTCAGTTTGGTGAAAAAAAGGTCCTAATGGTCGGTATTTTGGAGGTATATGAGAAGATGATTGGTCAGATGTTGGACCATAGACTTGGAGGCCAGAGTGGGGCCGGGGGCTTGCCTGCCGGCTCTGGCCAGGAAGGAGGGACCAAGGAGGCCCTGCTCTATGTGCTGGGAAAAGTCAGAGATCTGCTGGAAAGTAAATACCAGGATTCCAGTCTGTTAAAGAAACTGATGGTGGATCTACAGACTATAAAGGTAGACAGACACTTTTGATTGATTGAATACTTTATTAGTCAGAAATGTAAACAGCATGTGGTACAGTCAGACATTAAGGCAAAAAAAAGTCCTGGGGACTTGTTTCCTTTGTGGTCCTATCTCCTATGTATTCAATGCATCAACATAGCATAAAGAATTAACACAATAATACATGTCATCAACAATTACAAAAACACTATAAGGAACGGGCGTAGTGACGTCAGAGTTAAGATTCTCTGTTAACTCCGCCTACTTTCTATGTCTAGCAGGCAGCAATGGTACCCGTGACCAGTGGAGTGCAGACAGTGTACATTATTTTCCATCTCTCTTATATCTCTAACTTGTCTGTCTCTCTAATTTAGCAATGGTATGATGGTGCTGCGTTGTCGGACGCAATAGCAAGTGTGAACTGGAACACTATAAAAATGAAGCTTAAAAATGGGTACTTTCTCCTGATTGGCTGAGATTTTGACACCTACCGGAAAATGTATTTTCTGTTTATTAAAGAGCTGGAGAGACGGGGAGACTCCTGTTACTGAACAAACACTCTATAGCAATGATTACTATCAGAATATAGTGCTTTAACCTTTTAACAAAATACTTTTTGTTTCAACCCCAAAAATATCACTTACCCTACCTTTAAGTAAAAGTATCAATACTGCAATGTAGAAACACTACACTAGAAAAATACCGGTAATCAAAATTGAGTAAAAGTACAAAAGTATTGGCATCAAAATATACACATTGAATGCCAGAGTTATTTCATATTTTTTAGCTGTTTTATGCCAGAGGTTTTTCATTGAGAAAAAAAAAAGTACTCAGGAGCCGAGATACAGCATTTTTAAGTTTTAAGTTAACAAGGAAGTGGATGGGAGTCTAAATCTTCTGTGAGTCATATCTCCTTGGTCTTTGGGTCAAATTATTATTATTATTATTTTTTTAAACGCATCAATGCGTTCTTGGCACACAAGTGATGGATTCAAAAGAACGCATCGATGCGTTCTTGGCACTGTATGTGTTAAAGTAGGCTACCAAAAGTAAAAAATACTCTATATTATGTATCACGTTTCACAAGGTATCATATGTATAAAATGTATTAAAATCTTTGACACACACACACACACACACACACACACATAGACAGACACACACAGACAGACAGACAGACAGACAGACAGACACAGTCAGAAACTGACATGCACACTGACAGACACGGGAAGACAGACATTGACAGACAGACCGACTAACTGTCTCTCTCTCTTTCAGACTAAAAGTACACTGATCCAGAATAAGGCGCTACATGAGTTTTCCTGGCTGTATCAACTAGCTGTGGCTGTGTCCATGCCCCACCCTAACCATGGTAATGACCTTGAGTAGTGATCCTCAGCACATGAGCTGAGGTGATCTAGTACCATATAAAAGCAGTGTATTTGTCTGTGTGCCACCCTTATAGCACTGACGAAGGTCCTGGGAGGACTGAAAAGTTTGCTTTTTTATTTACTTTTGAGCACCGAGCACAAGATGAGCGTCATAAAATAAAGAAAAAATATTTTCTTTAAGTCTGTGTAAGGAGTTTTCCTTAACTTCTATGCAGTGAGCGAGTCTCCTTTTGCCAGTTTACCTTTATGTTTTTGAGACCACTGCAGTCAACCTTGACCAAAGCACAAAGAAAGGCGCAACACTTTTCCCTGTTCTTTTGTATCAACTAGCCACCACACTGATTCAGAAGAGACGACGACAACAAGCCCCATTATTGGAGGACTCTGGTGACTCTGTGATGAACAGAGCTTTGAAAAACCTTTTATCTCACTATGTAAGTATTTTTAAGTAGTAGTACGATCAATTCTACTACTACTGCTACAGTGTGTTCAGTGCTACTACTATTGTAACTATTACTACTAATACTATTACTGCCACCACTTCTACGCAGAGTCGATCCGTGCTTCTGCAGGGCCCTAGGCGAGATGTTGAAAAAGGGCTCCCCAATCATAATTTAAATGAATAGTCCAGTGTCCACTTTAAAACTCACTGTATGCCATTGCTTATTACGCACATTTTGTGTTAAGTTCTACATTATTCTTGTAAGGACATTTGATTCTCACAAAGATAGCAATACACGTGCACGCTCGCACACACACACACACACACACACACACACACACACACACACACACACACACACACACACACACACACACACACACACACACACACACACACACACACACACAGAGCTATAAACTGTATCATGTTTGTTGACTTTGAAGAAAGTTTCAAACAGACAGAAGAGAATGTCCGGATCTCCTGTGTTCTCAGTTGACCTACAAGATAGAAAGATAGAGGATAACATGTATTTACTATACTGTGTAGAGAGCTACAAAATGAACTGTATCATGTTTGTGTTTGTTGACTTCGTAGAAAGCTAACAAACAGGGAATTACTGGATCTCTTCATTTCTCCATTAACTTTCTACAAGACAGCAACAAAGAGGTGTGTGTACACACACACACACACACACACACACACACACACACACACACACACACACACACACACACACACACACACACACACACACACACACATCCCCCATAAACACCTATTTACTATATATCTTTCTCTCTTTCAGGATTGGGAAAAGAAGGTCCTAATGGCCAGAATTTTGAAGGTATATGAGAAGATGATTGGTCAGATGCCGGACCAGAGTCTTGGAGGCCAAGATCAGACCAGGGACTCGTCTGACGGCTCTGCCCAGGAAGGAGAGGCTGAGATCAGGCAGAACCTGGTCTATGTGCTGGGAGAAGTCAGAGATCTGTTGGAACGCGAATACCATGGATTCAGTGATTTAAACGAACAGATACTGGATCTACAGAATATACAGGTAGACAGACATACTGATAGACACAGACAGACAGACAGACAGACAGACAGACAGACAGACACAGTGTGTGTGCGCGCCGCACACTGACTGACTGACAGACTAACTGTGTCTCTCTCTTACAGACTAACGATACACTGATCCAGAACAAGGCGCTACGTGAGTTTCCCTGGCTCTATCAACAAGCCAACCACCTGGTTCAGCGGAGACGACAACAAGTCTGCTCTAAGGACTGCTCTTTGAGTTTCAGAATACTGAAATGATATTTATGATTTTTGCAAATTTGTAATATAGTCATATTTATCAATAACATTGATTTAATATTTTTTTCTTTGACTTCTAATTTATTTATTTTTTACACAGGTTGTAGGTTTACTTTTATCTAAGAGGCCAATTATTACAGAAATACAGACCACAATCACAACATTATATGAATTTGGATCTTTCTTACCTTTTGAACGAGGTTAATCAACATCATTTTTGCCTGTTTGTTAAATATTTAGACCGAATCATGTGTTTAGAGTTCAGCCATATAATATAACCAGTGGCCTGCTTCCCTCTCCCAATCCATGCAGTGTGATGAGTGAACTTGTAGATGGGATATTTGTGGCACGTGACATAATCATATGACAAACCATGAACCATGCTCAATAATACCACAGGTTCCAGAACCTCTCTAAGACAGGGATCTTCAACAGGGGGTCCGGGACCCCTGGGGGTCCTCAGAGTTACTACAGGAGGCCACCAAATCTTTGTGTGATTGATAGGATATTCTTTTTACATTAACCACTTGAACCCTAGCATCCCTATTCTGAGGAGAACTTTAGCCAAAAATAGCAGATGGTTTAACATTTCGTGTTGCAAACCCTTTACAGATGTCAAAGTATTGTATAATGTCTGTTTTCTATGTACTGTTATACTAATAGTTCAATACAAATGCTATGAAACGCTTACATCATTTCTGTCTGTTTTTGTTTTCATATGTTCCTTCTAATCTACAAGAGAACACGGCTTAACTAATTCAAACAATGGAGTCTCACCTCTATTGTGTCAGCAGCACGGGCTGTGATGCTGTATATACCACTGGTTCCCAAACGTTTTAGCTTGAGACCCAAAAGAGAAATTAGACATTTCTCCACGACCCAAACTAGTGAAAAAAGCAGCTCTACAAGCTCATAACGCGTTGCTTCGCGCTACGTTGTGAGCTTGTATATTTGCTATTTTCCCTACTTTTTTTTAAATGGAAATTATTAGATTTTATTTATGAAATATTTACTTTTGAAAAATTATGGATTTGTGTTTAATTGATGATATTTTTTTTTTACATCATTTGAAGTAAACTATGTATATTTATTTTTATGTAGGAAACGGAAAAAATAAGATATTTACTCGCGACCCATAAAAACCACAGATATGTCCCGACCCAGTGTTTGGGAAATTATCAAAGTGGTGTAGGACCAGGGGTCCTTGAGGGGGTTCCAAGGAGTCCCCAGATAAATGATTGATAGTTATGAACCAAATGGACACTTGCCCGAGAGTGTACCTCCTCACGGGTCCATTTGGTTCCATTTGCAAGGCCTACACCAGTCACTTGAGCAAACTAAATGCTGATTGTTCAAATATGTAGTTATTAAATAATGTTGCAGTTAGATATTATCACTAGACATATTGTAGTTTTCAAACGTTATTGCAATATTGTAAATATTAGATTGCAGTTATTAAACATAACATAAATTGTGTTTTTGACATTTGAATCACAGGTGTGTGTGTGTGTGTGTGTGTGTGTGTGTGTGTGTGTGTGTGTGTGTGTGTGTGTGTGTGTGTGTGTGTGTGTGTGTGTGTGTGTGTGTGTGTGTGTGTGTGTGTGTGTGTGTGTGTGTGTGTGTGTGTGTGTGTGTGTGTGTGTGTGTGTGTGTGTGTGTGTGTGTGTGTGTTTTTTTGGGACCAGAGCATTAATTTGGAGCCACAGAGAGAGACAGATAGACACTGCTAGACCAGTGGTTCCCAACATTTTGTCCTTGGACCCCCGCTTACATAATATTATTTTATTTGTATTGCACTTTTCATTCACAAGGAATCTCAGAGTGCTACATAGTCAAAAGCATGAAATCAATCACAAAAGGCACAAACAATTGTGTCAGGCACAGAAGGATATTGCTGACAGTCGCAACACACAATTTAACATGAAAACTGCTTCCTAAATAGAAAGGTCTTTAGTCCTGTCTTAATCTGACAACATGGATGAAAGCAAGGTATGATTTTGTGCAACATACAGTAGACTACAAACAGACGATGCCCTGTTATCTTTTATTTAATCTGAACATTAAAGTGTCAATAGCTGAGAAGTAGTTTCAGGGTTTCTCTGGTTAACACACAGGAAGAACGTTTAAAGTAAACGTGTGTGTGTGTGTGTGTGTGTGCGTGTGCGTGTGCGTGTGCGCGTGTGCGTGCGTGCGTGCGTGCGTGCGTGCTACTGTGCGTCACAGTGCGTGCATGCGTTAGTGGTCGGTGGGTATGGGTGTGTTATATCGCTTCTGTGAAATTGGTGAAATTAAAGAACTTCACTAACAGTTTTCTCTCTCTCTTTGCCCCTGGGGATTGATAAAGTTCTACGGTCCTACAATTTCAATTCAATTTCATTAAAGTGTCAAATCACAACAAGTTGTCTCAAGACACTTTACATGTAGAGAAGAGACCCGACAATCCCACCCTGAGCAAGCAATTTTGCGACAGTGGCAACGAAAAACTCCCTCTTAACTGGAAGAAACGTCAGGCAGACCCTAGCCTAGGCTCTAGGGTGGCAGCCTTCTGCCTCGACCGTGTCGGGGGAAAGAAGAGAGAGAGAGGGAGAGACAGAGGAGAGACAGAAAGAGATACAGTACAAGTAGTAACAATAACAATAGTAGCAAATATAATAGTGTAGTATATGATAATATAATATAGTACAGCAATAATGTGTATGCAGTATATAATGGTATAATATAAGAATGTTAAGATCATATACAGTATAGTGTAGTGGTATAGTGTAGTGTAGTAGAAATCCACGGTCGTGCTCCATGGAGAGGCCCGGTCCGCAGTCACAGTCTTGAGCCGCAGCTGGGGGTCCGTAGTGACAGTCCATGGGACTGCGACGTGGGAGACAAAAGAAACTCCGGGGAGCGGGTCCCCGGGTGTAGACAGGTTTCAGAAACTATGTGAAAGTTATGTGTGCTGAGGTGACCACCTTACCACTTATTCACCGCTGCTCAGTCATGTAATTTTAAAGTAATCCCCCAATTCATGGATTCATTTGGAGCATGTAGGGACCTTTAAGGGACTCTAACTCTGAGATAATTCAGATTTTATATAATAGATCTGCGGTCTCAGAGATAGAAAATTGTATCAAATGGGGGTCTGTGGCCTAATGCCTATCAAACGGAGAGTCCTTGGAATTAAAAAGTTTGAGAACCCCCATGTTTAGATCATATTGAATCTTACAATTTAACAACGTATAAAAACGTATCATTGGCACTCGTCTTTGTGAAATGTCCTGATAGATGTGCACACTGTGTCATGGACCAGAGAATGATCTTTTCTGTGTGTACAGGTTGGTGGTCGGTGGGTATGGGTGTGTTATATCACTTCATGTGAAATTGGTGAATTTAAAGAACTTTACAACCACAGTTTCTCTCTCTCACGCACACACACACACGCGCACACACACACACACACACACACACACACACACACACACACACACACACACACACACACACACACACACACACACACACACACACACACACACACACACACACACACACACACACACACACACACTCTCTCTGACCTTTGACACGATATAAATGTCTCAATAGAAGAGCAGGGAGACATACAACCACCCCAATTGTATAAGTTATATTGCATTAACATACTCTACCATATAGATTGGACACAATGAAATTGTATTCATTAAAACATATTACATTACATTACATTACATTACATTACATTACATTACATTACAGTCATCTAGCAGACGCTTTTATCCAAAGCGACTTACAATAAGTGCATTCAACATAGGTAGGGAACGAAAACTACTAATCACCAGAAGTCTTAAGTGCATTTTCTGCAAAAACAAGCAACCAAGAGCTATACCTAGCGCTAAGGTAAAAATTATATCAGCTACCTATTTCCTTAAACAGATGAGACAAAAATAGCAAAATCAAATGAGCAGGAGCTAAAACAAATAAGTGTATCGACTAAACAAGATCCAATAAAACAATACAACAATAAAACAAGCGTTCGTACAACTAGTTAACAACAAGTAGGCCAGGCAGAGAGGATGCGTAGTGTTTCCTGTAGAGGTGGGTTTTCAGCCTGCGGCGAAAGATGGGCAGTGACTCTGCTGTCCTGACATCAGTGGGAAGTTCATTCCACCACTGTGGGGCCAGAATAGAAAAAAGTCGTGACCGTGTGGATCGGCCAGAAGGACCCTTGAGTGACGAGGCAATCAGTCGCCCCGAGGTGGCAGACCGAAGTGGTCGGGCAGGGGTGTAGGCATCGACCATAGCCCGGAGGTAAGAAGGAGCTGTTCCTTTCACTGCCCTATAGGCTAGCACCAGGGTTTTAAACTGGATGCGAGCCGCTACGGGGAGCCAGTGTAGAGAACGGAGAAGGATAGTTGTGTGGGAGAACTTGGGGCGGTTGAACACCAGACGAGCCGCAGCTTTCTGAACAAGCTCCAGAGGTCTGATGGCAGATGCCGGAGCACCAGCAAGGAGGGAGTTGCAATAGTCCAGGCGGGAGATGACAAGAGCCTAGATGAGCACCTGGGCTGCCTTCTCCGTGAGGAAGGGGCGAATCCTTCTGATGTTGTAGAGGAGGAATCTGCAGGACCTTGTCACTGATGCAATGTTTGCCGAGAACGACAGTTGATCGTCCAGGGTCACACCCAGATTCTTCGCAGTCCGAGTTGAGGTCACCACAGCATTATCAATGGTGATGGCCATGTCTCGGTGCGGACAGCCCTTCCCCGGGAGGAACATCAGCTCGGTCTTGTCCAGGTTGAGCTTCAGGTGGTGCGTCGACATCCACTCCAAGATGTCAGCCAGACAAGCAGCAATGCGTGCCTCCACTTGGGTGGGTACATAGTGCCGCTTTAAATCACCTTTAAATACATGTTAAGCCCTTTTCTTAGTCTTCTTGACAGTCTTAGCGTTTTTATTGAGTTTATCTGTGTTTATTTTATATCTCTGTTTCTGTGGTATTTTGTTTTACACTATATCATGTTATATTATTCACTGATCTTATGTTATAGTTGTATCTCTTATGGTTATTATGCTGCTCTTTTACCTTGTTCTCTTGTATCATTTTCATGATGTAGGTTACACTGCTGCTGAGTCAGTGTTGGCCGAAACATAATTGAGCAATTAATAAGCCTTTATAAGTCATATTCCATTTGAATTTAATTCATAAATCAATCTTTTCCCCATTGACTATATTTTCAGCTAGACTTTTCAAATCATCCCATATGCTTATGCAATAACAGACAAAGCAACATAGACAGACAATAACCATGCAATAATATTTAGTGTGTTACACCTATTTCAAGCATGTTTGATTTTAAATAGATTTGCATACTGTACTAAAATGAATGGAACCCAACCGCTTCTTTCTTCTTCTTTTTTTTACAAATCTCTTTTATTGATTTTAAGCAGAAACACAACGTGACAACGTGCGAATGATAATAATAACAGAAGAGGTCTGCAATTTTTTGGTACAAACAACATGGATGGTGAATACGATAAAAAAAAATAGAAAAAATAAAGACAAATACATACAGACAACAAAACAAGTGATAATATACAGTGTCAACCAAGACAACAGAAAACGAGAAATCAAAGAAAACAACTCCCACACTCCCACATTCAACCCAGGACAAGGAAGGGGGGAGGGGGGGTTGACAAGATTGGGGAGGAACCAACCGCTTCTTTCTAACCACGTAATGCTTTGGAAACTGATCAGTAGTAGTAACGTCAAATATACAGTGAGTCGAATATACAGTGAGTCATTTCTGGCCGAGTTGATTTTTTTCATAATGTTCCTTCTAAAGAGAACACTGCTTAACAAATTCCAACAACGTAGTCTTACCTCCATCATGTCAGCAGCAAGGGCTGCGATGTTGTGTACTGGACTCAAACGTTTTCATTTCGGGACCCGGTTTGGCATATAAGGGTTCTCAAACTTTTCAGGCTGTGACACCCCAAAATAATCAAATTTGAAGCACTTGGAATTCTAGGAGTTTAGGCATTATTTAGTTTGACTCTGTTCCACAGATAAGTTCACAACACCTCGCACCATAGTCAGCACCACATTCAGTACCCTAGTCAGCACCATAGTCAGTACCATAGTCAGTACCATAGTCATTACCTTGTTCAGCACCATATGCAGTACCATATTCAGCACCATAGTCAGTACCCTGTTCAGCACCATATGCAGTACCATAGTCAGCACCTTAGTCAGCATCATAGTCAGCACCATAGAGTCAGCACCATAGTCAGTACCATAGGCAGCACCATAGTCAGCACCTTAGTCAGCATCATAGTCAGCACCCTAGTCAGCACCATAGTCAGCACCATAGTCAGCACTAGTTCAGCAGCCACTGAGGTGGGGTGTGAAATGTGGTACTTTTTTTTTTTTTTGGTCCAAAATATTGTCTATATACATACATTCATGAAACCACCTGCTGACCAGCTGTCAGCGTTGAGCTTTTTTTTATATATATAGGGGGTATACGTGACCATTTACTTTTATTATTGAAATGTAATCTATAGGCCTAGTTAGTGTATGATATTCAACTTTGTTGCTAAGAGTTTAGTGTTGAGCAATTAGCATACTTAGTGTTATTAACCATGTATTGGTATGTATAAAAGATGTATACTTTGGGATATATAGATATTTTTTTTAAGGTGGTTTTAGGTCATTCAGTGCCTTAAGACCTATTTTATACTTTGGCTATTCTAAAACAGCCGATCTACAAGCTCACAACGCATTGCATCACAAGCTTGTAGATCTATAATTTATTATAATAATAATAATGAGTACTTTTACTTTGGTACTTTAAGTACATTCTGATGCCAATACTTTTGTAATTTTACTCAAGTATAATTTGGAATGCAGGACGGGTACTTGTGCCCGAGTATTCACTGTATTGCTACTTTTACCTAAGTAAAAAGACTTCTTCCATCACTGCTGAGCTGCCACAGGTTATATATAGCCTCTACATACTACAAACTCTAGTGAAGCCACAGGTTGAATGATAATCAGACCAGAACAGTTTTTTCCATACCACGACTCACTGTGTGTCAAATGTATTTCACAGTAAAATGTACATACATTTTAAATGTCCATGTTAACTTTACTGCATCCTTGTCATACTGCCTGTTTAATTGAGTAAAATTTTTAATTATGAAACTTTTCAATACTTAGTTTCTAAGAAGGGAGACGCATTGAACATAGCAAAAGTCAAGATGTATTACATACAACCAGGGCTGTTGCTGAAGTCCAAGGTCAAGGCACAAGACAAATCTGCCACATTTCATATCAAGTCCAGTTGACAAACTAACTGAACTAAAATTAGAAAAAGTGCTCCTCGGAGCACAGGTCTCGGCCAGGTCAGGTAGTTTCTTTCAAATCTCAAGTTCAGTCATTTGTGCTGTTGACCTGCAGTACATGCACATACATATTGTTCTATAATAATTTTTCTGACAAACCTGTTACTTCATGTCCAAACTTCCAAAATACTACAAAATGCTTTACTAAATCTGAAAAGGGTTTTGGGAAATGAGATATGAATGAGACTAATCTGTGAATTTTACTGACAAACATATTTGGCTACTATTCAAAGTTTTGGTCTCTGAATGAAAATTATGATGTATTTTGTAAACAAATCCCCCTTCCCTGAAACTATATACACTAGTATTTCAACTTGGATACCCTGTAGATTTTGTTTGCAAACATATCATATTCAAGCCCTGTCTGTGTGTGTAAACCAAACCAAACTCTCTCTCTCACTCATTTGTGTTTCTTTTGCCTATTTTTTACTGATGCCAATAATTTTGCATTATATTAACTATTGACATGATTATGTAATTCTTTGGATTAACTATTCTCAAGCTTTTGTCCCTCTCTTGAGCTCCATTGTTAGTAGCCTACTAGAGTGGCCTATCCCTATTTTAGTAGCCTTCAACTGTTCCCACACTCCGAAGAATCTGGGTTGTAGTGCCTATAATAAGCACAGAGCTAATAATTAATAAATAACAAACAACGATTACAGCCTCGAATAATACCACAAAGAATCAAAAGTTTTACTTGTTGGATGACTACACTAGTGGTCACACACATAATAGGAGCCTTTGCAGGCAAGCAGCCTTTGTTCTGTGATCACACACACAGCAGGGAGAAACAGGACGTCTGTCTCTGCCACTAGTACAGCTGCAGGGCCCTTTTAGTAGCTCCGGGTTTTACACTCGTACGTCGGTGTTGGAAAGGAATAGCAGATCTACAAGCTCACCACGCGTCGCGGATGCGACCCATGGGGAGCTTGTGAATCTGCTTTATTTCCCCCCGGGCACGCGACACCACCGTACGTAAACCTCTCGTCACCAGGCGTTCAGTAGCACCCGTGGAAAGCCTGGATGTTTCCATTCCGAATTAACCAGCTCGAGCTGGTCTAGAGCGGAGCCCGCCTACTGTATCCGGTACAATTCCCCATACACGGCATGTACCGTTTCCGTATCCGCCCCCCAGCAGCAGACCGGATCCGCAAAGTTCGTTGCAAAGCGAATTCGACCCACAGAAGCCTACCGTCGTACGGACGAAGCGCAAAAGTCGGCGCACGCGCGTTGGGGGCCATCGTGCAGTGTTGCCATGTCTTTTCATTATAAGCGACTTTGGGCTTGTTTTTCTGTTAAGTGGCTTGTAAATATTGGTAGTTGAGACGTTGCTTATTTTGGGCTTGCTCAGTGTAATGTTATTTAAACCAGTGGTTTTCAAACATTTTCATGTGAAGGACCCCCCAAATGAATATGTATTTGTCCACGGACCCCCATCTAAAAGTATTTTGTGACCCCTGTACGGGCTGTACCAGATTGGTGTTGTTAAAATGTTCAAAAAATATTCAAAATGTTTCACTTTTTTCAATATTTTTTGTTGTTGTTGAAAATAGCAGATCTACAAGCTCGTAAATCTACTATTTTCAAATATCCGATGCTGATGTGGCTAGTAGTCGCTTCTTTTGGGCTTGTTTTCCTAGACTTGGCTCCTTATTTCTCTCGCGACATCTGGCAACGCGGGCCCCCGTGTGTTTGCATTGTGTCTGTCTGGTGAGAACTGAAACTGCCGGCCGCGTCGCTGAGCCTTTAAAAAAATATCTCTAACCACCACCACCAAGCACCCGCTGCAATGTCGGGCAGGTCGGTCCGAGCGGAGACCCGGAGCAGGGCGAAAGATGACATCAAGCGGGTTATGGCCGCCATCGAGAAAGTACGAAAATGGTAAGAAAAAGGAAAAGAAAGGAAATTAAAAAAAAGCCCCACAGCCTTCGTTCGTTACCTAACACACGAGAAAAGGCTTGTTGGGGGAGGAGAGAGAGGGAACGAGAGAAGAACCCATAAAGACATTTTCAACGGCGCTTTTTTTTGGGTAGATGCAACTTCTTCAGGTGCACCGACCGGGGCGCACTTGCGCGACTTTTATTCGATTGACTTATTCGATAGCGATTGGATTTTTTTTATCGAATTTCTTTCTCCCCCTCCTCCCTCCTCCCTCCTCCCTCCACCACAAGGGAGGAGGAGGGTTGAACCCAACAGAGAAAGAAGAAGCCATGTCGTTGCAGTCACATGAAGCCATATTCCTTTCTCCCTCGCCTTGTTTGTGCTCCCTGCGACACCGGGGGAGGCGAGGCGACGCTCGGGACGACACTAAAAACCGTCCATGTCGTCGCCCCGGGAGACAATATTATGACGACGGCCGCTCTTCTTGAGTCAGGAGTAGTTTTAGTGCACCGTTTCCCAAACACCGGGTCGGGACCCATTCGTGGGTCGCGGACCAATTTGTATGGGTCACGAGTAAACATGCCTTTGTTTTTTGTTTCCTACATTTTGTTTTTGATTATTATTTCAAAATATGAAAAAAAAATCACCAGAAATGTACACATTTTCAGAAATTAAATACACAAATAAAAAATATATATATCTTTTTCAAAATAATAATAATAATAATACAACTTTTAAGAAGTAGTGAAAATAGCAGATCCACAAGCTCACAACGTGTCTCATCGCGACACGTTGTGCGCTTGTAGATCGGCTATTTTCACTAGTTTGGGTCCCGGGGAGACAGAAAACTCCTCTTTTGGGTCTCGAGCTAAAAAGTTTGGGAACCATTATTTTGTTTAGTGAGTGTGGAGTTTTAAATGAAGCGCTTTGAGTCGCACTGAAGGGCGGCCAGAGAGAATGAATGCTGCCTGCTGTCTGCACGGTGGGGGTTGGGAGAGAAGGGAAGTAAGGCTACTGATGGGAACATGGTGAAGTAGGCTACTTTTATTTTGCCATAGGCTTCTGTTTATTCAGCTTTCAGCATGATCACAGATGTTTAAAAAGACACTTGCCATTAAAACACTGGATCATTTTGCTGATTACAATATAAAACCAAAAAATGCAATTGCCTATCTAAAAATCTAATAACCTAGGCTAAGACACAAATCTAAAATCCATTATAATTTAAGTCTGCACATGTATAGGATTAGTGATTTCTTGTATCTCAGTTCTGTACTGGTGGTAACATGGTGAAGTAGGCTACTGACGGTAACATGGTGAAGTAGGCTACCGGTAGTATCATGGTGAAAACACCTAGTGACTCAGTATAAAGATCTATTGACATAAAATGACCCCCCCCCCCCCCGAGTTGTAATAAGACTTGTAATACAAAAAATCTACTTGCTTTTGGATGTGTTGTGTTCGTTAATAGAGGGCTTAGCTCCAAATGAATATACATTTTCTACAACTTAGATTTTTTTTGGTTTGTATTTCTGTAATAACAAGCTAACTGGCATCTAATCATGTTTGTAAGTTAAAGGCAGTGCAAGGCATGAATAATAATTTGATAATTGTGCAAGCATGAATAATAATTTGGTAATTCAGACAGTAATGTATTCCTAGATCCAAATTAATATAATAATGTTGCTACAAGATATTTTGGTTTGTATTTCTGTAATAACTTGGTATAGATAAAAAGTTAACTTACAAGCTAACTGGCATCTAATAATGTTTGTTAGTTAAAGGCAGTGTATGCATTTGGCTACTTGATTTCTCTTTTTTAATTGCTTGCAAGGTATATTTATGTGTTGTCTGCTGCTACTTGCCAGGGCAACATGGTTTTGTTTAGCTTTGATTAAATTACAACAGCTTCATTTAAAGATGTTTCGTGTCCACGGTAATGTCTTTATATTATACAGAGTCTCATTTCACTTTTGTGTCTTGCTAAATAGGGAGAAGAAATGGGTGACAGTCGGAGATACATCTCTTCGGATCTACAAGTGGGTCCCAGTGACAGAACCCAAATCCGATGATGTGAGTTAAACCCTTCCTTACCATACAACAAACACTCATGTTTTGTCGCATATATGCAATATGTACATATATTTGCCACATGAGATGGTGTCTAGACTATACATGCTGAAAAGGGACAAAGCGCTTTACGAAGAAGTGAAGTTTGAGAATGCTGAAGCAAGGCTCAAGTTTAGCTGAACCGTTGTGCTGATGAATATATGAAAAGATGAATGTGTCATGTGCTCTTGTTCTGGCTGCATTCATAATTGTATTATTACTATGTCTCCTCTTATACCAAGTAAAAGCATTTTCGCCCAGTTCCCACTGTTGTCATAAACATTTGGAAGGCACATAAGGCCCGAATCACTGATATTAGAGTGGCACTGAAGCATTGTTATTTAAAATTATTATTAGGCTATTACTTAAGTGTTTTTATGGTCGCAAAAAAAAAATCTGCTGTACTGGATTAGGTTCTTTGAATCACACAATATTTGCTCGTGTACAGTTAATATTGTTGTCTTTAGACATTAGGTTAGAGATGGTTAAGATTAGGTATATAATAAGGTTCATATGGTTGTGTTTGGGCAATAGTATGGTTTGAGTTTAGATATAAGGTTTTGTTTAGTTTAGTTTTAGGCATAGGTTTGGTGTTGGTCAGGGTAAGGATCTGGGAGGGCATTCATCAATCAGAGCACCCAATGGCCTTTTTATCCACTTAAACCCTCTAGTCTTAGTGAAACGTACTTGTCTTGGACTGTTTTCTTTTCTTCGTCAACACATGCTGTGGGTTCAAGTGGTTAACAATAATAATAATAGCTTACATTTATATAGCGCCTTTCAAGAGACCCGAGGACGCTTTACATTAAGAAATAGTCGTAATTGTCACAAATTAAACAATTAATTTCCAAAGAATTGGGTGGCCAACTGGCCATAGGCTGCCTTGGCCAAAGTATATTCTACCTACCTGCTGTAAATGCTCTAAAGATGGTCAAGGAATAATAACTGGGTAATCAGTGCTATAGGATCTTTACTCATAGGCATCAACTTCAGTAACTTTGGCGACTGTTAACCAAACTGAAGATTTCAGCAATTCTAAATGTATAATATCACTTCACAGTTATGTGAATATTAAAAGACGACACATTGTCTAACGACAGTATGGCTTCCCTGTGCAACTGAAAAGGCTTTCAGACAGCTAAATTAATGATCAGTTATCTGGACGTGATATGCATACTGTATGTTGAACGATGCCTACACAACCCGATGTGCGATCCCATGATTGCCACAACAAGTCTGGTATGGTGTTCATATAGTCCAAAGCATTCTGCACTCCATGCTAAATGGCACAAGTAGCACAGTTACATTCATTCTCAATAGAAGTGCTTTGGCTTTAACAATTTAACCCATATTATTCACCATTATCAATTTCTGCCATTCTAAATGTTGGAGAAATACACTTTGGGACATGGGGTATTTAGTTAATTATTTCAATTTAACATTGACATTTATTAGGGATAATATCTTCTTTTTTTTTTGCCAAACCTGCTATGGTTCCTTTCTCTTTTATGGTGTGGCTCTGTAGCAGTCTACAGTAGCTGTCTAAGATGGTCTTGTCTGTCTGTGTGTGTGGAGCTAACCTTGCAAACCACTTGACGGCTCGGCGCCAAAGTTCGTGTGCACCCTGCCTGTAGGCCAGATATTATTTTATACTTAAAAGAAAATATTAAAATGTAATAATTTAGTCAAAAGTAAAAATCAACAAAGATTTGATCGAGATCAAACCTTGCCCACATTTGGAGTCGTATGTCATAGATAAGTCATAGATGACTGACATCACAGGATCCACATTGGAGCCATTCCGTTCCCATGTGGATCCCGAGATGCACATGATTCAAATGTTTTTTATGTGCACATTAAGAGGAACACATGTACTACATCTACACAAACTGAGACTTAGAACATAAGATGTCTTTTATTGTGTTGAATAACTACAAACTATAATGTCCACTTTTTGAGTTGACACCATTTAGAATAGTGTCTATTCATGTTTATTGAACTTCCCTCCAAAGGTTAGCCTATATCTGAATTTCCGCATATCTCTGTTCGGTGCTTGGCCCTCGTAATTGCTACTTACATTGCTATTTAATTTTATCCTCATAACCTTTTGCGCTCAAAAGTTACATTTTTACTTACTCATTATCCACACATGCATAACTTAATTATTATTATTCCGTATTTGTTTTTAGAAGAACAAGAATAAGAAGAAGGGTAAGGATGAGAAGTATGGCTCTGAGGTGACCACTCCAGAGAATAGCTCTTCTCCTGGGATGATGGACATGCACGGTGAGTGTAATCACACTAGAACTTGATCTAGAAGCACTGGTTCTCAACTAGGGTCCTTGATGGGGTTCCAGGGTGACGCCAGCTAAATAATTAAGGAACCAAATAGAACCTTACGGGACTGTAACTGAGAGAATTGAACGATCAAGTTATAGTTAAACCTTTTGAAAAATGTGGAATAATTTTGAAAGAATTTACACAAATCTTCTCTTATGGGGGGTCAGAATCATCTTTATTGTCACACCACAGGTTTACAGGTGTAAAGAAGTGGGTGAAATAAATGTTTGTGCAAGGATCGTTTTTGTTGTTTTCAGGAAGAGAAAAATAAAAGTAAGAGGGCGGACGGCAGGGAAAGCAAGGAGAGAAAGAAAAAAAAAACAGAGAAACATGTCGAGGATAGGCAAAACAAAGATATCTACATAATATACACATTGCTTAATCCAGCTTGTACAGTATGTACTGGCACGAAATCTTTTCAGATGGGTTTCCACAACCAAGTACATCAATTTGGCGGGGGGGGGGGTACTCGTCCTTTACATGAAAATGTTTGAGAATCACTCTTATTTGGTGATCAGTGACTAATATGGTGCACCTGTCCTGTGTCCATTCTAGACGAATGCAGCAATCAGAGTTCCATCGCTGACTCGTCCCCGGTGAAGCAAGAAAATAGCTGTAGCACCAGCCCCACCCCCGAGCCCGCCGCCGTCTCTCACCGTGACAACACTGAAGCCAAGAACGACCAGAGTCCTGACAGCAAGAGGGGTCAGACACACACGCACACACGCACACACACACACACACAATCCGATATGGAAAAAAAATCGAATATAATTGTTTATTGGTGATAATCTTTTCCCATTTTTTTTTCTTTGGCTCGTTTAGCTATTTTTGAAAGTATCAAACGGGCATTAAGGGATTAAAACCAGGAAGAGACAACACTTATCTCATATCACAATATCCCAAATCCCAGAATGTATCTAGTCTCGTATCAATTTTTCCCAGTCCCAGTAGAGGCCTAACCACTATCTCTTTGAGTTGTACTTTGCTTACGTGTAAGACATCTAGCTACAGGTGTTATTGTACCTGGGAAATAACGTGAGGAGCTGGGAAATTACGTGAGGAGCTTAATTATTATTTATTTTCTTATTCTATCAAAATGCTGCTGTATTACTTCAGACCTATCAACAACACACTGAGGGAGAAAGAGACGACTTGTTCTTTGCAGTTACAAGCACACAAGGGGAAGACGAGGCTGCAGCTGTGATGCTGTTGCCCCCTAGGGGCTGTAACTGCCATCCTTTCATCTTTCATCCTGTTGTCTCAGTCGTTAGATATTTCTGATAAGATACCTGATTTGCTCTGTGTATTACTTCAGTTAGACAGGACTGATCTCTTATAAATGTTTATTAACACAGAGTTAGTTCTGATATATGGTTATTCCGTGGGTGTTTCAGACTTTGAGTTTTACCGCCAGATACCGCCAGGTATCAAGTATCAAATACACTGTTTTGTAACTTTGGTTATTATAGTGTCAGGATAGCACTTGAGCAATGATTTGGGAAAACTACCTAACAATTTCTCAGACCAATATTGCAATTCAATTTGCGGTTTGAGTCAATCTGCAGTCCTATATTCAATGTTTACAGTATAAACACCACAACATACTGTATACTGTCAACACATAAACTATTTAAAGAACTATACCATTGTTATTGCATATGTAGCCCACTGACTACAAGTCATGTATATACTTTCACATTACAGCTGACAGTTTCACAAAGAATATCACAGTTCTTTTTTTTAAATGTATTACACAATTCTTTTAATTCACATTTTTAAGTGATAAAAGTCACCTTTTAAAATGGTCTGCTTCTACAGGTCATGTTCATTTAGCGCTAAAATAATGTACAAATAAGTGTGCATGTGGTGCTGTTATTCATGTGGGTGTGCCATATGTTGTTGTCCTCAGGTAAGAGCATCCCAGCAGCCTCAGAGACCTCAGAAAGAGCACCAAGTGCCAAGAGAGACAGCCAGTCCTCAGGGGAGAAGGACTCTCCTTCAGAGAGCAAAGCCACTCAGGTATGGAAAACTCCACACATTTATCTTTGTTGCTTCTTAACCACTTAAACCCTCTATTCTTAGTCAAACGGACCTGAGTTACAACTATACTTGGACCCTAACCCTTTTAATATCTGCACAGCCCTCAGCAAGCTATAACCCTACTGTTTATCATTATTATTTATTATATTTATTATTATTATCCTTCTTCTGCCATGAGATGGCATCATGCCACCTGGCAAAATGATAGATATCCATGTGCATTAGCTTCCTGAGAACTGACCACTGTTGGCCAGATGGGGGTGCTAAAAGCTGCTAAAAACTGTACGCCTCTGTAACTATTGTTGCTGTATAAGTATAAAGTGTGCTCAAGAAGATGCATCTAGCAAACATTGTGTGATAGCATTCTTTCTGTGCAGACTGCACGGTTTTGGCCCTCTTATACTTTCATCACATGTCACACTGTGTGACGTGAAAAAGGGTAAAATCATGATTATCCACCTTGTCAGGCTGCCTGCCTGTCACATGGTGACCTATGTGAGCCGGGGCATTGTTTCACCTCGAGAAAACAGGACCTGGTCTTGACTTGGTAGAAAAGGAAGACATGAGTTGGCAAGTCTCCAAAGGGAGCTGATGATATCTGCATGTCATTCTTCACTAACACACACACACACTGTGTGTGTGTGTGTGTGTGTGTGTGTGTGTGTGTGTGTGTGTGTGTGTGTGTGTGTGTGTGTGTGTGTGTGTGTGTGTGTGTGTGTGTGTGTGTGTGTGTGTGTGTGTGTGTGTGTGTGTGTGTGTGTGTGTGTGTGTGTGTGTGTGTGTGTGTGTGTGTGTGTGTGTGTGTGTGTGTGCTCCTAATATCACAAACTGCACCGATATTAAGCCGCTATGTCATGTGCCAGCAGGCCAAAAAACTCTGGCTTGCTGGCACAAAAGAAAATACTTTGTTTTTGTGAGAATTAATAAATATATTTAATAAATATTACAAATTTAAATTCACAAATAAATACATCCTATACAGTACACACCAACAGAAATATTATAATTAAATTAATACTGTATGTAAATGAGAAGTATTTGTGAATAAATATAATTAGAGTTTTAGTAATCTTGGTCCTCTAGCTCAAGGCTTGTTATCTGCGTCTCTGCTCAGTGTGGTGGCCTGTTGATACAGCCAGGGAAACTCAGATAGTGCCTTCTTCTGGACCAGTGTACTGTTAGTCTGAAAGAGAGAGAGAGAGACAGTTAGAGTGTGCGTGTGTGCGTGTGCGTACCGTCACGTGTGTGTGTGCGTGTGCGTGCCATGTGTGTACCTTTATATTCTGTAGATTCAGCATCTGTTTCTTTAACAGACTGGAGTCCTGGTATCTATATTTCAGCAGATCTCTGACTTCTCCCAGCACATAGACCAGGTTCTGCCTGATCTCAGCCTCTCCTTCCTGGCCAGAGCCTTCAGGCGAGTCCCTGGTCTGATCCTGGCCTCCAAGACTCTGGTCCAACATCTGACCAATCATCTTCTCATATACCTCCAAAAAACCGACCATTAGGACTTTTTTTTCACTATTCTGAGGGAGAGAAAGACATATAGTAAATAGATATATTGTGATATAGTGATATGACATAAGTGTTTGTCTCTTCCTGGTTTATAATCCCTTAATGCCAGTTTTATACTTAATACTTAAAAAAATAGAATGTAATAGATTTTATTTTTTCATATCGCCCATTCCTATCCTCTAATCACTATCCCTGATACACCCATCCATCTTTGGAGAATGTTTGTGGATTGTGTGTGTGTGTGCGTGTGTGTACCTCTATGTTGCTGTCTCGTAGGAAGTCAATGGAGAACACAGGAGATCCAGTAATTCCCTGTTTGTTAGCTTTCTGCAAAGTCAACAAAAACAAACATACAATTAATTTGGTAGCTCTGTGTGTGCGTGCGCGCCTGCCCGTATTGCTATCTTAATTGTGAGAATCAAATGTCCTCACAAGGATAGTAAGATGAGGAACATTACGCTAAGTGAGGACATATTACACAGCCTCATTTCCAAGAGGTTATTTTAGGTTAGGATTGAAGCTAGTTAAGGTTAGGTTTAAGTTCAGTCATATAGTGGTGATGGTTAAGGTCATTAAGAGTTAGGTTGTTAGGGTTAAAATTAAAGGACCATACTGGTGGTCTGACATGGTTTAGTCCATTAACTATGACTCGCTGTATATTTGACTTTACTGCTGATCACTTGTTCTATTTCTGAGGAAGCTGTAGGGTTCCATTCATTTTTAGTACAGTATGTAAGGACTATTCAAACTGAAACTTGCTTTAGAATCCAACACATATTGGGTGCGTTCGGAAATACAGCACTGAGCGCACTGGCCAATACAAACTAATAGGCGAGTGCGCTCCGGTGCGCAATATCCGAACGCACCCTAAATATCATTGGGTGGTTATTGTTTGTCAAAGTTATGTTCTTGTTGCGATTGATTGGAAAAGTCTAGCCGAAAATGGTCACTGGGGAAAGATTGATTTATGAATTAAATTCACATAGCCTATGACTCATTAAGCACACAATTATGTTTTGGCCAAGCAGTTACACTGCCACACATTAAAATCCTTACTCTGTTAAAAGGGAATCGTTCCCTCCCTAGGATCCCAACCCTAGTCCTGTTACTGTAGTAGTCACAATATTAGTAATAGCAGTACTAGTTGTAGTAGTAATAGTAGTAGTAACAATGCAGTAATAGTACTTACATAGTGCAGAAAGAGTTTTTTCAGAGCATTGTTCATCCCGCCTTGCTGGTTATTCATACTGCCCAGACCGACCGACAGACACACACTGAGACACAACACACGCATTACAACTGATGCCATGCCAACGCTCCGCTGTACTGTCACAGGTTCAATTCCACAGGCTCTGGTGGTTGCTTTAAGTCCAGTTAGTCTCTGTAGTGTGTGCCTTTAATTGTTCCTAAGGGAAGTGTGATGAGTTTAGTGAAGTCTTTTACTACTACTTATACTGTACCCTGAGAGAGCGAGAGAGAGAGAGAGAGAGAGAGAGAGAGAGAGAGGTGTGAAAACTGTGGTTGTGGAGAATTTCCTTTTAAATCACCGAAATTCATAGAATTGATGCGCGGTGCCACACATGCATGCTTCCTTACTACGCTCTGATTCTTGTTCAGTGGAATAGATACTTTCCTGTCATTCATAAAGTGCCACATGTCTACGCACACTCACACGCCATTTTAGAGTAAGTTGTGACATCATAGGTGATTCCATCATTGGCATTTGCCAGTCAAACTTGCACAAGAGAAAATCCCTGGGTTCTATGTAAACTTCCATCCTAGATGGACAGAGAGTGAGACAAGCATTCACTGGTCATTAGGGCTGCAACTATCCATTACTTTTTCGATTAACCCATTAAGACCTGGAACGCATCTGTGTCTTTTTTTTTATTTGAGCTAAAAAGCATTATTTTACACTTTGGGCTACAAGCTCGTAGCGCGGCACTCTGTGTCTGAGCTTGTAGAAAAATCGTGAAAATGTGTGCAAATCTTTGAATATATATATATTCTGTTAAAGCGAACATTTTAACTAAAATCTTTGCTTCTGGGGGTCCCTGGAATAACATATTTTGAGATGGGGGTCGGTTGTCAAATACATACAACGGTGTCATGCAAAAATAGTGCAAATATCATATGTCAACGCATTGTAGATCTCCTCGTTTCACAATTTGTGAACAAAGTGTCTTTATTCCTCTACAATGACATTATAATGACATCAGACCACTTGTTAATTCTGTGGTACCAGGGGTTTGACGCATGAATACATGGTATACTAGATATGACTGACTGACAGACAGACAGCTGCACCCTGGAAATGGGCATGGTGCTATGCATGGTAGAGGTGCTCACCACGGATATCCCCCTACACACACGCACACGCACACAGCGATGCAGAGGTGTTTATTTTAAAGAAACTTCTTATGTGTCACCAGAAAACCCCTGAAACTACTTTTCAGGAATTTCCACTTTATGCTCAGGTAAAAACAGGGTGTACAGGTTTAGTGCAATATCATAACTCGCTGCTTGGCATCCACATTTGTAGGTCACTTGCCTAACTAACCCCCAAGCCCACAAATTGGGCAAATTTACCACCAAATCCTGCTATGATGGATTTCATGCAATTTGCATAATTGCAGGCAGTTAGTCCTTTTTTATCTTGCATCGTCACTGTCGGGCAGAAACCTTGTATCCATATTACATTTTTTATTATTTAGTTTTTCTTGTAAGTTAATGCCCTACTTAATTGTACGACAGCATTGTGCAAAAGTAGCAAAAATAGCCGCTCTACAAGCTCACATCGCGTCACGATGTAATATGTTGAGAGCTTGTAGATCTACAATTTACGCTACTTTAGAAATGTCTTGAAAGTGGTTAAGTGTGTCTGTGGGTTTAAAAAATATATTTTACAGATAAAGTATTAACAAGAGTTTGTGACTAAATAATAACTACATTAGAACACAATCGGGTTCCTTTTTTTCCCATTTCCTGAAAAGTACGTTTTGACATACAAGGTTTCCACCGACAGCGACGATATGCTACGACATCTAATGGGCTTGAGCCTCACATTTGCATGTATGTCTTGTACAAAAGTGACGATTGTGATCTTTATGTTTCTGTTTTCTCTGTCAGGATCTGGAGGAAGAGACCCCACCCAGCAAGAAAAGCAAACTGGAGTCCTCATCTCAGGACTTTGAGGAGAATTAAATGCTCTGTGCTGGGTCATTTTGTCTCCTTCAACCTCCCGTACCTCCCTCCATTGACCCTAGATCATTTGGGGACAATGGACACCGTGCCGGCTCTCCTCCCCTCTCTTCCTTACTCCGTAGTTTCCAATACCTGCTGTTAACCACATGAACCCTAGCGTCCCCATTCTGGGAAAAATAGCCGATTTACAAGCTCACAACGAGGTTGTGAGCTTGTACATGCGTCTATTTTCAACGACGATATTTGGTGTAGAGGGAAATACTAGCGGACCTAGTATAGAGCCCTGTGGGACCCCGGTCAACTAAGTATTTAGGGTTTAAGTGGTTAATACCAAAAGGGAGAACGGACGTCTCTCTAACCCCCTTTCTAACCTCTGAACCCTCCCCGATGACCCCACCCCGTTCCCTAACACTCCTCCTCGGCACACAGAGGGAGAATGGATATTACCTCTATTCATTGACCCCCTCCTCCTCCTCCTCCTCTCACACAGCTCTCCCAACACTTTTCACTAAATGCCAAGAGAAGCTCTGAAACCCGGGCTGCAAAATCGGCCTCCAGGACCAGGAGTTAGTGCTGCTAAACCCAGCCCAGTTCCAGCCCAGAAGAGATACACTGACCTGCATCTGTGACAAAAAAAAAGAGAAAGAAAAATAATTAACACTGGGGATTTTTTTTCGCGCCGATGTCCACGTCGGTGCGATTTAAAAGGGTGAGGTTTGGTCCTAGACCCTGGTCTGAGAACCCGTTTGAAAAGTTTTTTTTATCCTAATGGTTAAATTAGCTCAGGATACAAAAGAGGCTAACTTGGTCCTAGATCAGTGACTTTTACCAGTGGTTCTCAAAGAGGGTCCAGGGACCCTCAAGGGGTTCCAAATAGACCCCCTTACATTTCATTAACTCTGAGAGTGTACAAACGGAACAGTTTTGTACACTCTCAGAGTTATGGGGGTCCTTGATTAAATAAAAAAAGTTTGAGAACCACTGGACTATAGGAAACCTCGACCCGTCATAGACCACATCACTTCACTCTTCCCAATTTGCCTCCTGTTAGACTAATGTTATACATTTAATTTAGGAAATGTTTAGGGTTTTTTTCTCAGGAGGGTCAATGCACTGTTATGGTATAATCACAATCGATCACAGATAGATTTGCTGCTGTAGTGGATGTGTCTTTTTCTTTTCTCTATCCATTTTAAAGTTCTTCATTCGGTTGTTTTTGATTAGTTAGTTCTCATAGGTAGAGGAAGAAGACAATGGCACTGGTTAAGTTCCAACTGTTCCATAATTAGTGAAAACAAGCATTTGGTACAATAGGTCCTGAAGGTGTGCCTTGTGTTGCAATGATTACTGGTAAACATACGTTTTTATTAGGTCAAATAGTTCCTAATTGACATTTCTTTTGGTGCCATGTCTTGTTTGCCTTACAAGTGTCACTAATTGAAGTTATTCGATATTTATTTCCAGCTATAACCGTATCAGTTTAATATTGGCTGTAACAATTAGAGACTTGAGTTCAAACACTACCCACATGTAACATTTGTCTCCGACAAATTAAATGTGTACGATTTTTAAGCCTGATTTAGGAAAGTAGCTAATCTACAAGGCCACAGCGCACCGTGAGCTTGTAGATCTGCCATTTTTGTCGTCGTTGCCAGACACGTTGTGCAACCAAGTATCAACCAGAAGTCAAATTGAGAATTTCAGCAGTTTACTCTATACCTTGGTTACTGATCTTTTTCTGCTTTAGTTGACACTTGGATTCTTTGTATAGGTTGTGTTCAGGTCTAAAGTTGAGATAGACTAGTGCAGGTACTAGTTTCCTGCTTGGTCCAGGATGATGGGTTGTCATTTCTGGAAAATGTTCTGTGCATCACTACATACCTTTGAACTACACATGCATTTCCTGTAGCTCACTGTAGAGGGTCCAGTCTTTTACCACAAGCATTGGTTAGAATCCTCCTTCAAGGTGCTGTTTATTGGCTGAATCCATACTTGTGGCATCAAGTTGTTGGTTTTGTAAAGCCTTTTCATTGACATCAATATGCGATTTTACTTGAATTTAAGAGGAAGAATTTAGAGCTATGACATCCAGTGTAAAACCTCAAACCTGTAATATATATAGTTGCAAAAATGAATATTTAGTTGTAATTAAGGCATGAAATCAATTAAATTCCTGTGAACCAATGACTTCATACAGTGGGGCTATATGGGAATATTTTTTGACACAGAATTACTTGATCAAAAGGTTTTTGATTTTTAGCAAATAAGCAGTCATCATGGATGGAGAGAAAATGAAATAAAAAAAAGAATCGTCTCAGTTTAGAGGATGGATTAGCATATACCTCATTCCCAGTCCAGCAGCGCTGGTACTTAAAATGCTATGTATTGACATTAACCGTTACAAACAGCATTATTATGTACACTCAGTTTAAAATAAATCTCACTTATGTTGTGGGTCTCACCTGATCGAGCCGATTGCTTATAGTTTGCTCATAATTGTGTGTAAAACGATCTGTGAGATATGAAAACGTGTATGTTGTTTTTTTCTTGGGACCATGTCGTTTCACTTTAGATTGATCTTGTACAGATTTATGGTTTGGTTTGACTTATTTATTCCATCAGTAGTGCTTGGTTTTTATCATGTACAATGGTTTGTTTTCTTAATAAAACTTCACAAAACGTTCTTCCGTTCACTGTGTTTTCATGGGACTAATCAGAACTAGATTAAACCGTAGTTTCAACCTGGTGTTCATATTTTGGGCGTGCCATTATAGGTGATATTTTTCAAAGAATGAGAAAGGCTGATTTGTAGTTTTCTAGTTCAGATTAAAAAAAAACATCAGGCTGCATAAGACTGACCTTAATACACTGTTATGTAAGCAATGCAGCTGAAGCTAACACAAATAATAATGGGTGTAGATTTGTGTGAATGCAAGCATTGACCAGTGGCACTCTGAGAAGACGTTAATCTAACACACCCATTTTTAAAGGTAGGGTAAGTCATATTTTTGGTGAAAAAGTCAAAGCTCTATATTCTGATATAGTGGGGCAGATAACCAAAACGATTGTGCATTTTGTGATAAAAGCGTGAAATTTGGTTCATTTGGTACAGCCAAAGGCATTCCCCCCTAAATGTGATATGAAGGCATCATGAATTTTCATATGGTACCCATGGCAGCCATTGTTCAAAATGGCCACCAACAACTGTATTATGAGTGATTGATATAATATATGATATAGAGGACAACGATTTACAACTATTTCATTTGTTTATGGAATATTTTGGTGTGACAGGGCCTGACGATTTAGCTTGCCCTCCTAAAAAAACATGCAAAAACAAGCTGTATTGCATCCAAAACCACATACTATCATAGTACACATGCTATTATCAGCCTACTATTTAGTATATACTAATCAGTAGGGTTTCGCTTCGGCTATAGGGCCTACTAAAAAGTAATTTGGCATACTAAATAGTATGTTAGTATGCGATTTCGGACAGACCGCTAGCACTGCATCCAAAATCACATACTAACATACTACGGTATTTAGAATGCCAAATTACTTTTTAGTATGTCCGAAGTGAAACCCTACTGCTTAGTAGATACTAAATGAGCACCATAGTAAGCACCATAACAGGTAAGAACCATAGTAAGCACCATATAGTAAGCACCATAGATAATGGGTGGGCAAACTTACCTAAAAATTTTACTCAAGTACAGTACTAGTAAATGTACTATCCACCACTGCAGCTGTTGCAATAGCATATCAGTTTTAGTTCAGTATTTGTTGCTGAATTTTAACAACCTAAACCCTATATACTTTATTCACCGGGATCCCCAGAGGTCTATATTTGGCCCCCATTTTTCCCCCCTCTAATCCTTCGCTGAAAAATTGCAAATCTACAAGCTCACAGCGTGTCTCAAATGCAGACTACATTATTCTCATAAAAGTTCATGTGGAACAGCCTTTACATTGGACAGAGCAAATCTTCTTTAGAATAATGGGAAACCAGCCTCATAGTGGGCCTGTTTCCTGACTGTATATTAACATGAACCCTAGCGTCCCTATTCTGGGGGCGAACATTCAGCAAAAAATAGCCAATCTACAAGCTCACAATGCATAGCAGCCTAGTGTAGTATAGACCCTGCCCGGGGGGACTCTGGTCAATTAAGTAGTTAAGATAGATGGATGCTTTATTTGTCCTTGCAGAAATTCATTTTGCGCCAAGGAGCCATCAGGACACAATACATTGACAATATTACGCAACACATCTCTTAAAGAGAGAACAGAATAGGCTACCAGTCATTTCATAACCTGTCAAATTAAAATAAATTGTCAAAACCCTCACAAAATTCAAGCCACAGGATTAAGTTGGAAGTTTAAAAAGTGTGAATTACTATCAGTCTATGACTGCCCTCTTGTGGCAGCCCTTATAGATGGGTTTCCGCGCGACGTCATCACAGAGCAGAGTGTGCGATCTGCGCATGCGGGAGGTAGAACGACCCGGAAGTGCCATTCACTCTATTGTTATTTTCGGGATTTAGATAGGCATAATGCTGCTATTATAGGCATAATAGGCATAATGCTGCTATTATATACAGACAGATCCAACTTCCGACAAATCATTTTTATTGAGTAAAGAAGATATTACAAACTGCATCATTTAATCTACTTTCATTAAACCCGGTGAAGACCATTTATTTTATCAATGTGCAATGGCCAGAGCTGCTGCGGGTAATAGCGCCCTCTACAGGCTCTTCCCTCCACTGCGCGCGCATCATCCTCTCATGTTTACCAACGGGAAACCCATCTTGGTTTCTTCTGCTGAGACCAAAAGTGACTGAGTGATAGTGTAAGCCAGGGGTCTAATGATCTGACTTTCAACTTAGAGGTTCCGTGTTCAAATCCCTGTCCTCCTTTAGTTCAATGTTGGAATACTTTGGAATTTTCAAGGCTAAAATACCAAAAAACAACTCAAAAGCATTAGAAGACAGTAAGACACCTGCTGAGGGCCCGAAGGTCCCTTGGCGCACTGGAGTCGTGTGCAAATCGGTTGCCTCTACTACAGAAATTTCTCAGGTTCAAGTCCCACGCCATCAAGGTACAGGAGGACCATCAGGTGGGACTGCATCTCTTTCCTGAGAGGTGAAGGTGGGGGGTTATTTCTGGAAGAACTCTGTCTAGCTAACCTTTCACAGAAATACATTCAAAAGTGCTGGAGTATTTCACGTTAACTTTACTAACTGAGGGCTATCATACAAATTAAATATATATTACTAAGACACTTCCAATATGTATGGCTGATTGATGGTGAAGTGGTCTACGCATCAGACTCTCATTGCAGAGATTCTATGTTCAAATCCCAAATTTCCTCTGGGTCAGTGCTGGATGGACTATGTCAATTTATATTGATTAACTTGAGGGTAACATACTGGGCACACTGCCAGCTCAGTCAGTGTATGATTATACAATGTCAACAGATAAGATAAATAATCAATTAAGTGTTCTTCATAACTGTTGTGTTCGTGTTTATTTAATTGTTCAGGGCTGGATTTTGTCAGCACGACAGCACCTGTAATTACCTTCTTTTGGCAATTTGGCATACAGGGAAAAGCCATCTAAAACTTACATTTTCAACAAAAAATCCTTAATTGAAGTTGCAAAAAGACATTAATATGAAGTTTTTTCAGCAGACCTCTCTCTGCCCACTGTGCACCCATACGCTAGCCTGATTATCAGCCTGAAGCCACTCAGAGAGTAGGCGGGGTCTATGGTTTGGAACCAGGTTACACAAACGCCGGACGGACGTCCATACGACGTCCATACGACGTCCAAGTCCAAGACCTATGTAACCACTAACGTCCGTCCGTCCACACAACGTCCGAACCAGACGTCCACACAACGTCGATACAACGTCCGACTCATACATCAGCTGCTGCTAAAAAGACGTTGAAACGACGTCGACACGACGTTCCTCTGTACGTCCATACGACGTCCATACGACGAGTCCAAGTTAGACCGCGTCCCAAAAAGACGCTGATGATTTCTGAAAATTAATGAAGAAATGGTAGAATACCCTCCCCTCCCTCTAAATCATTAAGCAAAGATATATGATTGCTATTAACGACCATAAATAACATAAGCAGCAACATAAGCAGGCTAAAATAATTATGTCAACAAGGCAGGAACATTACCTGGTATAATAATAATTTGTATTATTATTATTTTAGTATTGTTATTAATAATAATATTAAATATTGATGTACCTACAGAAACACCTTGATGTAAATACATTTGACTACAAAAGACACGTGACTATCAAGCGTTTTGGTCTCATGTTGTTCCCATGACACCTGCTGGCTGAAAAAAAAGTCAATGCAGGGCAACAGCACTGACAACATAATTATTCATGGCATTTTTATTTTGATTGATTGATTGAATATTTTATTAGGCAAAAAAAATGTAAAACAGCACAGTTACATTTAAAATACTTTGTCTAACAGGTCCGTTCATAAAAGTCCTTGCGGACTTGTTTCCAATGAGGGCCTTGGTATTTAATTCATAGGCATATATAGTGGCACCACAGTTCAAATATCATTACAAAATAAACAGCAAAAAAAATAACACTATGTACGACAAAAAAAAAAAAAGAGGGGGGAAAAAATATATATGTACAAGAACAGGGGGGGGAGGGTCTGCTGTCTAACGGGAAAATGGTACTACCTCCTCCTTTGGCCTCCTGAAAGGTGATTTTTTTAAGGCTCTTTTAAATGAGCCCAGCGAACTGCATTTTTTGAGGGATGGAGTTAGACTATTCCAATCCTGGGTGGCAGTGCTGTAGAAGGAGAATTTGCCCATGTTTGTTTTATGGGTGGGTGGTACCAAATTGTTGTTAACGCTCCCTCTGGTATTGTGACTGTGGGTGTCGCTAACCTATTGATGTAGTATAGTGTGACATTCGTCATAACCCTGTTACTGATATGATATGATTATTAGTAGGGGGTACTAAGCACAAAAAATGGCCAAATCGTTACGCGGCGGATAAAAGCATGAAATTTGATACAGATGTCCCTTGGGTCATCCTAAAACATCCTAGAAGGGGTGCCCAAAAAAATCTTAAACAGGAAGTGAGTTATGGACAAAATTCAAAATGGCCACTTAAACTTTTGACCGTTGACTCAAAAGACATCAAAAGAATCTCCAAAAAGCATAAAATTTGGCACATATGTCCCTTGGGTCATCCTAAGACATCCTAGAAGGGGTGCCCAAAGGAATCTGAAACAGGAAGTGAGTTATTGACGAAATTGAAAATGACCGCCTAGTGTTGTCGATTGACTCAAAAGACAACTAAAGAATCTCATAAAAGCATACAATTTGGCACACATGTCCCTTTGGTCATCCTAAGACATCCTAGAAGGGGTGCCCAAAAAAATCTTAAACAGGAAGTGAGTTATTGACACATTTTAAAATGACCGCCTACAGTGTTATCGATTGACTCAAAAGACAACTAAAGAATCTCATAAAAGCATACAATTTGGCATACATGTCCCTTGGGTCATCCCAAGACATCCCAGAAGGGGTGCCCAAAAAAATCTTAAACAGGAAGTGAGTTATTGACAAAATTGAAAATGACCACCTACAGTGTTGTCGATTGACTCAACAGACAACTAAAGAATCTCATAAAAGCATACAATTTGGCATACATGTCCCTTGGGTCATCCTAAGACATCCTAGAAGGGGTGCCTGAAATGATCTGAAACAGGAAGTGAGTTATTGACTAAATTGAAAATGGCCGTGTAGAAGATGATGCAGAAGACACTCATAAAAAATAATCTCATAAAAGCATGAAATTTGGTACAAATGTCCCTTGGGTGATCTGAATGCATCTTAAAGGGGAAATCCACCCATTTTCAATATTTAACTATGTCATTAATATAGCATAAAGGAGTTGTGTGGAAATAAGAAAAAATTAAAAAAAAAAATTAACATTGCAAAAAAATTTAACATTGCAAAAAAATTAACATTGCAAATTACACTGTGATGACTCATCATGGTGTAATTTGCAATGTTAATTTTTTTGCAATGTTAAATTTTTTTGCAATGTTAATTTTTTTTTTAATTTTTTCTTATTTCCACACAACTCCTTTATGCTATATTAATGACATAGTTAAATATTGAAAATGGGTGGATTTCCCCTTTAAGGGGTGCCAAAAAAAAGTTTGAATAGTCTCTCAATGGAAAACACTCCTCCCCCACGGGCTGCACTGCTACAACATTCAAATCGAGCAGTTTGCCAATCTGGCATTTGGTCCAGAAGCCTGAAAGCTATGCAATCTCTACCATCTCCTGACAAATATGGATGGATTAAAGTCGCTGATTCGTGGACACCTTTATGGACACTCTTGCCAGAGGCTGCCAAAGTTTGTAGAGAACTCAAGTGTGGCTGCAAAGCTGAGCCCTTCTGTTCGAGAAAGTGTAGATGCCGGGATGCTGGGGTACCTTGCAGAGCATTATGCCAATGTGCTGGTAATTGCGAAATGGCACACATGAATACATGTAGTTACTAAACACTAATCACAAAAAAACAGTAATGATCAAGAAGAAAATACATGAGAAGATAGAGTGTAAAACCAGCAAGAAGATGTAGAGTGCAAAATAAATAAGATGCAGAGAGTAAAATAAGAATATGCAGAGTAAGATAAGATGCAGAGTAAAATAAATAAGAATATGCAGAGAGTTAGATAAATAAAGAAGATTCAAAGAGTAAAATAAAATAAAAAATGCAGAATGTAAAATAAATAAGATGATGTAGAAATGAAAACAGAAGGTAGACTACAAAATAAGGCAGGTTATGCGCTGCATAACCTGTCGTATTGAGTCTGCATAATATGCAGACTGCCGTGGTCAACTGTTTAAACAGCCATTTAGAATTTCTTCAACATGGTCCCTTCCTAAAAAGTTTAATAAACAAGCAAACAAACAAAGAAATAACACCTTCTAGGATATATTAAGAAGCACTCAATGTACGTACCAAATGATACACTTTTATGACGTCCCTTTATGTTTTATTTTGTGTCAACTGCTTTAGGCGGTCACTTCCTGTTTAAAACCTCTTTGGGCACCCCTTGTAGGATGCGTTCAGATCACCCAAGGGACATTTGTACCACATTTCATGCTTTTATGAGATTCTTTAGGTATCTTGCATGATCTTTCACACTGTAGGCGGCCATTTTCAATTTAGTCAATAACTCACTTCCTGTTTCAGATTATTTTGAGCACCCCTTCTAGGATGTGTTAGGATGACCCAAGGGACATATGTGCCAAATTGTATGCTTTTTGGAGATTCTATAGGCTTTTTGAGCCAATCGCCAACACTGTAGGCGGCCATTTTCAATTTTGTCAATAACTCACTTCCTGTTGAAGAATGTTTTGGGCACCCCTTCTAGGATGTCTTAGGATGACCCAAGGGACATGTGTGCCAAATTTTATGCTTTTTGGAGATTCTTTAGTTGTCTTTTGAGTCAATCGACAACACTAGGCGGCCATTTTCAATTTGGTCAATAACTCACTTCCTGTTTCAGATTCTTTTGGGCACCCCTTCTAGGATGTCTTAGGATGACCCAAGGGACATGTGTGCCAAATTTTATGCTTTTTGGAGATTCTTTTGATGTCTTTTGAGTCAACGGTCAACAGTTTACGTGGCCATTTTGGATTTTGTCCATAACTCACTTCCTGTTTAAGATTTTTTTGGGCACCCCTTCTAGGATGTTTTAGGATGACCCAAGGGACATCTGTATCAAATTTCATGCTTTTATCCGCCGCGTAACGATTTTTCACTTAGTACCCCCTACTATATAGTATTCTGTATTTATTGTGATAGTGTAGTGTAGTAGGCTACAGTGGTTCTCAAAGGGTTTTTTTTATGTCAAGGACCCCCAAATTAATGTATTTGGCCGTGGACCTCCATATAAGCTCCATTTGTGCAGTTAAAATGTTTCAAAATGTAGGCCTACTTAATATAGTAATGTATCAGATCTACAAGCTCACAATGCATCGCATCACAACACGTTGTGAGCTTGTAGATCTGCTATTTTCAAATGGCTGAAATGTAGAGGAGCTGAAGTGGTTAATTTACGTTTGTAATAATAAGCAAAAAATAATAATCAAGTAACTAGTAACTACATTTTTTAAATAAGTGTAGTGGAGTAAAAGTACAACATTTGCCTCTGAGATGTATAGAAGTAAATGCACTGATAATTGGAAATACTGCAGTAAAGTAAAATATACCTAATTTTTTTTACTTAAGTACAGTATTTGAGTAAATGTGCTTAGTTACTTTACACCACTGAAAACTTGTAGGCTAGAGTCATAGAGGTATAATATCATGGCTAGAGTAGACAACCAGACTGTACAGGGTTGAGCATCAGGTGAACAAACAAACTAACTAAAATAGCAGATCTACAAGCTCACAATGCGTCGCGAAAGCGACGCGTTGTGAGCTTGTAGATCTGCTATTTTCCGGCGGATGCGCTGGGGAAACACGCGTCATCAATCCGCGACACACATTGCAGCACCATCACTGACGGGAGGAAAACAGCAGCTGAAGTTTAGTGGTATAAATGTGACCAGAATATCATCAAACACAGGCTCTTAATCTTAATAAATATTACATCAAGTTGAATTGAAGGACGAATGACCTCTTAGTTCGTTTACAGGACGTTTGTTTTGTTTTAGAAAGACTGGTTTCCCCCCGATCAAAGCAAACTCACGTGTGCACACAAAAACTGTCACATTGAAAGGATCATCAAGTGCAAGTCACTGAGCGTGTGATATAAGCTTAAAGAATCAACCTTTGTGGTTGTGTTGCTGCCTTAACGATGAATGAAGAAGGTGAGTTCTCTTGCTCCCAACACATTTAAAATTGATTTAAAAGTCATCCCCGCCATAGCTTGTTTGAATGTAATATAACGGTCCCTCAATTCTCACCTCCATATGCAACCCAGAACTGGTGGAGTATTTCAGGAATCAGATGAAGAAAGACCCAGACATGGCATCTGCTGTAGCTGCCATCCGCACCCTGCTGGAATTCCTCAAGAGAGATAAAGGTTTGAGCAGCATCACTCCACTGTAACCACCTGTACACTGATATTATTCATGGGATGTTGTTGTTATGCCACTGATTGCTTCCACATAGTAGTGATGATATAGTTAAGCATAGGCGGCTTATTGGCATGGCGTGTCTGAATCAGAGCTGTACTGTCTAGGGCAGAGGGGTCTTCAGCCCAAGGACCCCCTAGCTGAGAGAGAGGTGAAGCAGGACCCCCCCCCCCCCCCCCACTACATGTTATATAAAATTATGTTGCAGATACAACTTTTTCATAGATTGGCTTGACCGCACTATGTGTATCGTTGAGTTGGATTCATGTTAGTGTGTATTTTCAGACAGTTAATTATATAACACTTAAAACCTCAAAACTTGTACTTGGTCTGCTCTCTATCCCCTCTACACCACCAAACCTCTTTGCCGAAAATGGCTCACAACGTGTGAGCTTGCTATTTCTAGTCACTCTGGATTAAATGCCTAAATTGTAATGTTCCCCCCAGAACATGGATGCTGGGGTTCAAGTGGTTAATATAATATACATAAACTGCACTTCTATACAGCGAGATTTTATCTTTATCTGGGCATCCCGTATTTTTCTTAGAAATAAGGGACGCCCCGGCTAGGTGTTGGTAGTTGGCAACCCTAATACTGTCGACCCAGATCAGTTGTAATGGTGTTTGTTTTTCCAGGAGAGACCATCCTGGGACTGAGGGAGAGCTTGACATGGGCCACAGACTGCCTGACAGGAGTGGACTCGTCTGTGGCTGTGTCCTCAGGAGGAGAACTGTTCCTGCGTTTCATAAGTCTCACCTCATTGGAGCACCAGGTTAGGCGGCAATGGCATAGAACAGTGGTTCCCACACTATGTGCCGTGAGACAAGTCCAGGTGTGCCTTGGGATTTTGTGACAACCACACATTATTATTGCAATTAATTACACGGCTTGGTTGAATGCTTGACTCTGATTGGTCAATCACCAAATTCAGCTGTGTGTTATTTCTAGATAATGACTGATGAACTCAATAACAGACCGCTGTCTAATCAAAGGCCGTACCCAACATGGTAGCCATAAACAAACACACTATGTCGTTTACAGCCAAACATTGCTCTCAAGAATGTTTTTGAAAACATTTGAAGGTGAGAAATAGACCGAAAATGTATTCTATTTGATCAGCACTTCCTGTTGTTTTCCGAGGCGACACGTTGCACTGGACGCGCCGTGACCTGGCATAAATTTATGGAATACTTTAATTAACGTAAGCAATGAAACCTTGGACTTTTTGATTTGGACTTGCCCATTGGTGTACTGTGGGCACATTTTGAAAACCACTGGCATAGAACATATCATTTGTGTGAAACTAAAATATAGACCCACACAACAACTTTGCTACAAGTAGGGTTGAACAATATCACTATTTTTGACCAAATACCTCTATCGATATTGTGATTATATTGTACTGTGACAATTTCTTTGCTTCCAAAAGCTCGCAACGCTTTGTGAGCTTTTGCTATTTTCAATTTGGTTGAGTTCATAGGACTTCATAATCCCTTAGATTAATCAGCACTTGGTATTGGGTAAAAAATAGGGTTTAAGTGACCAAAACCAGCAAAAGACAACACTTGCAATATCACGACATCCAAAATCCCAGATATCATCTAGTCTCATATCAGGATATGCATATAATATTGATATATTGCTCAGCCCTAGCTACAGGCCTTCATATAATCTACTTCATGTGGTTTGTCTCAGGATCTGTCACGCTGTAAGAAAGTGATGGAGGAGAGAGGAGAGTTGTTTCTACAAAAGATCTCGCTGTCCCGAACCAAAGTGGCCAAGCTGTGTCACACCTTCATCAAAGACGGAGCGGTGAGTGGTGCCAGTCTTCATGGCTTGATTGAAAACATTCTTCATGTCCCATATACTGTGTTAATCCCGCTTTCCAAATTGACCCGCAGTTCTCTTCCATATTTCCTTCCACAGAAAATCCTGACTCACTCCTACTCCAGAGTTGTCCTCAGGGTGCTGGAGAAAGCGGTGGCAGAGAAGAAACGCTTCTCTGTCTACGTCACTGAATCCCAGCCTGATGCAGCAGGGTGTGTGAATTGTGCCACTAATTGTTGTGCTAGTGTTTCCACTGAAGGTAGTCACTAGAGCTGGGAAATATAGAGGTATTGATCTGGGATAAGTGTGTTGTAATCATTTACTTTCAAAAATAGCAGCTATGCAAGCTCACATTGTGTTGCAAGCTTGTAGATCAGCTATTTTTGCTACTTTGAAAAACCTTTGGAAAATCAACAGTACATTAGTCACAAAATTGATATCAAGGTATTTGGTCAAAAAATTGTTTTATTAAATTGTGTCCAAATCGCCACGCCCTGCTACACACTCATTGTTGCTGTTCAATGGTAACATGAAAACTTGTTGAGTCTGAATTTTCTTTTTTAGGCGACAGATGGCAGAAGCCCTCAGGAAACTGAATGTTCCTGTGACAGTAGTTCTGGACGCAGCTGTGGGGTAAATATTCAATTTACGACAATTATATATGTAAAAAAAAATAATTAAGAAACAAGTTGAATGATTAAATGTGTACATTCATTTCAACAGATATGTCCTTGAGAAGGTAGACCTGGTTATTGTTGGTGCAGAGGGAGTTGTGGAGAGTGGAGGCATCATTAACAAGGTGTGTTATGGGATATAATATAGAAACCAGCAAACATCTAATGAGTTAACCAATTCTGCTTCTTTACTGCAACATGTAAAAGCTGAACATACATACATGTCTCTTTGCCCATACAGATTGGTACCTATCAGATGGCACTTTGTTCCAAAGCTCACAACAAGCCTTTCTATGTAGTGGCAGAAAGTTTTAAGTTTGTCCGGCTTTATCCACTCAACCAGCAGGACGTTCCAGATAAATTTAAGGTATGCAGAACTTTACAGTAGTCACTAGTCATACCCGAAGCCAGCGGTTCCCAACCCTTTCTGGATCATCAGGGCTCACCTGAAAATGTAAAATGTTCGCAGCCCACCCTTGGTGGTCAGAAGGTTGGGCCGTGTGCACTTTCAGAGCATGTTTGTTTTTTATGATCAATCAATCGTTTGTATTCCGGCTTGGATCAATGGAACTAACATAATATACTTTAATCATTACATGTTTGTCCCCCCACCCCCCACAGTACAAGGCAGACACACTGAAGACTGTACAGAACCTGTCAGAAGAGCATCCTATGATTGACTACACACCACCTTCACTCATCACCCTCCTCTTCACTGACCTGGGAGTCCTCACCCCATCGGCTGTCAGTGATGAACTCATTAAACTCTATTTATAACTGTCCCAGAACTTTCAAATAAAACATACCGGAAATTGGTAACTGTTGTGCAGAAAACTTGTATCTCCATATTTCATCCTTTTTTCACAAGTTAATGCCCTGTTTTATACTTGTCAGAATGCAACATGTTGTGGACTTTAGATTGGCAATTTTTAAAAATGTTTTAAAATTGTTTTGAAATTCAGATACAGGTACACCAGGTTCAAACTGTTAAAGAGTGTCTGTGGGTTTTATAAATACTTTAATTCAATGAAAAGTATTATCAAGAGGTTGTGACCAAATAACTACATTGGATCCACTGGAACAGAATTTCTAGACATTAGTTTTCCGCCCATCAGAGACGATATGGTATAATTACCTGGCCCGCAACAATGCTTGGAAGGTTATAGTAATGTCTCTGTATTTCTAGTGGGAATGTGGGAACTTGTAATATTCAAGGTCAGCTTTTGTCACACAAGTGACACACCGGTGATCAGTTGCACCTTGACCACCGGTGTGTTGTGTGACTGTCTGACAAAAGCTGACCTTGAATATTACAAGTGGTACGGCAAGGTTGTCACCTTCGGATGCCGTTCGTATGGCAAGAGATTTCCCTATCTAGATTTGACTTCCAAAGTCAATGCAACTGGGTGGAATAGACCGTCTTAGTCATTGCATCGGTCTTCTGAGCAGTTCACTTCAGCTTGTGGTTGTTCTTGTGTTTCAACTTTCATCTTTTTGCTGCTTGTTACCTGCTCCTCAAAGTCCTCCTCAGTAATCTGTTTTTTCTTGAGCCTCTTCAGCAGCCAGGTGTCCTTTAACAGCTCCTGCATGTCCTCTTCATCCACGTCTGACCCCTACCGACAAAACAGTAAAGATTCTCATTAAAGGTGCAACCATTGATCCAACTATTTGATTTAATAAATTATAAAAAAATATTAATAATTTAGTAAAATAACCGATTAACCCATTAACTGCCAGAGGTATTTTCATATTATTTTAGCCAGTGCCAGAGATTTTTCATTGAAAAAAAAAGTACTCAGGAGCCGAGATACCAAATTTTTAAGTTTTAAGTTAACAAGGAAGTGGATAGGAGTTTTTTTTTAGTTCACGTAGATCTATTGGCACGTGGCGGCTTTAAATAGGTTCGCGTAGATCTACGTGATTGGCAGTGAATCAGTTAATAATGGATCCCTATTTTGGGCATGGCAGACGAAGAAATTCCAAAATAGTGACATTAAACACTGTTGTGCAATTATAGGGCAAGACCACTTTAATAGAGGATTTGGGTTGTGTAGTTACCTTGCCATGATGTAACAACAAAGGTGGGCAAGAAATCTGTAATTTCTCCATTGACTAGAAATTGATCATTTAAAATATGCTCCTCATTGACTTACATTGTACAGTGAAGAGGCTCAGGAGGAGCTCTTTTAGCCCATAAACAAACTCAAACAAAGCTGATTCTGACAATATAGAACATCACCAAACCCAGTACTGTTTTTTTTTTAAAATAAAAATGTCAACTTCCTGTTGATTTTACTATTTTTATCAGGAAGAAAACCCAGACTGGATCTGAGGATCTGGATCCCGATCTTCAAATAGTAAAATCAACAGGAAGTTGACATTTTATTTAAAAGAAAAAACAGTACTGGGTTTGGTGATGTTCTATACTGTCAGAATCACCTTTGTTTACGTTCATTTACGGGCTCAAAAGAGCCAGCATCAGAGTGGTCATGTAAGTCAATTGGGAGTATATTTTGAATTCTATTCTATGGAGAAATTATCTTTGATTTCTTGCCCACCTTTGGAGCTACATCATGGCAAGGTAACTACACAACCCAAACCTCTACCAAAGTGGTCTTGCCCTTTAAGTATAAAATAATGGTTAATAAAGGTTTTGAAAATGAAAAAATATAAAAATGTTCTTTAAAAAGTGCTTCCAGATGATTTGATCAATCGAAAAAGTAATCAATAGAATAATGGCTTAAACGATAATTGTGGACCTAAATGAGATCGTCATTTAGCTTTATACAAATACCTCATCAGTGTTGTTTCTCTTGGCAGCCCTCTTTTGGCGACGGTCCTTCCTGTTCTTCTGTTTGGACCAGGATTTAGTCTGTGTAAACTTCTTTCGAGTTGGATTGTTTGCCTCTTGCTCTTTTTTTAGAGCCAACTCAGCCAACATCTTTCGCCTCAGTTTCTCACGGTTCTTGTCCTGGTAGCGGATGGTGTTTGTGTCGATTGTAGTCTCCTCAAACTCGGGGAAGGTTTTCCCCCTCAGCTCAGGCATTCTAGGCATGCGGAGAAGGGCAAAGCCACGGGCCAAGCCAGGCCAGTCCAGATCTAACCAATGAAATGCGCCACAAAAACATGTTTTTAGTTCTGAGTTTTAACAACCTGAACCCTTGCGTTCCTATTCTGGGCATGTTATAATAGGTAAAGTCTAGTGAAAAGAAGTGAACATTCTGCAAAAATAGGCCATCTACAAGCTCAGTTGTCGGCTATAAAGTAAAGACCCCTGGGAGATAACGGTCAATGAAGTATTGATAAACTAACAAGGAAATGTACGTACACATTACTTCAGAGCTCTACTAAGGGTTCTTACCTTTGACTCTGAAGATAAGACTACATTCATGCTTGGCGTAGCCCTGGACGTAGGAGACAAAAGCCCTCATAGCCCTGTCAAACATGGCACGGTCTGCCAGTTGCAGGGCCTTCACTTTGGGCAGGACATCCACCACGTCTTTTATCTGACGCATCTTTTGAAGTGGACACTGCAGAGAGGACAAGGAAGGAACACTTTTGTTTTAGTCCCTCAGCCGATTAAAGTAACAGTCAAAGCCACAGTGCACTTTAGCCACGCACACCTTATTATGGGCATAATAGGCAAAGGTTCTACAAAAAATAGGCAATCATTTGGCAAAAACGACAAGCTTGTAGATGTGCCATTGTCATTATTGGAAATACCATGAAATACATAGGGTTTTTAAGTAGTTATAGGTACAGTAAGTGATATTTGTTTTTGTTACAATAAGTGTTAAATGCTATATATTCTGATAGTAATCATTGCTATAGCATGTATGTTCAGTAACAGGAGTCTCCCTGTGTCCAGCTCTTTGATAAAAAGAAAATCTATTTTTAGGGATACCAATTTTATCCTATCAAGAGGGAGAACTCACACAGGATACAGATTAAACAAGTGATATTGGAAGTGATGACACAAAGAAATGAGCAGACAAAATTGGAACTGGAGCACTATAAAAGTTAAGCTGAAAAATGGGTATTCTTTCCCGATTGGCTGAAATTGGCAACCCCGTCTGAAAATGTATTTTCGGTTTACTATGGAATTGGAGAGACGGGGAGATCCCTGTTACTGAACGAACACTCTATAGCAGTGCTAACTATCAGAATATAGTTTGTTTAAAAATTATTTTGTTTAAACCAAAACTATCACTTACCATACCTTTAAATAAGTTCAAATATTCTGATACGTCTCTCAGAATGTTAAGTCTTATGACAGTAATTTATTTATTTTTTAGGGCTACACAATGCAACTTTAAAGAGATAAACTACAATCCCAGAATGAGCTAATTGCAGTTCTAGTTCCATGGATTTTTGATTTTGAGAGGAATAGACAATAGAGGAATAAACACTACATCACCCAAATTCAGAGTTCAATAAAATGTGTAAACAAAACACTAACTTTCTGGTTGATGGACAGGAAGTTGATGTAGGATTCCTCCATTGGCAGCAGGAAGACAAGCGCATTACCTTCATTACCAATCCGTGCTGTACGTCCACACCTGTGTACGAAGGCACTGAGACACGGACAAAACCACTCATTAACACAGCTCTTCATAAACATCATTATGCAACTTGCCCAATTTCACACTACTCTAAACATCTCATAACGGCATCGCAGTGTTGCATGCCAAAAACTGCAGATCTACAAGCTCGCAAATACAACGCGTTGTGAGCTTGTAGATCTGCAATTTCTTTAGACAAAGTATACAAAGCATTACTCGCCGTCTCATTTCACGAGTGGGAGTCTGGGAAAGAAAAACAGATTTTCCTTCATCAGTAGATTGTCAATTCTGCCTACCTTGCACTACTCGGAGGGTCGTATTGCAGCACCCAGTGGACCTCTGGGATATCTACACCTCTGGCCATGACATCAGTACACACTAGGATCCCACTGAAACACAATACAAAGGAGAATTATACTAGTTATTCAAATATAATCAACCACTTAAGCCCTATTTAAAAAAAACTGCAAAAATAGGGGGGGGGGTTTGCCTATGCCCAAAATAGAGATGCCAGGGTTAAAGTGATTAAAGAAAGTATCTCTTCATTGGTGCCAAGTTCACTCACCTTTTCAGGGGCCGAAATTCAGCAAAGATTTTGTTGCGCTTATGTTTCATCTTGCCATGAATGCAGCGGATGTCGACATTCTTCACGAGGGCTTCCAGGAGACGGCCAAAATACTCCACGCATGCACACGTGCTGAGAGTAAGAAGCTCGTTAAGTCGTGTGCAACAACACTCCTAATAAAACCACTATGTGTGTCAAAGCAACCATATGGGTTATTATCACCTACTAGGACTGGGCGATATGACTTCAAATCAATTATTTCAAACTTTTGCCTCAATCATGATTAATAAAAGATTATTACACTTTTTTTAAAGTGAAAATAGCATGAATAGTTTTGTATCAGTTCGTCTATATAGAAGAAAACAATACATATTTTTTTTTTAAATTGCTTCTCGATTATAAGTCGGTTATTGGTTATTTTCACCTACCTAAAGAAGACTAGGTGTTTCTCCTGCTTGCGCTGCCTGAGAAACGAAACGAGGGTATTGAACTTGTCCTCGGTCCGACACATCTGAAATAAGAAGACCATGTTTTAATTTGAAATAAAGAACATTTAACAAATCCTTTTGTATCATATACAATTGCAAAAAAGGATGCAGCGGGAGAACACTACAATGTAAAAAAGAAGCCGAAGTCATGAAATAAACAGCAGAGTAAAACAACTCGTCTGTCTGCGACACGCTCATTCCCAGATCAAATTTAATGCCATAACTCCAGACATTTTAAGACATTTCTAGGCCTTGAATTTAACAAATTAAATTCAAGATGTTTTAAGCCTTTTTAAGGATTCGCGAGAACCCTGGCTACGTTGTAAAGAATGCGTATTTTAAAGGTCTTCTACCGAAATGTTGCTGCTAATCAAATAAAACTGTTTCTTTAGTTTAGACTGTGTGCGGGTGTTTTTTATTTTAATTCAGTATACATGATACTTCTAAAGCGTTCTAAAGCCCCAAATAGCTGATCTACAAGCTCACAAAGCGGTGTGAGCTTGTAAATCATCTATTTTCGGCATACAAGTAAGTAAAAACATAGGTTTCTAGTACAGTGTAATAGTTGGACAGCCTTGCAGGGGTCTTCTGGGTGCTGGTGGCGGCCACGCCCTTCTCCTTGACAGTGATGCGGACAGGGTTCCTGAGGCCAGCTCTGACCAGCTTCTCCAGCTCCTGGGTCTGTGTAGCTGAGAACAGGCCGGTACGCCTCTGCTTCGGCAGGTAGCCTAGGATCATGTTCAGACTGGACAGACCAAAAGGAACTCCATTAGAAGTGTGATTCCACCATGATGTAAAACACTATCTTTTTAAAACCACTTAAACCCTACATACTTCTTTCAGGGATCTAACTAACTAGGCCCCCTACATTTTTTCCCTCTATAGCCGAAAATAGGCGATCTTACAAGCTCCCAACGTGTCACACGCGTGATGCATTGTAAACTTGGAGAGCTCCTATTTTTGCCAAATGTTCGGCACAGAATAGGGACTCTAGTGTTCAGGTACTTTTCATCTGGTGTTCCCATTTAATATTTGGCCAAAAACGTAAGAAATTATAATTTTTCAAAAATATTAAAAATTACCAATCTACAAGCTCATAACATGCCACAATGTGATGCGTTGTGAGCTTGTCACCACGCTATTCAGACACAAATCAAATGAATAAACATTTCACGGTCCCTTATACCTGGCCTCGAAGCCCATGTCTAGTAATCGATCTGCCTCATCCAGAACCAGCACATCCAGACTCTTGACTGCGCTAGCCAGGTCCAGACCGTCCGTCTTCCTCTTAAACATGTCCTCCAGTCGGCCCGGAGTTGCAATCAAAATGTTGGCCCTGAAATTGAACAGCATAGATGCAGGTGCGATGTTATTATAGTCAACTAAATCTAATGATAACAATGAAAAAACTTTGAGTTAACTAAACTTAAATTAAAATGAAAAGGAGGCTTTACGAAAGACGAAAAAAGAAAACTGACTGAAAATAGGGGAGCTAGGTTTTAAGTGTTTAACGATCTACCCAAAATTGTACACCGAGATAGATAATATGGAGATTTAACTGCATTTACCCGTGTTCCTTGAACTTTTCCACATCCTCCATAGGATTACTTCCACCAATCAACAAAATCTGCCTGAAAAACAAATCAAGTTGAAATCAATGATGATCCAGACTTCCTGAGTTTCAAACAGCGTGTCCAATTGTGAAAATCCACCCACCCATTCTCTTTGCCTACCTTAAGTGTGGAAACTTTTCAATGAATTTCTCCATTACTTCACTGATCTGTAAGGCCAGCTCTCTCGTAGGTGTAACGATCAATGCACCAACCTGCCAAAATGTCATGTTAACTTATGCATACATAAAAAACGTAATTAACATAAAAAGTAATAGCAAGGGATGATGCTTTAGGATGAAGAGTTCAGTTTTTCTTTGACAACAGAGATACCAGCCTGGGAAATAATAAAATTCATACCTGCATTTTTTTCAGTTTTTCTTCTCGCTTCAGTAGGATTTCTATTACAGGAATGACAAAAGCAAGTGTCTTCCCACTCCCAGTTACCTAAAACACATATAAAGATTTAGTTATATGAAGCTGCTATGTGCTTTCTATGTACATTTGTGTGTCTGTCTAAATAAGTATTAAACACACAGAAAAAAGATATACTTGTATATTCTTGATCGCCTATCCAGTTTGATCCTATATCATTGTAGAGCAAATGAATGCAGGAGAACTGGGCACTTTTGCGAAGTGGCCACTATGGAAATCTGGGTGAATCTTTGTCTTAAGCATCGACTTTCATTATTTTATATCCTTATGTATAACTGAGTACACATAAATCAGAGCTAGTGTCTCTCAAGGGCCTCCAGTTCACAAAAAAAGAGGCTGAAAAGGAATTCTACTACGGAAACACTGTATTAAGATTAGGCCTGTCACAATAATTACATAATCGCAATTATTTGACATAATCGTCATAATCATTTCCATGTTAAAAAAAACTTTTCAAAAATAGTGGATATAGCAGATCTATAAGCTAAAAACGCAAGTTTTGAGCTCCACTATTAATGTTTTTTTATTTTTTTAAATGTTAATTGTTTTATCTGCCCTGTGCAACTTTTGTTTAAGGAAGCCTAAAAGCCAAACAGAAATGTTATTTGTATTCATAATGCTCTAATGTTCAATGACAGAAACACAATTAAATCAATAATCCCAATTATTTGAGTGACAATTAATCACCAAGTACTGTAAGATGTTATAATCGTGACAGCCCTAGATATCATAGGCAATGGTTTAACTATAGCCTTGGATCAAGACTATCATATTTGATCGATTTTTTACATCTACGATACGAAAGTAAAAGCCAGACTCGATACAGTACATCTCTGATTGTCTTGATCCAAGGCTAGTTTAATTATATCGGTGGTTCTCAAAGTGGTCCAGGCCTCCAGGGACCCTCAGGGTTACAGGTCCCAAATGGACCCGTTCCATTGGTGCACTCTCAGAGTTATGGGGGTCCTTGAAATGTTGGAGAAGCACTTAGTTAACCCATTCAATCCGGGAACGCATCTGTGTCATTTTAGATTTCTTTGGCTATTCAAAAATAGCAGATATACACGCTCATAGCGCGAGATCTGGTATTTTTGAATATATATTTTTGTAAGCTATCATTTGTAACTCAAATCTTTGCTTCTGGGGGGGGGGGTCCCTGGAACTAAATAGTTTGAGATGGGGGTCCGCGGCCAAACAGCCTACATATTATTGTGGGGGTCCTTGACATGAAAAAGTCTGAGAACCACTGATATAGCAACATAAGTTAAAAAAATAAAAAAAATAAAAGAAACCTTAGGATTTAGCAGACATTTGTAGAGTACATATTCAAAGATTTGCGCACATTTTCACGATTTAGATTTTTTTTTGCAGATCTACAAGCTCATAGTGCGGCACTCGGTGCCACGCTATGAGCTTGTATATCTGCAATTTTTGAATAGCCAAAGAATAGCCAAAAAGGACAGAGATTAAGGTTAATTCTAATAGTTAGTTTATGTGGTCACTGACACTTACCGCCTCGGCAGCCACATCTTTGTTCCTCATGAACAGAGGGATGCACGCAGCCTAGAAACACAACATTGTAACATTAGAACGGGTCAGTGGTGTAAAGTAACTAAGTACATTTACTCAAGTACTGTACTTGAGTACAATTTTGAGGTTCTCTTTTTTGACAGTATTTTACTTCTACTGCACTACATCCCAGAGACAAATATTATACTTTTACTCCACTACAATTATTTGAAAACTTTAGTTACTTTGTAGATTTTGATTATTACTACAAAACATACATTATCAACCACTTCAGCCCTATACATTTCGGCCATTTGAAAAGAGCAGATCTACAAGCTCACACACATTGTGAGCTTGTAGATCTGCTACTTTCCAAAGATATGTATACATTTGAAAACGTGTTTTTTAAGTACTTTCTACTTTTGGTATTTGGTACTCCAAGTACATTTTGATGCCAATACTTTTGTACTTTTATTCAAGTAAATTATTAATACCGGACTTTTACTTGTAACAGAGTGTTTCTACGTTGCAGTATTAATACTTTTACTTAAGAGAAAACATCAGAAGACCTTTTCCACCACTGTGCTACAGTACTAGCCAGTAGCTATAATGGTAGCTAAGTGACAGCTACCATTATACTGGTGGAAAAGTAACGTTACACTGTCTGCCAGACAAGGAGAACGTTACCTGTACTGGTGTCGTGTGTGTGAACTGCAGTTCGTCGAGTGTTTGTAAGATACAGTCATTGAGTTTCACAGGTAAACTGCTCCATCTTCCCTCCTCCATGTTGGAAAAAGAATAACACGCTGCTTCTGCTCCTTCTTCCGGTCCGTTGATGTTTACAGTCCGGGTAGAAACGGAAGTAGTTCATGCAATACATTCCGTTCCCGTGTTTTAGTTAGTTTTATGTTTAAAATGTGACTACTGACTTGAGCGGTGGGAAAAGTACTCCAATCTTTTACTTCAGTGAAAGAATCGATACTGCAATTTAGAAATACTCTGTTACGAGTACAAGTTCGGTATTCAAAATGTACTTGAGTAAAAGTACTACATCATACTTAAAGGAGGAGTTCACCCAAAAAATTACTTATTTTCTATCAATTGCACACCCTATGAAGCCTTGAATCCATGGATTCTTTTTGGTTTTTGTCGCATTCCTAAGCTAATAATTTGATTCCCGTCTCCTACCGGCTAATGTATCCGGTAGGAGACACAAAGTAGATTATTTGTGTCTCCTACCGGAAATACACACAGTCATCAAATTATTGTCTTAGGAATGCCACAAAAACAAAAAGAAATCCATGAAATAAAGGCTTCATGGGGTGTGTAATTGATAGAAAATAAGTCATTTTTTGGGTGAACTCCTCCTTTAAAGGACGACTTCACCCATTTTCAACCTATTAGGCCCTCACTAATGCTCATGATAAAATGGTACCATTTTTTTCTACTTGGTCTGTGTCTCATAGGAGGACTGTGGACAGTCCAGAAACCCGTCTACCAGTGACATCATCATTAGATTTAAAACATTCTATTTAGATTTTTATTAACGCGAGAACAAAGGCTTCTATTATTGCATTGCAACTTTCCAGGAATACAAAGCCTGCAGTTTCTATTAGCTTGGATTCCCCATCGATGATGTCACTGGTAGACGGGTTTCTGAACTGTCCACAGCTCTCCTATGAGACACAGACTGAGTAGAAACAAATGGTACAGTTTTATCATGAGCATTAGTGAGGACCTAAAAAAATGGGTGAAGTCGTCCTTAAGTACTAAAAGTAAAAGTGCTCATTATGCACAATGTCCCATTTCACACGTTTTCAAGTGTATAAAATGTATTTTATCACTTTACTTGAGTACTTTATGCTTCTACACCATTACATCTCAGAGAAACATTTTGTACTTACAATCATTTGACAGGTTTAGTAGTTACTTTGCAGATTTAGATTAATATAAAACATACATTACTGTGGCAGAATAGCATCATATGTTTTAATCTACCCAGCAGAACATACAATTAAAATCAGCCCCACCTTTATCAGCTGCAACATTAAAGTGATTAACACTTTAATCATGTATTATTACTAATTTACAATCCAATTATATGATTGTGAAATGGACCATTCTGCATGAGTACTTTTTACTTTGGTATTGTAAGTACATTTTGATGCCAACAGTTTTGTACATTTACTCAAGTTTTGAATACAAGACTTTCACTTGTAACAGAGTTCTACCTTGTGGTATTGATACTTTTACTTAATCTCAGTACTTCTTCCACCGCAGAGTATACCACACAATGTGAATGTAGGGTTGATGGTAGGGTTATGAGCATAAACTGACTACACTGTCTCTATACATTTGATGTTGCGTTTACCTTGCTTACTGTAAGTCGCTCTGGATAAAGAAAGCCTGCTAAATGCCTGAATTAAAAAAATGGTTGCCACTTAAGTACTGTAAAAAGTCCTGGACAAAATAATTATGAATAAATGGTGGTAATCAAAAGTTACTGAGACCTCACTTCCCCCATCACTGCAAAAGGTTTTTGTCAAAAGGTTAAAGCTATATATTCTGATAATAATCATTGCTATAATAGTGTTTGTTCAATAACAGAGGTCTCCCCATCTCTTTAATAAACAGAAAATTCATTTTCAGGTGGGCTGCCAGTGTAAACCAATCATCCCATTTATGAACTTCAGGTTATAGTGATCCCTTTTCAATTTTGTCTGCAACATTTTTTTGTCATCACTTCAATTTCACTTGTTTATCTTGTGTATGAGTTCTCTCTCCTGATTGGTGAAATTGCTATCCTGACCTGAAAATGCATTTTCTGTTTAAAGAGCTGGAGAGATAAGGACTCCCGTGTTACTGAACAAACACTGTACAGCTATGGTTACCATCAGACTATAGAGCCATTTAACACTCATTGGAACAAAAGAAAATCACTTACTGCACCTTTAAATAGAATCAAGCATTTACCAGCACTTTTTTACAAATACACGCACACTCCACATCATGGCATATAGCCTACAAATTCAAGAAAAATCTGTCAGTTCACCATGTCAAAGCCTAATAGGTAATCTCATCACTGCTCCACCCCTTTCCAAAACCAGAACCAGCTGATGAATTCACACCACACCTCCAAGGTGTGTGCAGTGCACCCAGCAATGCCACGTTGTAGTCGATTCCAGTGTGGTCGAGAACCATAGACCAATGGTTCCCAAACCAAACTAGGTAACCCAAACTACTGAACATAGAGGATCTGCTATTTTCTTATTTCTAATTTATGGAATTTCTTTGATTTTTGTATTTATTAAATTATTTTGAAAAATATTTGAATTTGTTTTAAATTTTTGTGGGACATTTTTTTTAAATAATTAAAAACAAAATGTAGGAAAAATAGGTATATTTAAACACTGCCATAGATATCAAGGTGACATTTTTTGCTTAACTATGGGGCCCACAAGTTTTCGTTATGAAAGTTTTATTTCATAATGGACACATACTGTAGCAAGTGCAACTGAGACATTTCAAGAAACCATTAACTGCCCACCACATATCGAAACAAGCCAGACAGATTTTTGGGATTTATCAAGAACGCTGGGTTATTATGAGACATTCTAAAACTTTTGACTGTCATTATCTTAAATTATACTTTGATGATCACACCAAGGTGAGTGTGTATTGTACTGTAACAATTATTCCTGTACTCTGCAGAAATAAAATACAAAATGGTGGCTTTGCCTCCACAATTATGAAGTTGCAGACATGTGTTGAGTCGAGTGCAAGATGACAAGATAAAAATAAAATAAAAAGTATTCTAAAGGTATTTTGTCCAAATGTAGCATCCCGCAGGATAAGCTCAAAAGGGAAAAAAACACAAACTTTGTATAACCTAACTTAAAATCCCAGAACCAAACAAATTTACAATCAAAGTAGAAGCAATTAAAGCACACCACCAATCATTGGATTTCAGGACTGACCCTCCCCCTCCCCCCTTCATCATGTAAGGTTCTACAGTGTTCTTCTACCCCAGCTTCAGAGCCACAATAGAAATACAGCTTAGCTTCCAAACCAGCAACCAAGAGCTCTTCAAGGACTTGCTTATGAGTGCATTTGGAACATTGGGGCAGTGGTTCTCAAACTTTTTTAAATTTCAATCTAAGGACCCCCAGTTTAATGGCCTTCATTAGGGCTATGGACCCCATAACGCTGAGAGTCCCTGTACAACATGGAACCAAATGGACCCGTAACTGACCCTGTTACAGACCAGTAAGGGTCCACTTGGTTCCTAACGATCAAGAATTTAGCTGGGGACTCCCCTGCAACACTCTCATGGACCCTGGGGGGGTCCCCGGACCCCACTTTGAGAACCACTGCATTAGGGTACGTCACACATGCTCGAGTGAAACAGTCGCATCCCGTTGTGCCGTTCACTTCCATTCTACGCGAGCGAAGGTGCGCAGCTTTCAGGTTGAGGTGCATTGGCCTGCCACGCAAGTTCGTCGAACTTTACACGTTTGATATTGGCTGTCACCGTGCATGTGTGACTGTACCCTTAAAGCAATCAACTTCTGAATTTCTGGGCTTAAGAACTACAAAGGTAGGCAACAGCCTGTGACCAAAAACAGTGTGTTGTGTGGCATGAACTGAATCAACAACAAAAAGGAACAGTATAGTTTCCCCACCGTGATCAACCAGAAAAGATCCTTCAGATATTTAGAGGCTGATTGTCTGCAACAGCAACAACATAGCCACCTGAACATCATTAGCTTGGTTGGCAGAATTGAGTACAGGCTCCTGGCACTTTGTGCCTTATTGTGATGCAGTATATTTTCAAGGTTTGAACTTTTTATCGTTCCACAAATACGGTAGCATTTGTACATCACATTTCACCTCATTAGCTGTCGCTTATAAGCCTTATTGTCATTGACACAGACTGAGATAAAACTGTACTAGAAAGTAAACTGTACAAACAAAAAGTGAATGAACTTAACTGACCAAAAATGCTAATCAAGTGACATCAATCCAGGGACCATGGTCTTTAGGTCGTTGCATAACCATAATAATCACGTTGATAAAAGGGCTGAAAACAAAGGGCTAACGGGGGGGGGGAAGAATATATCTAAATGTGTTTAGACTGAAAACAGCCAGTCTTATTTTTCCAGGTATAAATGACTGTCTTGGTATTGGAGTAAAATGGCGGCTTCCGCTTCACACGAGGACCACTTAATCAGGTTACACGACTCGCCGAACTTCGAAGAATCTCTTCAGGTAGTAAATCTGTCCAAGCGTCATGGCCACGAGGACGAGTGCTTCGAAGAAGGACCAGAGCACCACTCTACTGTTTGTGTTGTCGTTGACTAGACAGAGAGAAAAAGAGGATTGTAGATTAAACATGTGAAATGACACCAATACAACAAACACCATCAACTCGCTTCTGAGGATATATTTCATATCGTCGCTGTTGGGTGGAAACTTTATGTCCAAAACAATTACTTTTCAGGAAATGGAAAAAAATAACTTTTTATTTTAATGGTGCTTTTGCCACCTAGGTAACCCATGCACTGACAGGACCACACTGGAAAGAAGTATTTCATTATACTTCGTGTTGTCCTGGGAATGATTTATAATGTGTTTGGACTTAAATAAATGTATTACCTTGTAAAAAATTATCAATGTAGTTATTTACTCACAAGCTCTCGTTAATACTTGAAAAAACAAACGTTGAAATATGGAGATACAAGGTATAGACCGCCGAAGTCTGACGTCATTTACACATCCTTTGTTTGTCTACCTGGTTTGCAGTTTTCCACCCCCGTTCTGAATCCCATAGACGTATTGAATATCGCGTCAAATAAGAACTGTGTTCCAAAAATAAACACATGACCCCGGCGGGTTGACTCTTATGGATATGAAGCATCAACTGACGGTGAGAAAACGCTAATGTTACTTCCGCCGAATTAGTTACATTTTCGCCAGAAACAGACTGTATCAAATATAAGTGACTGACTATCATAAACGATACAGAACCTCCTCCCTGACAATAACGCCGACACGCAGTGTTTATTTTTGGACCACAATTCTTATATGAGACGATTCTAAGATGACCCAATGTTATTCTCCATAGAGAAATTACTTCCGCAAACCTGGGGATGAACGAGTGACGTCAGGACTTCGGTGCTCTATATACACAAGGTACAGGGACGATAACGTCTCTGTGGGGTGGAAACCTCATATGTCCAAAACTATTACTTTTCAGGATTCAAAAATAGCTAAAGTAGCACATTTACAAGCTCAAAACATGTCGCCTCGCGCCACGTTTTGAGCTTGTGGATCTGATACGTTTGATGCTTTTGTAGGATGATCAAGTAGGGCAGGGGTCTTCAATGTTTTCAGGCCAAGGACCCCCTAGCTGAGAGAGAGATGAAGCAGGGACCCCCTCTATATTGTATAAAATTGTGTTTCAGATCACTTGTTTTTGTTGTTTACTAGGTCTGCTCTTTTTTCCCTCTACACTTTGTCAAAAATAGCCGATCTACAAGCGCTGCGAGGAGTTGTGAGCTTGTAGATCTGCTATTTTTGGCTAAAGTTCTCCTCAGAAAATGGATGCTAGGGTTCAAACATCATATCACACAAAGATTTGGCGGACCCCCTGTAGTCACTCTGAGGACCCCCTGTTGAAGACCCCTGAAGTAGGGTGTTAATTTACGAAAAAACACAAAAGGTTTCCACCCGACAGCGACGATATACACTACGTAACTGACTTACTTGCTCTGTGTATCCTCTCACGGACCTCCATGTACTCCTGCTCATGCTTGACAGCTGTCATAGCAACCGCCAGCTCATTGATCATCTCCTCCAGTTTGTTTTGGTGGGCTGAAATAATGAAGGCAAACATCAGCAACTAATATAAATAGTTCTAGCGTTAACCAGCTGATCTAGAAATGGTTGCACACAGATCTACAAGCTCTCGTGTCTTGATTAGGGCTGATCGTGACATTTTAGTTGACAGTCATCATAACAAATAATTGAATTTAATGATTTCATTGCGTTTTGGGGACACTGAACATTGGAATATACTGTGTTAATAAAATTACATTTGTTTGCCTTTAAATATACAAAGAAATGACAATGACCAGTAACAATCACAATAAATAATGTACTATGGCCAAAACAGATCAAATACTTGAGTACTTTCTAAACAACGTGCTGCCGTTTCCTCTATTTTGGGAACTTTTTGAAAATGTTGAAAATATTTTTCAACAGATGAATGGAAGACGATTATGCAAAAAGATTGCGATTGGCTCAAATAATTGTGCTCATACGTTTTATGTAATAACTGTGGCAGGCCTAGTTGCCATGCAAATACATCGTGAGCTTGTAGATCAGCTATTTTCCGTGTGCAACCAAGTATAAATCAGGCTACTTAAAACACAGTGCACACATACACACGCACACACACACACACACACACTGGAACACATGCACTACTGTATCACAGTGATTTATGCTGAATCCCATGCCTAAGAGGCAAGCAGTATACCCATTACCAAGGAATAATTAATGCCCTCATGGGTTTAAATGCTTTCTGAGATGTTTCTAAAGCCATTCCCAGGCAGCATGAGGGGTGTATTCCCTAAATATAAGTCTCATACTCAATATTAGTTTACGCTTCAGTGAAAAAGAAAACACTTGTTAGATGGCTTTGTGTGCTTTACATGCCAAGTCCATTTCACATATAGCTTGCCCTTTGCCCTACCATCCCAGTTGTCACCACCTACAAGGAGGAAAGAAGAGTTCCCAAAATAAAACCAAGAAAGTGAATAAACACTCAAGAAAAGAATAAAAGCCAGGAGAGCGGCAGGAATAGAAATAAACTGGTTTACAAGACTCTTCTTGAAACACACAAAATTATGAAAGGTGTCATCCATGTATTCCTGTCTCACACACAGACACACTAAGGCTGCAACTATTTACTATTTTTTGGACATTATTCTATTACTTTTTCGATGAATTGAATAATCAAGATGGGCAGATATTTTATACTCATCAATATAAAATATCAACTATAAAAATAAAAACATTGAAACTTTTCAAGTATAATGATAAGCCCAAAATAGGGATTGGTTATTATTAAATTAATGTAATAAAATGATCGATTATTTTTAACAGTTGCACCCCTACACACACACGCGCGCGCGCACACAAACACCCCCACACGTACCCTCTGTCTCCATATCTTGTCCTTTCGGTGCCTCTCCGATATCAATGGTGAACATGACAATCTTAGGCGTCATGGTAGACATCTTATTGCTGAAGCAGAACTTGTAGGTTCCATCCATGTGTGCTGCCACCGAGTACTTCCCACTGGACTCTCTGTCCCCCTTGTAGATCTGCTTACCGTCAGGTCCTGTTATCTGGAAAGCATGAATGAATATCACATCTATTACACATAGACAGACATTTATTGATCCCAAGAGGGAAACCATAATCACAATCACTTTGATTGTCACATCACAGGTTCACAGGTGTCAAGTTCATTCATAGTTTATGAAAGAAAAAAACATAGAAAAGTCAAAAGAAAAATCTAAGATATGTACATAATATACATGTATTTTCAGTATACATACTGTACATTATCTTTTTTTATCTAAATGTACATCTTTTCAGACGTTTCTGGAATTCTGTTGTTATAGCAGCATCACTGCAGTAAACACACAGGACAGACACAGGTAAAGACTTTGAGAGAAGTTAAGATGCTGCTAAGCTTCAAAAGTAAAATAATAATAATAGCAACCAAATAGTGACATAAAAAGGTGCAAGTAAGATACAATATACAACTAGTGTTGGCAACATATGGCAAAGACAGATCATTAAAAAAGTTAAAAATGCATCTAAATATAAATCTTGCAATACAGCATTTGTGCATATGACATCTACACATCTTTGATGTGAGAAATCAAAGCACAATTGCTACAAGACACCTAAATAATTAAACAATTCAGCTAGACACTAACAGAACAGTAGACTTCCTGTTCCATCATCCAAGGGTTTCGACAGTCTACAGTTGCATGAACACATCGCTTAGCCTCTGATCTAAACCCTCAGTTTATCAACGTGCTGGCACCCACAGAAATTTGATCCGCAGACAGACATCTCCATTGCCAAAGTTACATATTATTATAAGATTATAATAAGATGTATACTTCCTCGTATGGCGGCTTCGCCGGCCAAAAACATAATAGCAGATCTGCAAGCTGTCGTGAGCTTGCAGATCTGCCATTTTCCCGGCAAGTTGTATAGATCATTATATACGTTAATGTAGGCTCACCTCCACGTCGATGTCCAGGAAGCCTCCTTCGGCCACCTCGAACATGAGGCCCATCTTGGTGCCGGAGTTGACGCGCTCGTAGAAGCACTCCTCGGCATGGGCGTCTATGCTAACGAAGTAGCCGGACGCGGTGGCACACAGCGCGGCGAGGACAACGGCGAGCTCCGAGGTGGTGAACATGGCCTTGTCTGTTTTTCGGAAAGTCCCCAAAAATAGGTCCAAAACGATGTAATATAAATAATAGCAGGGCTGATACGAGGCTAAACTGTGACAGACAGTTAGCTTAGAGGCGTACTGCTGCCTGCCTGGTCGTTCTTCTTCTTGCCTCCTCTGTGTGACTGCCACGTACGGCTTTGGTTTAACAACGTACACTGGCGTTGCCATGTATCGTGAGAGAGATAAGCAACCAGGTCTAGCAGAACAAGCCCAAAACAAGCAACTTAGGCCACATGAGCACTTTGAACCTATCTTATGTCCTCCTACAAGCTCACAACCCCTCGCATCGTGACGCGTTGTGAGCTTGTAGAGCTGCTATTTTAAAAAAAACTCTATATTATTTGGAATATTCTTTGAAACGTTCTAACAACACAAATGTTCCCTGGGCACAAAACATTTTCATGAAAATATTTGAGAACCACTGGTTTAAATAATAATTTAAACATATGGAAGCAAGCCTAAATAAGCAACTACACTTTAGAAACAAGCACAAAAAAACGCAAACCGCAACTATCAATATTTACAGAAAAAGAAGCCCCAAAGTCGCTTATACTAAGCCGACATGGCAACACTGGCGTAAACCCCTCGCGTCACTGCTGGTGTCTATTTAGTAGTTTAATGGGTGTTTCTGGTCTAAAGCCCGCCTACTTCCAAAACTGTGTCCGGTCATTTTCTACGTACACATTAGGAAGCCAGTTGTCGGACCTTTTCCGTATCCGCCAATTCTCTTTGGAAGCGGATGTGCAAACCATAGAGTTATATTAGGTGCAAAGCGGCAAAAGCGACCTCGATTCATCCCAGTCTAGTTTGAACGGGTACCTATGAGAACCAAATTTAGCGTTTTACGGAAAGTTAGGACTAGCCGACTAGGAGGACCAAACTTAGTACTACGGTTGAGGTTGACAGTAGGAGATATAATTTCTTCCATTTTCTTTTTGTTTTTCCATTCTCTAAAACTTGATTGCATTTAAATCAGCAGCCACATATTTTATAAAACAGGACGTTTGCTCCTAGTGTTGATGATTTCTTGTATGTTGTCACTTATGTTTCTATGATGAATTGAATACACAGGACTCCAAGGAAAGGAAACAAGCCATAGGGTCCAATCCAATCCTTTAAGCATTGTATTTGTATTAAACTGTACTTTCTGTGCTTTTTTTTTTTACAAACTGTTAATAAAGTTTTCAATCAATTATTCAATGTTATTGTATATCTTTAATGTCTTGATGAATTGATTATAGGACCTCAATGGAAACACACCCTCAGGGCTTTTTGTGTTATCCTTTTAGCATCATTGTATAATCAATCAGTCAATCAATGTGCGCGTGCGTGTGTGTGTGTGTGTGTGTGTGTGTGTGTGTGTGTGTGTGTGTGTGTGTGTGTGTGTGTGTGTGTGTGTGTGTTTATTTATTACCAGTAGCCTAAATAACATGAGTCTTACGCCTATTGTATAATTTAATGTATGAATTTATTAATGTATTAATACATTTATGCATTTATTTGGTGGGGAGAAAATGGAATATACTGTTTAAAACATTTTCAACCCCTTTCACTGTGGAAAATCTTGATTTGTTCAATTTGGTACACAATGTTACTACCTTCAGAAGCAACTTCATTAGTTGGGTGGTCAATAGTGTACATTACAATAATGGTTAAGAATGCATATTGTCAAATCAGACTCTCCCCTCCAAACTGTGCTGCAATAAATGGGTGAAGTATAGTATAATATCTTCAGAAAATTACTTATACATGGGAGGAATGAAGATTACAATGTGCAGGAGCAAGTATTGTATAAGGTTGAAGTCCAAAACAAGGCCATTCTTCTGGCCAAATGTTTATTTGAAACCAATCTGGGAACCCATCGCCAAATAAAAAAGGAAAAACAGCGCCCTCTGCTGTTTTTTTTTACAGAGCAGAATCTGTTCTTGAGAGATTAATTTGAAACAGACCTGTGACCAGTATAGTAGAGGCCCTAGGAGGGGTCCACGCGTACCCTCTTATTTTTTTTTCTAGTTTAGATTTTTGGCATCCATAAGACCTCTAGTATAGGGATTTAGATGATCCCAAGAAAAAAAGTGGTCCAAAGTGTGTTTTTTTCAATGTTTTATTACCCCTATGAGACCTGCAGGATTGCTGGCTGAAATGCCAGCGAGACTGTCTGTCGAAGACTGTGGCACGCTCAAATTTAGACGTAGCCCAAAGATAGAGATATCATTTGATTCTAGACAACCTCAGGTTTCCAATGGGACCAACCTTGTCATGCTATCTTGTAGGTAAGGGGGCTAAATACCTAAGGATTCAAAGTTAGACAACATTTTGTCGAGGGAAAAACGGCCATCAGTATTTTCCAAATGGTCCCCTGAGCTGTCACCTTGATATAAGTGAATTGAAATGGGTTACATGTATAACTACAAGCCTCCCCTGTACATAAATGCCACATTTATGCCAATCTCATGCAGTTTTGGGCAAGAATCATGCCGTTTATTGCATGCAGTAAAAATATGTAATTTCCGCCTATTGTAAAAAGGAGACCACTTTACTGTATCTATAGCTGCATGAGACCACTGTACTGTATCTATAGCTGTATGAGACCACTGTACTGTATCTATAGCTGTATGATACCACTGTACTGTATCTATAGCTGCATGAGACCACTGTACTGTATCTATAGCTGTATGAGACCACTGTACTGCATCTATAGCTGTATGAGACCACTGTACTGTATCTACAGCTGCATGAGACCACTGTACTGTATCTATAGCTGCATGAGACCACTGTACTGTATCTATAGCTGCATGAGACCACTGTACTGCATCTATAGCTGTATGAGACCACTGTACTGTATCTATAGCTGCATGAGACCACTGTACTGTATCTATAGCTGCATGAGACCACTGTACTGCATCTATAGCTGTATGAGACCACTGTACTGTATCTATAGCTGCATGAGACCACTGTACTGCACCTATAGCTGTATGAGACCACTGTACTGCACCTATAGCTGTATGAGACCACTGTACTGCACCTATAGCTGTATGAGACCACTGTACTGTATCTATAGCTGCATGCATGAGACCACTGTATCTATAGCTGCATGAGACCACTGTACTGTATCTATAGCTGCATGAGACCACTGTCTGCATCTATATCCCACTATACTGAATCTAAACCGCTGTACTGCATATATAGATTACTGTACTCCATCTATAGACCACATGCATTGACCACTGTACTGTATCTATAGACCACTATACTGCATCTCAACTCAACACAACTCAATGGGGGGGGGGTCCACAGATGTGTCTATACACGAATCCACGGAGCGCTGCCCTGGGCGCAGCCATTGCTGCGGTGTCAACGCTCCGCGGACGCGACACCGCAGCAATGGCCGCCTACAGGCAGCTACAGGCAGCGCGTCTGTGGATTCGTCTATAGAAGCACTAGAGGGGTCTACAGATCACGCCAGTGGTCTACAGATGCACTAGAGTGGGCTAGAGAGGCACTAGGAGTGGGCTAGAGAGGCACTAGAGTGGTCTACAGATGCACTAGAGTGGTCTACAGATGCACTAGAGTGGTCTACAGATGCACTAGAGTGGTCTACAGATGCAATAGAGTGGTCTACAGATGCACTAGAGTGGTCTACAGATGCACTAGAGTGGTCTACAGATGCACTAGAGTGGTCTACAGATGCAATAGAGTGGTCTACAGGTGCACTAGAGTGGGCTAGAGAGGCACTAGGAGTGGGCTAGAGAGGCACTAGAGTGGTCTACAGATGCAATAGAGTGGTCTACAGGTGCAGTAGAGTGGTCTACAGATGCACTGCAGTGGTCTACAGATCACGCCAGTGGTCTACAGATACACTAGAGTGGGCTAGAGAGGCACTAGGAGTGGGCTAGAGAGGCACTAGAGTGGTCTACAGATGCAATAGAGTGGTCTACAGGTGCACTAGAGTGGGCTAGAGAGGCACTGGAGTGGTCTACAGATGCACTAGAGTGGTCTACAGATGCAATAGAGTGGGCTACAAATGCACTACAATGGTCTACATACCACGACAGGGGTCTACAGATGCACTAGAGTGGTCTATAGATACAGTACAGCATTCTATAGATACAGTAGGTAGTCTATAGCTGTAGTACAGTGGTCTCATACAGCTATAGATACAGTGCAGTGGTCTATATATACAGTACAGTGGTATATAGATGCAGTACAGTGGTTTATAGATTCAGTACAGTGATCTATAGATGCAGTACAGTGGTCAAGATGCAGTACATGATCTCATGCAGCTATAGATGCAGTGGTCTCATATAGAAAGAGATGCAGTACAGTGGTCTAGATACAGTACAGTGGTCTCATGCATGCAGCTATAGATACAGTACAGTGGTCTCATACAGCTATAGATACAGTACAGTGGTCTCATACAGCTATAGATGCAGTACAGTGGTCTCATACAGCTATAGATGCAGTACAGTGGTCTTATACAGCTATAGATACAGTACAGTGGTCTCATACAGCTATAGATACAGTACAGTGGTCTCATACAGCTATAGATACAGTACAGTGGTCTCATACAGCTATAGATACAGTAAAGTGGTCTCCTTTTTACAATAGGCGGAAATTACATATTTGTACTGCATGCAATAAACTGCATGATTCTTGCCCAAAACTGCATGAGATTGGCATACATGTGGCATTTATGTACAGGGGAGGCTTGTAGGTATACATGTAACCCATTTCAATTCACTTTTTTCAAGGTGACAGCTCAGGGGACCATTTGGAAAACAGTGATGGCCGTTTTTCCCTCGACACAATGTTGTCTAACTTTGAATCCTTAGGTATTTAGCCCCCTTCCCGACAAGGTAGCATGACAAGGTTGGTCCCATTGGAAACCTGAGGTTGTCTAGAATCAAATGGTATCTCTATCTTTGGGCTACGTCTAAATTTGAGCGTGCCACAGTCTTCGAAAGACAGTCTCGCTGGCATTTCAGCCAGCAATCCTGCAGGTCTCATAGGGGTAATAAAACATTGAAAAAAACACACTTTGGACCACTTTTTTTCTTGGGATCATCAAAATCCCTATATTAGAGGTCCTATGGATGCCAAAAATCTAAACTAGAAAAAAAAATCACACCCTGTGTGAAGTGGGCGGTGTACCAATGATGTACAAAAAATAAATAATTATATAACTAAATAACTATAAATATATTTATTGAAACAGTCTTTATGAAAGTTATATTCCGATGTACAATGGTTAAAAAAAAATACAATATATTTACATATATACATAATAAATTATTTATTTAAAAAAAACATTTTCTGTTATACATTATTGAAAAAATATATATATTTTGACAATTTTTTTTGCCCAAATAAAACACAAAAAGAAAAATGAAATAAAACTATGTTATCTTATCCATTTCTAAAAAACAAAGAAGAGATAGGTTTCTCTCACTAAAGTTGAAGTATACTAATAACTGTATCTTAGTTAATAATATCAGTAATATTCAGTACACTAGTATTTATTCTAGTTTCATTCTGGTGTCGTTCTATTTTCATTCTATTCGAAAAGATATGTTTTGTTAAAATTAAGTTCAGTAATATTTGTTTGATATGGGAATATTAATAAGTCTGTCTCGTGTAGCTGGCATTAATGAAGTGGGAAGTCTAAATATCTTTTGAAATAAAATCTTTTTGGCAATAAGATTGTTTGCTAATTCTGTCAGCTGCAAATGTTTGGGTACAAAGTTTACTTTTAAACCATTAGCTGCAGACATAGGTGGCATTTCTCCCTTTGTAAGATATCTCTTACAGGTGTCACAAATATACCAGTTTAAAATAGAATCAATGTAAACACTGAACTTTGGATCCTTCAATTTGCTTTCAAATATTTCTTCAAATAATCTCTTATTTTTGTCATTGCATACTTTCTCAATAGTGTTCAGGACATTGTCATCAATAATGGAAACTCCTTTGTCAAACATCATTTGTTCACACGAGCAACATGGAAATATTGGACCATATTTGACAGTGGTTTTGAAGTTTTTTAGCCTCTGTTGTTGTGTAAGTCCTTTTGCCAAATCACCACTTCTAGGAAGACTCTTACTTCTCTCAAACATCTTCCTTTTACCGATTATCTTGGCTACTGTGTGCCAGGAAATCTTAACTGCAGCGGCAATTACTTTGTAAGTTTGGCCAGATCTGTGCTTTGCCACAATTCTGTCTTTCATCTCTTCTAGAATACGCTTTGATCTTTTATCCTTTTGCTTATCCTTTTTTGGGTTCTTCTTTATGTTTCTCACCAAGTCTCGTCTCTTGCATGAAATTCTTCTGTGACCTTGGACAAATCTATGCTTTCTTACAATTCCATCTTTAACTGCTAGCTTCTCAAACATCTTCCATTTACCGATTATCTTGGCTACTGTGTGCCAGGAAATCTTAACTGCAGCGGCAATTACTTTGTAAGTTTGGCCAGATCTGTGCTTTGCCACAATTCTGTCTTTCATCTCTTCTAGAATACGCTTTGATCTTTTATCCTTTTGCTTATCCTTTTTTTGGTTCTTCTTTACGTTTCTCACCAAGTCTCGTCTCTTGCATGAAATTCTTCTGTGACCTTGGACAAATCTATGCTTTGTTACAATTCCATCTTTAACTTTTTCTAATATATCCTTGGATCTTAAAGAGCCACTTCTAAGAAGACTTTCTATCTTCTTCCCAATATCGGTTTTCCTTTTTCTCATTTCAGCCATAGTGATCTTTGACTATTAATAGTCAGTAATATACTAGTGTTACATCACAGTGGTTTTAGATTAGTTTCGTCATATGTATCACTAGCCAATCACAACATGTGTGTTGCTAGCTAATCACAATACTGAATGGAGTCGATCAATCATGTACAAAGGATAAATACATTTATTGAAACACTCTTTATGATGGACAAAACCATAACTTGAAAAAAACAAAAGTTTTGTTTTTTTCAAGTTATGGTTGCTTATATAGGGCTATGCACATGTGTCATGTGACACTGGCCAATCACAGTCCTGAATAGGCTGTGATTGGCCAATCACAGCGCAGGATAATTCTACTAATTTCCTGGGCCCAGATCACAGGGCAGGAGTTAGTACATTTTTCCAAATCTCACTTATAGGGGCGGTTTCACCGCCCAAAAATAAGAGGGTACGCGTGGACCCCTCCTAGGGCCTCTACTAGTACAGAAGTTTTCAAATCTGCTGATTCACATTCTATGTTCTACTTCAAATTGGACATAGGGATTGGGCACCCGGCCGGGAGCCCCTTAATTATTTCTACGAAAATATAAGGGACGTCAGACTAGATAAAATGTCACAGTATATCATGTACCGTTTTTGTAACCACTTGAACCCCAACATCCATATTCTGGGGGGGCAACATCAGCCAAAAATAGCCGATCTACAAGATCACAAAGTCTAGAGGGAACCTGTATTATAGTGTATATGAGCTGTTTGAACTTGTAAGATGTGTCATTGATTGATTCCTAAAAATAAGGAACAAAGGGTGTCCCTTGGCCTTTTCAGTTCAATAAGGAACGCCTTTTAGTTTACAAATAAGGGACAATTCCTTATGTCAAGGGACGGTTTTCAACCTTGCTTTTAGGCTAACTTAATCAGTTTCATGACAAAATTACACATTTTCAAATGTAAAAACTGTCACAGTGACTGTTTTCCAGTTGAAAATATGTTGTTCCTGTCAACAGACACACGTCTTATGAGTATTAAACAGAGATATCTGCATGTCAGACAGACTTTTGTAACAAAAAAAAAAGCATGGGTTTCCGAGGCTAGACAGACAGAGGCAGCCCTCTACTCAGCTAGCTTCCTACTAATGACATCATTGCGTGTGTGTGTGTGTGAGTGTGTGTGTGTGTGTGTGTGTGTGTGTGTGTGTGTGTGTGTGTGTGTGTGTGTGTGTGTGTGTGTGTGTGTGTGTGTGTGTGTGTGTGTGTGTGTGTGTGTGTGTGTGTGTGTGTGTGTGTGTGTGATGGGTGGTTTCGGTTTGTGGGTTACCAACTTGTTCTTCCCTATTGCTAAAGCATTTTCAAACCAGCTACAGCCAGACAAGGTCAAATTTTTCTCACTCAGTATATTTATTGTTAACTAGTAATTATATAGTGTGCTATTTTGATAGACAGTCAATCAAGGCAGGAGAGGAATACCGTATACAACAGTTACTATTTGTCGTCTAGTTACTTTTCAAGCCTCTCATCCTTGTAAGATGTCTACAGATGTTCATGGCATACATGTCTTGACAACGAATGTGAGACAGAGAGATGCAGAAATGGGAGAGAGGAGGTACACTGAGGAGGAGAGGGGAGAGAAGGAGGAGAGAGTGGAAGCCATCTATGAGAATGTGACCGCGACAGGGAGACATACTCGGGTGAGTTTGAAATGTTGTCAAGGTGATTTCTTTGTTTCAAAGTGGAGAAAAAAAATGTATTGTGCAAAAACAAGCCTTTGTCTTTCCCACAGCAGGAAATTATTATTTCATTCAGATTTTATTAGAGCACAAAATGTAATGAGTGTATATTCAATATCATTCCTTTGATGAGTAAAAATATATTTTTTAAAGTGATTGTTGGTCAGTTCACAGCACTTTGGTCCAGCTGGGTGTATAGCTTCTAGACCAGGGGTCATCAACATGTCCGTACACCGACAAACGTTTCCGTGGCAACTGGCAAGACATGTCCATGTCCGTGGCACATTTTGTATTTTGGTTATCATAATGTGTACATATCCTTAATATTCACTTCTTTTTTTTAAAGAATTTGTTTGAATGATTTTGGTTACTCGTAAAGTGTCAGGATGACAAGTCATGCTCATATATTGGAGGAGATTTGTTGTATTGGTACCCGTACATGATTGCATCAGGTGAGGATGCAAGAAAAGACAGACAGCTAGAAGTAATGTTAATAGCTGCCTTATTTTTTTCATTGTTCCACTGGCATACCATGGTCTACTTTCTCATCAACATCGAATACTTGTTCACCTTAACAGAAACCACAACTCTTGAAACTAACTACAGCACCTTGACAAACAAACAGAAAACAAGTTTAGCTCATCCATTGTGGTGCAATTTGAAAACCCTGACAAAAACATGCATTCATATCGTCCTCCGTCCTACCATGCTCAGGTTTGCTGGTTTGAATATGAACCCCAACAAATGAGTGGGGCAGTGTGAAAAAGAATTGAAATTCAGACAGAAAAATAAATAAGGAACTGAAAACTGCGATGTCATCAGAATTATTAGTATTTGTCTCATTAGCGAGAACTGCACAGTGATGGTGAAGAAAGAGAACTTGGAAAGACACTTTAGGACAAACCACAAATCATTTGACTACACATTTCCAGCTAACAGAGAACTGAGAAAAAGAAATAAACTAAGGAACTGAAATTTCAACCATTTTTACCATATAAACATTGTCAAGTGCAATCATCAGTATGTTAATCATCAATCATGTTTTTATTATTGTTTGATGTGCATTACACTTTTTTCATAAATATACATATAAGAATAAGTCAATAGTTTAATAATTAAACTATTGACTTATTATCTTTGCATTATTTGAATTAGCGGTCTATAATAAGATGAAAAGGCAGTGGCTAAATAGATCTCTTGCCCACAATGAGACTGTTGGTGGATCCAGAGGGGGCCCTTCTGTTCTTGTTCTAAACTTCTTGAATTAGCACTCACGTCACAAATGTGTTTCATATACACACACACACGCACGCACGCACACGCACACACACACACACACACACACACACACACACACACACACACACACACACACACACACACACACACACACACACACACACACACACACACACACACACACACACACACACACACACACTCACAGTGGCTCAGTGTTTGTGGCACTAGTGTTTATGTAGAAATTCTAGTCTATAGTTTTAAAATGTGTAGCACACTGGCAAAGACACTATGGCACATTACATTTAGGGCTACTTATTTGAGTTTCTGGTAAAATTATTTTTGTATGTCTGTGACAAAAATAAAATATTGATGAAAATGTCCACCACAAGCTGGCATGGTGATGACCCCTGTTCCAGACTCTTGAGTCTCGTTTCTCTTTGTCAGTAGCTTTACTTTTCGTTGCAGGACAGCGCTCTAAAAGCAGTGAGAAGGCCTATCAGGAACCACCGTCTCAGAGTTGTTGCTCTGTGTCTAGGGATGCTGTGTGTTATGCTGCTGGCTGGGATCATTGTCCTGGTGCTGGACAGAAAGCAGTTACAAAGTGATGTAAACCAGAAAGAGTCAGCAGGTGAGAGAGGTTTTGAAGGAATCTTTTATCTATATCATTATTATCCTACATGGTAGAATTGATCAGTGCATTGAAAATCCATCAGTAAAACTCCTGTTTGATGTTTAGTCAAGTCGTGTCCCAGTGGGTGGCAGAAGTTTGGATGCAGCTGCTATCACAAATCTACTGAAAAGAAAACGTGGGAGGAAGGAAGAGAACAATGTCTGAAGACAGGAGCAGATCTGGTGATCATTAACAGTAAAGAAGAACAGGTTAGTGTCTGTGCGTGCGTGCGTGCGTGTGTCCAGCCAGGTGTCCCATCATCCACATACTGTAGATCACTGTTTCTCAAACTTTTTCTTGTCATGTACGCCCAAAATGATATATATTTGGCCGCGGACTCCCCACTTGAAAAGGTTTTGTGCCAGGGACCCCCAGAAGAGAAGATTTATGTAAAAAATAATAAAAATAAAATAGCAGATGTACAAGCTCGAAGTGCGGCACGAAGTGACGTGTTGTGATCTTGTAGATTAGCTATTTTTGAATTGCCAACATACAGTATATATATGGACAAAGTGGTTAAAATGAGTGTGATGCTATAATAACTACTTTTGCTGGGGACCCCTGGAACCCCCCAAGGACCCCTCGGGTCCCCGGACCCCACTTTGAGAACCACTGCTAGATGCATGTGATATAATTCTGTGAATATGGTGAAAACCTTATTAACTATGTCTCAATCATCTACAAATGATTAGGGATTCATCAGAGGATTGAGCAATGGGACAGTACCATTTTGGATGGGTCTAAAAAAGGCTGATGGAAATTGGACGTGGGTGAATGGAAAACCACTGACAACAGAGTAAGACATTTTTGAAAAAAAACTCTATTGAAATTCTACCAAAGTCACTACATGTGAGTGACTGAGAGAGGATGTGGTTAAAATGCATTATGTTTACTCTGCAGGTACTGGGGCACTGGACGGCCTATTGACGGTAAAGGCAAGAACTAGTGCATACTACTGGCACGGGATGGAAAATGGAGTAATCACTTTCCATGTAATCACATGGAAAGTGATTACTCCATTTTCCATCCCCGTGCCAGTCATACCATCCCCAACTGAGTCATAAACTTGCCTGGATCTGTCAGAAGATATATTTATCTTAACTTCATTGATCAAACTGCAGCTTAATGCCCTGCTTTGTGAAGTTAAACGGTAGTAGCTCTTATGGGAACCAACACTTCCTGAACCGTGTGGCCTTAGGTCAGGAGCATATCTCCTGTGTCTGAAACTAGATGTACAAGTACCCCCCCCCCCCCCCCCCCGGCCCCCTAGTATGTCGCAGGGATCGACTTATCCCCAATCCAACCCTTGATGCTGAATGCCAAGCAGGGACTTTGGTACATTGGGTACCAGTCTTTGGTATGACTCAGTTGGGGATTGAACCCCCAACCTCCCATTCTCAGGGCGCACACTCTAACCTAGGGGTCGGCAACCTTTTTGACATGAAGTGCCACGTTTTTATCTTCTTGATGGTCAGTGTGCAATATCAACATTATGTTTAATCATAACACCACATCAAAAAATATTCCCAACAGATTTTGATTGTCCATATAGGCCTATATGAAAACCTCATTTGTTTTTCTTATTTTCTTTCACATCAGGACATTGTAATGATAACCCACCCACCAGATTTTATTTTTAAACCAAATATCCTCTCTCTCACACTTACGCCAGTGTGCCAATGTTGGCACCCGTGCCTAAGGTTGCCTACCCCTGCTTTAAACACAAGGCCACTGAGCTGTTTGGCATTTAATATTTCTTTATTTTATTCTGTTTAGCAAGAAGCCATGTGTTTTGCTTTTATTATGGATTTTAAATCTTCTACTAGTATTTAATAAAAAACACTTGCAGTACAGGCCTTGCTGCATGTTGTCTTGTCACTTTCCTGGCTCTCTCAATACCATCCCATATAAAGGTAAATTAAGTGCTACACAGTACAATACAATGGCCAAGTCATTTTACAGAAATAGAAATGATATAATTAATGATGCAAATGGCACTGCCGTTTTTACTGTAGGCAATAGAACAGACAGGAAGTGGAGATGTACTTTTAAATGCATCCTGTTTCCTGTGTAATAGAGGTGTTACTGAGTACATACTACTATGTTTTCATTATTTGTCACACATCATACAGTGCTATCATTGTTGTCTACAATACCCAGTGTGACCACTATCATCTATTTTTTGTTAACTGTACTTAGATAATAGGCCATTTAGGCATATTTTGTCTTTCTGATTGAAAGTCCGAGCATTTATTCCTCAGCTGGCAGTACCAGTTAGACAATGACCCAGACTAGGTTTCTCTGATAAATGAAATCTAGGGTGTGTTCAACCTGAAAACAGTGTGCACCGTATTGCTATGGTTTCTGGGTTGTATGACATATTTCCTGTGAAAACAGTGTGAAACGGTGTGTATCATGCCAATCTTTCGATTTTTAAAATAAGCATATGTAACAGGCGTAAACTTTTTAACATTTTTTTTTTGTTTACAAAAAAACTCATGGCATTGTTGTTAATTGAAGGAGACCATAATGCCAAACTTATTAAGCAGAGGGTCTACACTACAGATCAGATTTGGTAAGTGGCAACTGATCTCTGTTCTGAGGATTGCAACAACGAGGCCTAATTAAATCAAGTTAAAAGGGTTACAGAATCAATTTGTCACTTCAGACCTTTCTGGAAAAGGACTTGCCTTCAATAGATATATATCAATCGATAGATATCTGGGATTTTGGATATCATAATATTGTAAAATGGCATGTGTTGTCTTTTCCTGGTTTTAAACAGCCCTATTTTATACTTTCAAAACTTGCTTTTTGGTATACAAAAGCAAAAATATTCAATCCACAAGCATCACGAGTCAACCCGTTGTGAGCTTGAAGATAATCTATTTGGGAACTTTTGGAAAAAAGAAAATTGATATTCACAACACAATATTGTCATCAAAATCAGCCCTAGGTTGAACCAAGCCTAATTCATACTTTGTTAAATCAACTAATGTTTGACAGAATTGTTTTTGCCAGTATTCTCTGCACATACTGTAAATACCCTCATATAGGGTAATGGAAATAAACATTTATCCTCTTTTGAGAGAAAAACAAAAAACTAAGAGACAAAACCCAAGTCCATAAATCACACAAAGAAACAACGCAATGAGGCATGAGTGAGCCATTTATTGTTATTGAGGAAGTTAACATGTTTACCTGCATTGAAAGTCATACAATACAATAAACCTTTTAAGCTTTTTGAACAAGGTCCTTCTCCAGTGTGATGGAGACAGACCCATAGGAATATACATACAGTATATCTTATTGGTAAGTAGATATGTTTAGTGAGTACATTCTCCTCTACAAGGTATTCATGTACAATATACATGTTAAAAATATAGTTGTTTGCAATCACTGTTTTTCCTTTTTTGTTCAGGATGACAGAATTCACATTTAACCACTTAAACCCTATACTAAGTTGACCGCATCCTTATGGGCCCTATATTTAGTTGACCGTATTCTTATGGGTTACACTAAATATTTTCGGCAAATGTTCTCCCCAGAATAGGGATGCTACGGTCCAAGTGGTTAAGTGTTATGGGTTCTACGTCCTTGAATGGTGGTCGAACTAAGGAGCACTGTTTCTTTTTCCCCAAGAGAATAGCTATCACATACACGTATAGGCATATGCATAGAAGGCACCATCTACGCATCTATATTGTTTACACAATAAACACAAGGGGGGGAAATGAGAAAGCGATTTCATGGTCTCAGGAAAGAAAGAAAAAAGTTTAAACAAGAATAAAGGCTGTCAAAGTATCAAAGAAGAACAAGGTGGCTGAAACCCAAAGCAGTTTTTTCTCCTCCCCTGGAACATCCTCTTGATTGCTATGGTGTTACACAAAACGCAAGCACTCCATTGGACCTTATACAAGTGTACATACAGACAGACACACACATTCTGCAAGAGAATAAAAATGGGTAATACTGCATACAGTCCAAACACACTGAAGAGGATCTTATACCTCAGTCAATGGATGTTCTCAACCCATTAAAGAAAACACCTCATCTAAAAGAACACTTGCTGACACAACCAGGTATCAACAGAGCACTCCCCCACACACAGAGCCAAGTACACCAACAGTAACTCTCCATTTTTACGCATGCTGAAGCCAGTCTACAAGCTCACAATGTGGCTCTTCGCTGGCTATTTAAGAAATATGAATCAGGGAATGGAAGTTGGACCCGTCTGCTCTGCTAGTGAAGCGTATTGCAGAGGATCAAGAGAAGGCGGTTCGATTCCGGGTCAGTGGTTGGTGTCAACTGCCCTCAAGAGGCAGAGAAGAGGCGCTTCGTTCTCAACTCATTTATATCAATTCTGAGATCATACACACAGTAAATTGAACCCAGTGTGTTAATTTAACGCAGTGAGTATCCAAATGGGTAAATTAACACAGAGGATGGTTTGTGCATGGTTTAGAACTGGTTCATTTAAAGATTGCAGTTTCTCAAGGCAAAAAGACAGTGAGCAATTGAGAGATGGGGAAGATCTTTCTTTTGAAAGAATATCAAGTCAGGAATTTGACATTAAGAGGATAAGAATCTCACTGCTACAAGAATGCACACAGACACAATATCAGCCTGGGGCATCATCCTTCCAGAAATACTATACTTCTGCAGTTTGATAAGTACTTAATATAGTACGGCAAACAAAGACTAATGGCTTGGTGCAGTGGTTCTCAACCTTTTCTCGACCGGGGCCCACTTGAAAATCTTCGAAAGCGTTCGCAGCCCCACCCACCTGAACACTTATTGTCTGCTGTGTTAAGTGGTCAGATGGGTGGGCCGCGTGCATTTTCGGAGCATGTTTAATGATCAAGCAATCGATTGTGTTTCAGCTTGGATTAATATACAGTAAAACCTTGAAAAATGTGTTTTCATTGTGATAAATAGGAACTTTTCAAGAAAACGTACAGTACCATACCAAAATCTTTTGGGAGGGCCCACTTAAAATATCCTTGTGGGCCACAGGTTGAGAACCACTGGCTTAGTGAGCAAAAAAACAAAAACAAAAAACATACTTATATGCAATGGAATGGTAAGGTTGAAACTGGTGTGTGCAAGTGTTAATGTATGTGTGTGTAAATGAGTGTGTGTGCGCGTACAGTATATGCAAAGCTTGAAAGCGCAAACTTGAGTCCAGCCAACTATCATATGGCCTAAAGTCTCTATAACAAGCACAATTCATATTGTCAAAGCTCAGAAATGTGTGAGAAATGTATTTCGTTTTAAACATTGACAGTGAAATTAATTACATGTGGTACTCACAATAGGCAATGGTACTTAAAATAGGCATTTGTACTCAAAAAAAGAACAAGAAAAACATATGCAATAAAAAACCTCTAAAATGATATCTTTTGGCAGCCGTGCTTGAAAAAGCCCCAAGGTCTGCTATAAACAACAAAGTCTCCCCCGAAACTTTCATAGGTCACCTTAGTAACTTTTACATACAAGTGCAGGACTATATGGGATGAAATGTTTAAAACATCACCCCCTAGAACGCTGGCTCTCAAACTTTTTAATTTCAAGGACCCCTCAGGCTCCCTGGACCCACTTTGAGAACCACTGCCCTAGAAAAACCTTTCCCGCCAGCACATAAGCCAAAAAGCAGACTAGAAAAACAAATATTTCTTGCTGCCATGGCTACTTATATTTGTTGCTGTCGGGTGGAAACCTTTTATGTTCAAAACCATTACTTTTCAGTGAATGGGAAAAAAAGAACCTGTATTCCAATGGATCCAATGTAGTTTGTATTTAGTCACAAGCTCGTTAATACTTTTCATTGGTTACATATTTATAAAAAAAGACGACAAGAGAGACGTGGCCACTTTCAACGTGGCGTTCCTCTTTCGGGCATGCCATTATAGGCGGAAATCTTCGAAAATAGCAAGAATAGTCATTCTACAAACTCGGCATTAATTTATGGTAAAAAAAAAAAAAAACATAAAAAGATGAAATATGGAGATACAAGGTTTCTGCCCGACAGCGACGATACTGATCAGGTGTATCAAGGCTTGGCTTTGAGCTGTTCTACTGTTGAGGAAGTGCAGAGTTACGCCTGATTTATACTTGGTTGCATATCATGTCTCGCACCGAAAATCTACAAGCCCACAATGTGTCACAGCGCGATTCACTGCAAGCTTGTCGATCGGCTATTTTCGGTGCGAGACACTGGCGCACAACTAAGTATAAATCAGGCATTAAGGACATTAGGCTTGAGCTTAGGAATGGTAAACTAATGGATACAAAGTATCCCCCAAAAGCCACAAAGTTAACCCCACATGAAGAAAAGAAAAAAAACGACCTAAATTCATACTCCCAAATAGCCTGAATGGGTTAGTTTCTCTTCAAGGCAGTTCATCTGTAAAAAAAGGAATTCATGTCTTTGCGTCAGTGGATTAGAAATGACCTGTAAATACAGAAATACACAAGCCAATAATTCTTTATCCAGTAACAATACACTAAATAACACAATGAATCCTAGACTTTGACTTTCACTGAGAAATTAACCCCATTTTTCTCCGCAAGCAAAGTCTCGTCTCCCATTCTTTAGAAGGCTTGGTGGGGGAAAAGGTGGCTTTTAATTGGCAGAGAGACTGTGGATGAAACCATTCGTGATTTTGGCACCGGCCCTTCTCTCTCGACTCTGAGGAGATCCCCGACGATCTTGTTTACTTTCAAAAACGAAAAACGATCTACATAATTTTCCTTTGGTTAATAAACACAAAACGCATTAAAAAAAAAAAGAGAGATGAGCAAAAAGTTAGCTTGAATTTTCCTTCTCAGGAGAGCGCTTCCTATTTGCAGCCCTTGTGGGGTTGAGTGTTTTTAGACAGGCTGAACCCAAACTTGAGGTTTTTAGTATGGGTTTAAACATGTTAGGCTTCTCAAAAGGCTCTTCTGAAAATCACAGTGGTTTTAGAATAAAACTAGAGGGCAAATGTTCATGTAGAATGAGCAAGAAGTAAGAAGTTTAAGTCCTCCATTATCTGTTGTCTGGTCTCTCTCTCTCTCTCTTTCATCTATTGTTCCATGTTCATCTTCATGGTCGAGTCTCAGGCGTCAAGGTGTAGCTGGCAATAGTTTTTTTTAAAATCAGGTATCAGGTTCCTACAAGAAAGAGACAAAGAGCTGTTCCAATAAACGCAATTGAAGAATGAACACATTGTTTCCCAAACAATTTCTCTTGAGTAAATATCCCCCCCCCCCCCAACCCAAAGAAAGCATTTACTTCTTAAAATATATGTTTCCAAACTATCTAAGAAATTCCATATACCGTATTTAAAAAACTAAAATACCAGATCTTCCATTTTCACACAGTTTTTTTTGTAAGTTTGAGTCCCGGGGGGATACCAAATTTCTCTTTAGGATCTTGAGCTGAAAAGTGTGGGGTCCCCAGCTGTTCTAACGGGATCCACAAATGTGTTTGTTTTCACCTGGAACTGAGCACTAGAGTGGAAGGCTGTATCTCATCTGTAGCTCTTCTGCTGTTGCATCAGTCCCACGTTCTCGTATACTCTAGAGCTGTCGTCTCTCATCCTGCGCACACACACACACACACACACACACACACACACACACACAAATTAATATCTGCAGGCAATGATTCCTTAGAATGGGTGCAGAAAAGGATACAAAATGAAAGACCAACACATACTCCTTCCTTCCGATGTCCGAACCAGTGTTGCCCGCTTATTATAAGCGACTTTGGGCTTTTTTTCCTGTCAAGTTCCTTGAAAATATTGGTAGCAGCTTATTTGGGCTTGTTTCCTAATGTTGTTTATAAACTAGGGGTGTGCCGATATATCGTCCCGCGATATATCGCGATACGTTTTCGTGACGATATGTATCGTTTTGGAAAAAAAAATATCGTTTCAATTTTTTTTTTTTTTTTTTTTTACAATAATAATAATCAGGCATGCAAACAGCCCCGAGGTGAAAAGGGTGACAACATGTTGTTGTTTTCTCGGGTCAGGTGTCACACTATTGCCCTATTTGGATTCAAAACGGCTATTGTAGCTGAAAAGCTACAAGTTCGCATATCTGCATAATGCAAAAACAGAATTATTTGTTTGCATTTGCTTTTTTTCTCCCCCATATATTTTTCATAATAAAAAAAGTGCGTATCGTATCGAAATCGTATCGAAGTTGTGAGCCAAATATCGTATCGTATCGTTTGGTGAAATTAGTGTATCGGCACACCCCTATTATAAACCAGTGGCACTTAAACATTTCCATGGCAAGGATCCCTTGAAAATATTTGTGCCAGGGACCCCTGTGATATACTACAAATTGATGTCATTCCGAACTTCTGATGGGCGGTCTCAGAACTTTTTCTCTCGTGCAACTCTAGATGTCCCTACTCTCCGAACTATAGTTCGGAAAGACTGTCCGAACCGGAAATTGTTCCGACATCGTAAGTATGTATTGGCCTTATGTGTCTATACTGCTAAACCTTTGATTGCCCGGCTGTAGTAATTGTACCCCAGGTCGCTGGTTTTTCACATGGGGATCCGGGGGTCCTCGGAGGGTTTTCTGGGTGTCCCCCAGCTAAATGATTCATAGTCGGGAACCAATTGGACCCTTACGGGTCTGCAACTCAGTGAGTGTACAAATGTGTGTACAAACACTAACTGTGTGGATTGGGGACCTAGGCGTAGATAGACGATACTCACTCTGTGCAGGTGGGCGTGGGGATGGGAGTGCAGGGAGGCAGAGGGCTCTGTTCTCCTCCAGTTAAGTCAGACAAAGAGTATTTTATGTTGGTGTATTCACGCCCTTTGATCTTACTTTTCTGTTGGCAGAGAAAGGAAAAAAGGTGAGAGACGTGGCCAAGGAAAACATGTAAAGAAATAAAGTGTCACGATGGCACTGTTGTTGCATTTACATTGACATCATCTAGCACAGTGGTTCTCACTTGTGGGCCAGGACCCCCAGGGGGGTCCCCACATGATTTTTTTGGGGGTCCCCAGATGACAGTGAAGTGACAATTTAAGGACTTTTAATACCTTTTTAATTCCTCAAAAACAAGAAAAAAAAGAAAAAAGAAGACCATTACTGCATCAAAAGTAATCAGCAAACTATACTATAAATACTGGTCAAACATTGGCCAAATTGTCAAATAATATAAGAAGGAAGCAAATATTGTGAAAATATCAGAACTACAAGCTCACAACGTCTCACGTTGCGAAGAGTTGTGAGCTTGTAGATCGGCTATTTTCACAATATTTATCTGTGGAACTGAGTCAAACTAAATGTAAATGCCCCAACTCCTACAATTCCAAGTGCTTGTCAGGGTGGGGGGGTCCCCAGTTCAAATATTATTATTTTGGGGGGTTGCGGCCTGAAAAGGTTGAGAACCACTGATCTAGCATAGGATTAGTTTTTTTCCCATTACAAACAGGAATTGTGTGGAGAGAGAAGGGGAGCGGAAATGAAACAAAAACATTGATTGATTGACGCTGGCTGAAAAAAAGTTGAAGCCCCCTCCATTTTTTGTGGCTTTCGTATCGTCAAAAGCGTCAAGTGTCAGTTTGTATCTTCCTTTCGCTGGCTTCTGTTGAAAATTAATGGCAGCCTGTGGCTTTGTAGGTGCTAGTTTGAACACAGCATGTGAGCTAGCACAATTACTAACTACATAATCGCAATTATTTGAGATAATTTGCAAAATAATCATAATCGTTTCCATGTTGAAAAATGTTCAAACATTATACAAAAATAGCAAAAGCAGATCTAGATCGGCAATTTCTACCATTTCTTTTGAAATGTTTAAAGTATAAAGTTATTCAATATGTCATTAATTTCTTTGTATATTTAAGTTATTTGCCATATCTGCCCTGCAGATCTTTTGTTCACGAAGCCTAAAAGCCAAATATTATACCTTCCAATGTTTAACGGCCCCAAAAAACCCCACAAACCGTTAAATCTCAATTATTTGTGTGACAGTTAACTCTTTCAGTGCCATTCTTATTTATGGAATTTTGGTTCTGAGTGCCACAGCCAAAATTCATTGTAAAAAAAAAGTGCTCAGGAGCCGAGATACAGCCTTTTTCAGTAAGAAGTTAAACAAGAAGTGAATGGAGCAGCAAATCTTCAAATCATCATATCTTGGGTTCTGAACATAAAAAAAAAAAATAGGATTTTTTTTTTTTTTTTCATGACGTCTTAGACGTCATGTGGCGCTCAGGGCGCTTCAGGCCATGACGTCTTAGACGTCATGTGGCACTGAATGAGTTAATCGTCAAGTCAGATTTGGTGACGGTGACGGCAGCAACCCTAACCTGCTCCTCCTCGATGCGTCTCTGTAATGTTTCTATGTAGTGCTGCACGGCCATGTAGATGAACCTGTACTGAGCCTCGGTCTGCACCATGCCAGAGCGCTGAGAACGCACCATCTGGATGGTCTTAGGCACGTCGATGTCACAGTCCACCCCTGGACAGTCGGGGGGAAATAAACCACATTGTTGGGAAATTAAAGCATTGGCAGCAATATACACAGAAAGAATGGATATATATTGTAACTATTATTAATTATGATCAGTGTGGTTCTCAAGGGGTCCTTGAGAGGATTCCAGGGGGTCCCCAGCTAAATTAGGAACAGTTTAAACCAAATAAAACGAAAATAGCTGATCTACAAGCTCAGACAGACAGACAAATAGTATACAAATATATAATATCATATAATATTTAACTTTTCATGTTTTTCCCCCGCAGATTAATGCCCTTCTTAGTCACACTACAGTGTCACACAGTAGCACACAGTAGCCGATCTACAAGCTGAAAACGCGTCGCATTGCCTTTTTGAATTTGAATCATGAAAGGTAACAGTTTTGGACATATGAGGTTTCCACCCGACAGCAACACTATATAGATAGGTATGTAGGTGTGTGTGCAGCATAAAGACGTACCTTTCTCTCTGATCACATCAATGAGGATGTCAATCACTATAAAAGTTCCTGTTCGTCCAATTCCAGCGCTAAAATAGAAACAATAAGAATAATGTTTAATCAGATAAACATAAATGGTGTGCTCTTATAATATACATATTGAAATTTTATTATTTTGAAAGATTTTAACACAAATCTTCTCTAACGGGAGAATGCCCCTTTATGCCCCTGGCATAAAATCTTTTCAGATGGGGCTCCTCGGTCAAATACTGTACATATCAATTCGGAGGTCCTTGACATGAAAATGTTTGCGAGCCAGAACCATTGCTGTAAACAATACTCTGTACTGGTCATGGCTCACACTACTGATGTGCAAAGCTCCCAAACATCATTTGTCTTTCAAACATACATACATGATGCAAGACAGCAGAAGAATGGCGATGATTTGGACGAGTATTAACTGAAAAGAGTGTGGCCACGACTTGTATTTGAGATTTGTAGCTTATTCTTTTAGTTTAAAGTATATTGGTTTAATTGGAAGATATGACCACCACACTGAGGAGCCCAGGGAAGGTAGCCTACAACATAGGCAACAGTGCCACTAGCGCCACCCTCTGGTTACAATTGTAACCGTTATATATATATATATATATATGATTTATTAATGGGGTTTTCTGCTAAATCAATATGGGAAGGTTTTTCCTTCTTATAAACAAAATTGTCCACAAAATATGCAATAACTGAACTAAATAAATGATACAGCCGCATTCATTTTTTTCTTTCAATAACGCACAGTGGAATATCCCTGTTTCAAATGATGCGATTATTGACTTTAACAAAGGTTTGTATATACTGCTAGTATAAGTGTGTGTGTGTGTGTGTGTGTGTGTGTGTGTGTGTGTGTGTGTGTGTGTGTGTGTGTGTGTGTGTGTGTGTGTGTGTGTGTGTACCTGCAATGTACTGCTATAGGACCAGCTTCCAATATGCTCTCCTGTTTAAGATTGACCTCCTCTAAGAAGTCCAACACACCACCTGGGTCGGTTGGTACTCCGTGGTCGGGCCAGGCCCTGAAGTGGTACTGCCACACTGTGCGCTCCGTGTTCCCCTGAAATATATTAAAATACCATTTATGACATGTCATTCACAAGGGCATAACCATGTTAGAAACATTGGAGAGGAACCAATGTCCCAGTCGCTCAGTCAGTAAAGCGATTACCTGCAGGCCTGTCACGAGTATTATATAACCGTCTAATCGCAATTATTTGAGATGGTCGCAATTATTTTTGCATAATCGTCACAATCGTTTCCATGTTGAAAGTTTTTCAAATAGTTTCAAACATTTTCCAAAAGTAGTGGAGTGAACATAGCAGATCTACAAGCTCACAACGCATCGCGGCTATTTCCACTATACATTTCTTTCTTTTAAGTATAACGTTAGTAAATATGCCTGTCATCGCTTTATATATATACGGTAGGTTATTTGTCATATCTGCCCTGTGTAACTTCAAAGCCTAAAAGCCAAACGGAATTTTTATGCTCCAGTGTTCAACAACAAAAAATAAAATTGTATGATTTTATATTGTAAGACAATTAGTCATCTTAAAATGTTGCAATCCTGACAGCCCTACTTACCTGTCCAACCTTGGACAATTTGAGTTCTCTTAAGATGTAGTCGTGTGCAGCCGTCTCTCTGACGTTGCGAACGCGCATCGCCCCATACTCCTTCAGAGCCGACATGTCTGGCCAGTACTTCACACATTTGCTCTGGTTAGGGGGACACAGAAACCGTTTGTACACATTCACTTCCTGTTTTCTTTCACAATCACTCATGTGTCACTTAGGAGTGCAATGGTTAATCCAACGAATTGATTATAAAAACAATGATTTTAATAAAATCATCGACTTTCAAAAGTAGCGAAACTATTTGCTACTTTTCCGTGACACAGTTGTACAACAAATTATGAAATAGGATGTAAGTGGTTAATCAGACTAATTGATCTAGTTGATTATAGAAAGAATATTATAATTATTTTACGTTGATTCATTGATATATATATTTTTACCCCCGTCCCCCCCAGAAATGGATAAATAAAAGCGTTTCTCGATTAATTTGAAAAGTAATGGACACAAGAATCTCTAAGAACATAATCAATAGTTGCAAGACCGCAAGGACTTTCATGAACGACCTGTTAAAAGGAATTATCCTTTATCCTTATGCAGACCTTCTGTCATTGTAGCCAAAAGGAAATGACAAATAAACACCATCACAATTCATGGCTTGGTTCATGGTCACCTTTCCTCGTTCCACTTCCTTGGTGGTCATGACAATGACTCTAGAGTTCTCCTGGAAGACCATCCTCCAGAAGTCACTGATTGTGTTCTGCAGGCAGCCCTGCGTGGCAATGTAGGACTTCTTCATCTTGGGGCTGCTGTTACATTTTGACTCCAGCTCCGGCTGCACACACAGACATGACAATTCATTAATTCAATTCTCATGATGAATAAAAAAAGATGATTATTATTTAGTCGCCACTCCCTTGAGGTATTACATCCGTGAAATTCACCCTCTGCATTTACCCATCCTAACTACTGGAAGCAGTGGGCGATATTAATACAGCACCCAGGGAGCAGTTATGGGTTAAGTGTCTTGCTCAGGGACACTTTTGACACATAGACTGAGCGAGGCAGGGGTCAAACCGGGGACCTTCTGACGCCCAGGTGGCCTCTCTACAAACTCAGCCACCCCCATATAGCACTGAATCTAGGGCTATGACTGTATATGATGACATAAAAAAGAAATTTCTGCAGATATTGAAAGTACAGGTACACACCTTTGGGCATTTTTCACCTTGGGCAATCTGTGCGATTAATTCGCCCCAAAAAGACTTCTTCAAACTGTTGTTTGTGTCATGAGTACATCCACACAGAACACAAATATTACACAGCGATAAATCAACACACTTTTTAATCGGAATGAGGTGGATTATGCAAAGTGAATACAGGCATCAACCTGTATGAATGCGACTCAATCAACTATAATTTAGATGGAAACAAGTCCTCGGGACTTTTTTGTGTTATCCTTTTAGCCCATGTGTATGACTGTACAGTACTGTTTGCATTTCTGTCCAATCAATCAATCTGGGACCACAAAAATCTTGAAAGCGTCCGCGATCACCGACTGCGTGGGCCGCGTGCATTTTCATACCATGCTTATTTTAATTATCAATCAATTAATCGTGTTCTGACTTCTGATCAATGGAACTACTTACAGTTACATCACTATGAAAACACCTTTCAAGGGTTTTTCAAGAAAGAAATACCATGACATTATTCATTTTTGTAATATTAACCTTAGATTATGATTACAATCTTAAGTGTTTTGCCAATTAGTTGGGGGCCCACTTGCAGTATCTTCACGGCCCACCAGTGGGCCCCGGCCCTCAGGTTGACAACCAGTGAACTATATGAATAGTTACCGCCACTGGTGTGTAAAGACCGTCATTCTTAGTGATTTCAGGTCTTTGTGTGCCTGTCCCTGAGGATGAAGATTGTTTATCAGGCCATTGTGTGTGTGTCCCCTCTGAGGATGAAGTATGTTTACCATGATGGCAGGTACGACCATGATGATGTTGGCATTGATGTAGTCAGCGCCCGGCTCGTTTGGGTCCCCATCAGTTAGTACCACCCGTGTGTGGTCAACTGGAGGTAGAAACACAGTACAGAAATTCATTTGATAGTTTCCGTATGTTTTCCAATAGCATGAACTAGGACAGGACATTTCAATCGGTCTGGGTTGTGGAGGTTTGAATGTAAAAGATTAGAGTGTTCACTAAAAGTATAACATGTTGTAATAGGGCAAGGGGACAAGATCAAATATCACAATATTTTTGGCCAAATACCTTCTGTATTTCTCGTCATACTACAGTGTCACACAAAAGTAGCATAAATAGCCGATCTACAAGCTCAAAACATTTTTGAATTTAAATCCTGAAAAGTAACAGTTTTGGACATATAGGTTTCCACCCTACAGCGACAAGATCTACAAGCTAACAATGTGTTGCGATGCGCCACGTCGTGAGCTTGAACGCATACAATAAGGCTTAAGTGATTCAAACCAGGAAAAGACAACACTTATGCCATAGTACAATAATACCATCTCCAAAATCCCAGATGATGTCTAGTCTCATATCACGATATCAATATAATATCGATATATTGTCCAGCCCTATGCTGCTTTAGTGAAAGAACAGTCATGATTACTTACAAGGCAGGATGTTCTTGTATCTGTTCTTGTTCTTGTTCTCAGCTCTCTGGCCCTCCTTGCGACTGTAGAGCAGTTTGCATTCCTGTTGTTGCAACGTCTGGGTGAAAAACAAAAGATTGAGGCAATACAAATTACAAAAATATAATAGAAAAAGATTTCAATGCAAGGCGGGTAGGTACTGTAGGTAGGGAGGTGCTGACAGGCGGAGAGACAAGAGAGCACACTCCTGTGAAACTGTTAGCACTGTTCGTGCTTGTCTCATGCACATGCCCGCCACCCGAGTTCAATTTAGTTGAACTTTTTCCCATGTGACGCATTGAAACGTGTCTATTCGTGGGGAGAACAGTGCGACCTTGCTGATCCAAGTGAGTACGCAGGCGTAGTTCGCTCTCAGTATGAAAAGACCGTAAGTCTCCAAAATAGAAAAAGACACCAAGGCACTTTTCTTGCATTTAAAAAGCCTGATTTATATCAGCATTTCTATTAGGCAATAAAAAACATTTATACCAACACATTTATTTTTTTTGGCCTTCATCAGTGTGGCTATTGGCCATAAACCTCCTTTATATTTATTTACTAGAGATACTAGTAACTATGTGAATAACTTAATTATTATATCCATTTGTCTATCAGGTTCAGTGGTCAAAAGGTAAGCAATCCTGCAGGAAACTTTACCTATTACACTAGGTCTTAAAAGCCCAATATCTTACCTCAAACTCTTCCCAGAAGCCCTGTTTGACCTTGTCTGTGGCCTCTGCAAGTTTACTCAGCTCCCTTACTCGGCTTTCAATCTCTGCAGCATTAATTCGAGTTGTGTTCAGAGGCTGAGGAGAGAAATCAGTAAAGCCATTACAATCAAGACAAGAGATATTACTTTGTCTTAGCATTGTACATATCGACTTTCAGATCTGCCCAAATTGAGTAGGGGCAATATAGCAATATGGGTATTGGGGCAATATCAGGCTAAAATCTCATACTTGGCGCTGGTAAAGCCCACCAATGCCATTTCAACAACACAAATTTAAGTATTTGATTATATACACGTTTTTGTTTTTGCCCCCATCCCGATCAGAGTCATTTAATCTTTAGTATCTGCTGATACAGAGAACTAGATAATACTGCTGCACAGTACACACTTCTAGTACATTAAAGTTAGTCAAACGAATCCATTTTAGGTAAGATATGCTTGATGCCTCTAGAAACACTCGCTTTGCAGACACTGGCTGTTGGTCTTAAAACCACTAAATCACCCAAAACATGTTTTCAATTAAGGCATGCTTGTTCTGTTTTAGGCACTAGTCAGCAAGACTAGTATGGGGAATATTCTACAAGGACACACAATGTATTATTTGAATGAATATAATATATATAATAGAAGTTAACATTAAAGAGGAAAAGATCATGCTGTACATTGATAGAGTATAAATAGATACAATATTAGGGCTTTCTGAACAACCCTCACACACTGGTCCAGGTGTGTGTGTGTGTGTGTGTGTGTGTGTGTGTGTGTGTGTGTGTGTGTGTGTTTGTCCTAGCATGAGTACACTGCGTCAGTCTACGTGCACAGTATATATCACTGCCGCAAGTTGTGCATAAGGTCAATTTATATGAGAGAGCAAACATACAAAGGATGGGAATTTGATCCCAATCAATTCGGAACAATTAAAATATGTATTCATCAGCTCCAATCCCAGTCTTGCTCATAGAACCAGGACATTCCTAAATGAATAGGATAATTTTACGCCATCTTAACCCATTAACTGCCAGAGGTATTTTCATATTTTTTTTGCCAGTGCCAGAGTTTTTCATTGAAAAAAAAAAAGTACTCTTTTTTTTCCCACTTCACGTAGATCTACGCGATTGGCACGTGGCGGCTTTAAATAGGTTAGCGTAGATCTACGTGATTGGCAGTGAATCAGTTAAGGGGGGATCCTGCTAGGACAGTTCTACATTTAAGATTAAATGCGAAACTTTTTTTTCCAATTGTTGCATTTAAAAAAACACATTATTATGGAGAATACTAATACTTCGTATCAGTGAAGTACGTACAAAGTAACTCCCTGAACATGAAGAATTGGTATCGGTGCACCCCTACAGTATGAATGTGTGAAGGGACGTTGGTGGAATTAAGCACAGGTACCTGTTTGAGCTGAAGTACAGTGCCCAGGGTCTCCACCATGGGATTCTTTTTATAGTGTTCTACCAAGTCAGTAAGCGAATCAAACTTCTCCCCTCCTCCCACGTCATACTTCAGGTCAGGCTAAATAGCAACAACACATAAGCAACAAGCAAAGATGACACACAAGTCTCATACAATCATGGGCAAAAAAACTATACAAATAACATATTTGTAACAATATTTAATAATAAATTAAATGGAAAATATGTCACAGTGCAGCTCTTAATATGACAACGATGACATTAAAGAGAGCATTATGGTATATGTCCCCCTTTTTTTATATGACTGATTAACTCTCTCAGTGCCAATGAAATAAAAAAGTATGTTCATACTGTGCCAGCAATTATTTTTTTTTGCTTAGGAAGTGAGATACAGCCTTTTTCAGTTATAAGTTAAACAAGGAGTGGATGGAGCTGCAAATCTTCAGATAATGATATCTTGGGTTCTGAACATTTTTTTTCCAAAAAAAAAATATTTTCAAAAAAACATTTTTTTTTAAACTCTGGATTTTTCGTTCTTGGCACTGAGGGCATTCAGAAAAAACTCGGGATATCTCGTTGTGTGGCACTGAGAGAGTTAACAAAAATATCCTCCTTGCAATTGAAAAGTTTTGGAACGACGATCATTACATGAATAACATTAGCACTTTAAGACCATTTCTAATATTCTGAAATGAGAAAACAAAATGAAAATATGGGGAAAGGAAAAGACAAAAGAGGAAAAGAGACGAGCAAAGGGAGCAGAGTAGGGATGGGACGATAATCGTTATTATCGTTTATCGTGATAAAAAAACACTAACAATAATCGTATCGCAGAGATTTTAATTTATCGTGAAATTGACCTCAGTCATACACTAGGATGAATTAGCTTTTGTTGAGCTGCAAATTCAGTACCACTTAAACCCTCTATACTTGATAAAACGGACCTGTAAAGAGCGCACTTGGTATCTTATTTCAATCTATACAAATCGATTCGCCAAAAATAGCAGATCTACACGCGTCGTGAGCTTGTAGATCTGCTATCTTTGGTTAACGTCCACCCCCCAGAATAGGGATGCTGGGGGTTCAAGTGGTTAACAAAAGTGGCATTTTAACTGTTAAGCAGATTTTGATCATCGCGACAATAGCGTTAATCGCAAATATTTCTAGCCACAATAATCGTGACATGTAATTTTCATTTGGTCCCATCCCTAGAGCAGAGCGGGTGTTGTTCTCACCTGGCATCGGATCATGACGTGGGTGACTTTTGGCTTGCTGTCACTGTTGCTGTCCGCCTTGTCGTCCCCGGTGCGGACAGACAGAACGAAGTCCCCCGGGTGGCTCTGGCTCTCTCTCACCAGGAAGCTCCCGTTCTTCCCTTTCTCCGTCAGGAGTTTCTCTGCCTCCCTGCCCGAAAGGTGCCCGTGGAACCATCTGACGAACCAAAACGACGTGCATCAGGATTAGGGATCCGGGAACCGGAGGAACCGAAGCCAACATTAACCCATTCGATCCGGGAACACATCAGTGTCATTTTAGATTTCTTTGGGCTATTTAAAAATATCAGATGTACAAGCTATGAGCTTGTAGAACTGCTATTTCTTAAAATGAAAATAGTGAAAATGTGTGCAAATCTTTGAATATAATATATACACTTTTAACTCAAATCTTTGCATCTGGGCGGGGTCCCTGGAACAAAATATTTTGAGATGGGGGTCCGCGACCCAATACATATCATTTTGGGTGGTCCTTGACATGAAAAAGTTTGAGAACCACTGATAGATAGATAGAGACTTGTAGAATCCCCAAAAGCAAAGATTTGAGTTACAAATGTTCGCTTTAAAAACATTTATATATATCCAAAGATTTGCACAAATTGTCACGATTTTTCAAAAACAGCAGATCTACAAGCTCATAGCACAGCAATCGGCACTTAAATATTTTTGGTCAAATATAGGAATCGTTAAAGGGAAGCGATAAGGAATCGGACTGGTCGGAGGGAATCATTAAGGAACTGGAATTGTTAAAATCCTAAAGAATCCCAACCGTAATCAGGATAATACATTTGATACAATACTGTTCCATTAGCCTGAAGGAGAATGTGTATTGTACGATGTGGAACAGTGCCGGCATGAAAGCCACATACCCATACAAGTACAATAGACGCGAGTGGATCCAGCAAAAATAGACCAGAGGAATATTTTGTCGGGATCCGCTTGTATGGGATTGGATGCCCTTGTATGGGATTGGGCACACATAGTGGAGCCGTAAAATAATGGATCTGTGGTGTACATTCACCTTTAAAAATCAGTGAAAAATAACTCAACATTTACTGGAATTGGAATGTGAGAACTAGGCCTGTAACAATTACATAATCGCAATTATCTTTTGAATAATCGTCATGATCGTATCCATGTTGAAAAATGTTTGTACATTTTCAAATATTGAAAAAAAGTAGCAGATCTACAAGCTTGCAAGCTTGTAGATCAGCTATTTCCGCTATTTTTACATTTAGTATAAGAATTATACTTAAGTACAGTATTATTAAATATGCCAGTAAATTCTTAGTAAGTTATTTGTCAAATCTGCCCAGAGCAATTTTTCATTACTAAGCCTAAACGGCAATTTTGTATTCATAATGTACGTTCCAATGTTCAAAGCCCAAAACACAATCAAATCATTAATCGCAATCATTTGTGTGACAATTAATCGTCAATTTAAGATTTGCAATCTGCCCTGGTGAGAACTAGTTCCAGTTTAGAATAGATTTTTGCGAGGATGAATAGAAAATGTTTTGCCGAGCTTGATTGGCTTTGTGAGTCTAGGAGCAACATGCTCCTTTGATTTTCAAACCAAAATGTCTCTCCCAATCCTCACAGGATGCTCTGTATGCATCTCATTCAGTTGAGACTCTAAATTTACAATTTAGGCATTTAGCAGACGCTAAACCAGAGTGACTTACAATGAGCAAGGTAAAGACATACATCAACTGCAGAGAGACCATGTAGTGCCTCAGTAAACTAGCATCACGAGTAAACCAATAACCTAGCATCAGTCTAAACAATTACCATCAAAGTAATAATCTGTACTTAGAAACTATAGGATCCTTCCCAGGCAAACAATGAACCTAGCATCTGTCTAAATAATTACCATTGTGGTCAAGAAAAACAGTAACAAAAACATGAGAACATGTTATGACCAAGGTATAAATATGATATATACCGTATATATATATATATATATATATATATATATATATATATATATATTATAATATATTTATATGACCAAGGTATAAATATATCATTATCTACTTAACAGAAACAAATACCACATCTTTGCCAATACACCGCCTCCTGGGAAAACACAAACTTCACTTTAATTCATGAAGCTGTTAAAGGGGAAATCCACCCATTTTCAATATTTAACTATGTCATTAATATAGCATAAAGGAGTTGTGTGGAAATAAGAAAAAAATTAAAAAAAAATTAACATTGCAAAAAAATGTAACATTGCAAAAAAATTAACATTGCAAATTACACTGTGATGACTCATCATGGTGTAATTTGCAATGTTATTTTTTTTGCAATGTTACATTTTTTTGCAATGTTAATTTTTTTTTTAATTTTTTCTTATTTCCACACAACTCCTTTATGCTATATTAATGACATAGTTAAATATTGAAAATGGGTGGATTTCCCCTTTAAGGACGACACTGAGGTGCCTATATGTCTCCTATCCCCAGTGTTGTATTGGTGATTTTGTTAGTGGTGGGACGCTATTTCAATGACGTCACCTGCACATCCCTTAACACCTACACTACAGGTCACACAATGGACAATTGATATGCATCTAGGCTCATTCCTATGTTAATGCTATGTTAATTCATGCTGGTGTGACAACCGGCAGTCGGCAGGCAGCCTTTGTAAACTTTAAACAAAAAAAAACAAAAAAACGTTGTTGAGGTGTGGGGTTGTTTTAAATCGATGCGTGTGCGTGCTCAAAAAAGGGGTTGCACGGCGTGTTACCGCGTCCCATGACCAATGCATCCCTGCCGCAGCCTATCCCCAACTGATACGTTTCCTGTGTTAGTTCAGACAATTCCTTTTTCTGATTTTTTTATCAAAACAAGAGGGGGTCTAATAATGGCATGGCTTCATATGGATCTCAGACTTCATGAGGCTACAGGCCAGTCTGCGACATCAGTTATTGTCTCCGCCAGGCCGAAAGGCATGGCGAGAGAGTATGTTTTCGCCCCCGTCCGTCCGTCCGTCCGTCCGTCCGTCCGTCCGTGTGTGTGTGTGTGTGTGTGTGTGTGTGTGTCCGTCCGTCCGTCCGTCCGTGTGTCCTGTCTGTGTGTTAGCACCAAATCTCAGGCACCGTTGGCCCGGTCGCTGCGAAACTGTGCACACACACTCCCTGGATGCCAATTCAGAACCTCTGCCTCAAATTCTTCACATAGGCCTATCATAGCGCCACCAGGAGGCCGATTTGTGCAAAACCCATTTTTCCCCATTACTCCTACAGTTTTTAACCAAACCTCATGCAAATCGGTACACAGTATCTCTATAGTCATGTGATCAACCCTGATCTGTCCTGATCTGTCCTATTCCATCCTCATTGGCTAAGGTTACCATCCAAAGTTTGCAGGATTGGTCCGTTTTGAACAAACTGCCTCAAACCATGAACGCAGCTTGCCATTTCCATAAAATTGCACACGCACATTCCCACTAGGCCGAGGAAGAAATGCCACTTGAAACTTTTCACATCAGCCTCATGGTGGCGCTATAACATGCCGATTTGCATTTTTAACTATAACTGCACCGATCTGCGTGAAACTTTGCACGCCTACTCCCTAGAGGCCAAGGAAAAACATCTGCACTGCATTTTTCACATCTGCTTTTTACAGCGCCACCAGGAGGCCGACTTATGTCAAATACATTTTTGGATATTATTCATTCAGATTTTATCCAAACATCACGCACATCAGTACACAGTATCTCTATAGTCATGTGATCAAGACGCATCTGTCCGATATTTCATATTCCATCCTGATTGGCTAAGGTTGACTTCCAAAGTTTGCAGGATTGGTCCGTTTTGAACAAAATGTCTGAAATCATGAACGTGGCGTGCGATTTCCGTGAAAATTTGCACGCACATTCCCACTAGGCCGAGGAAGAAATGCCACCCTTTTCACATTGGCCTATTATAGCGCCACCAGGAGGCCACAATAACTTACCTGACCTGGCGGAGACCTGTGCTCCGAGGAGCACTTTTTCTAGTTACATATGATATGACTCCAAAAATGGGCCAGGTTTTTAGCCCAATCCGACTGCTTCCATTATAAAAAATTAAGTTAGATATTTAAAAAACTATATAAATCATGAAATAATGTACAGAGTTACTTCCTTAGTACTACTGGCAGCGTACACAAGAAATGTGACACTCATCGGTCTCTCACACACACACACACACACACACACACACACACACACACACACACACACACACACACACACACACACACACACACACACACACACACACACACACACACACACACACACACACACACACACAGCATGATTCAAGTTGATAATGAGGAACCTATCTAAAACAGAACTGTGTGAAATGTTTCTTAAGCAGCTACAAGAAATATGGCACCATGCTAAATGAGAATCATCTCTAACCATATATTCAAGCAAAGGAAGCTAGCAACCACATTATAGCTCACCGCTCTGAAGTGGGGTCTGCACAATTTAGTGGATACTTGAGCTCGATAACGTCTCCATTTTTCTCTTTGAGTTGCCCATGGTGCTCCATATAATACTGGACCAGTTCAGCCAGTGTGGCGAACTTCTCCCCACCATAAAGATCATAGTAGTCGCCTGTGTTCTGGATCTTAATGTGTGTGACTGCTCCATTTCGCCTGTAAAACAAAAAAGAACAGTACAACCATTTTGGATGTTTATAACATAGGAATAAGAACATTGCACACAGCATCTTAAAGCACCTTAAGCGCTAGTACCAAAACAAACTGTTCTCTTTCTCTTAATGTTGCTGTTATTCCTTGATTATATGTTTTTTTCTTATAATTTCCTTGTTATTGATATGTTTACCAATATTGCTGCTACAATGTCTGAGGAACCAGAACAAAGTAATGTTACTCTCATGCACCTATACACAAAATGTAACAATAAAGAAACCTCAACCCTTATGAAATGACATTAGTAGCAGACTCTATGCATAGGCTTCCTGCTTTGAAATAATTATTACTGCTGTGGATAGACGAGACAGACATTATAAACACTCACCGTACAGATAACGTAAAGTCCCCAGGGTTACTCTTACTGGGCCTGGCCAAGAAGCTTCCATCCACTCCACGAGTCAACAACAGGTTCTCCGCTTCCACGCCTGTGATGTTGGGATGGAACCACCTAACAGAGGAACACCATGTTTAGAGTTAGTGGGCCTGGGACATAATGTGTTATTAGTGGGGTATAGCTGTTATTACCGCAGCCAGACAAGGAGGTCTACCGCGGTATCAAAGGGCAGATTTCTGAACAGTTTCAACCCGGCTCCCATCAGGCTGCTAAACAAGGCCTGAACATCGCCTGTCACCAGGCTGGCCTGCAACACTTTCCTTTGACGGACTGTTTTAGTCCCTATGTTGGATTACCTCCCATCGTGTGGATTGTTAACCTATGAGAACTACTTTACCTTTGTGGATGTACCATGTGGATTGTTACCTGTACCGTTTTTTTGTTTTGCAACTGCTGTTGTGCTTCTACCTTTTACACCTTATGTCTAACCTTGTATACATCGCTGCTTATTATGCTGTGTATATTATGTAGATATCTTTTTACTTTCTTTCCTGGAACAACGAAATAATGGAGCTTGCACGAAAATGAATTTCACCCACTGATGCATCCCAGTAAACTTTTCATGTGACAATGAAATTGATTCTGATTCAATGGAGCCTCACTTTAAGGATCAATTCAGAACACTATAACAGTGGTTCAAACTTTTTAGTTTGAGTTTTTTTTTTTTACAAATGTTTCTTTGGGCAAATTAACAAACGATTGGCTCAGCCTTACAGACTACTCAGCAACGCGTTTCGAGTATAATAATTCTACCTCAGGCAGCAGGGGAGTTATTATACTCGAAACACGTTTCTGAGTAGTCTGTACGGTCTTGAACCAATCGTTTGTTCATTTACCTAAAGAAAAAGTTGTAAAATAGCCGTTTTAAGGCATTAAAACTATTTTTTTGCATTATACAGGAACAATAGAACTCTACTTTGTGTAGCAATTCATTTCAAGGACCCCCATAACTCACATACAAATGGAACCACGGGTCCATTTGGTTCCATTGGTACACTCAAGAGTTACCGACCTGTAAGGGTCCATTCGAAACACCCTCAAGAAACCCAGAGGGTTCCTGGACCCCACATTGAAAACCACTGCACTATAACATTGGTTCTTGACGTGTGGTCCGGCACTCGGGGACCCCAGGGATTCTCGAGGCGGTTATATGGGGTCCCTGGCTAAATGACTGATAGTTAGGAATCAAATGGACCCTTGAGGGTCTGCACTCTGTAACTCAAGGCAGTTACGGGCCTGTAACTCAAGAGTTGACCAAATGGAACAAAATTGACCCCTTACGGGTCCACTTGGTTCCATTTGCTGTGAACACTCTCAGTAACCAGCGAGGGTTTTACAGTGTGGTTTGAGGTCCCAGGCCCAGAAGACAAAATCACTCAAATCATATCACACTGGGGATCCTTGAAATTAAAGAAGTTGAGAATCACTGACTGTAATGAACTATGTAAATGATGTCTTTCAAGAGTTCCAAAGGGGCTCCCTTGAAGGATCAGTAACTACACACTACCCTCAGTGTGTAGTTATCAGTGTGTCAGTGTAATTTACCCATTTGCTAAAAAGTAACACTCAGGATTTTACAGTGTTTATAGCATAACAATTAGCCGTCTAAATTATGTCTCAAGGGAACATGAGAAAGCAACGTGTAGTGAACGTGTATTTGTTACACTGTGTTTTGACATAATCTGCTGATCATAACAATTCAATTCAAATCAGCAACGAGCATCCATACAAGTGACAGTTAAGAGAGGGGTTACTGGTCAACAGTAGTGGTCAGTTTAAAGCTAACCAACGTTACCGCCACCTCGCTTGCTGAGGATACGCCGAAAGGATTAATTCGTTTGCACATTTTTATGTTATTTGTTTCCCATGTATAATGAAACATGATCAGATCTCACGCTTCTTCACAAGACTCTTTGGTGACGTGTAACTTGTTAGTAATGATCATGACCCCGATGGGGTTTAATTGTGTAAATCCCCAGGAGGCGGTTCTCCTGCACGTTGACCAGAAACCATCAATCTAACCTAATGTAGCATCAGTGATCCACGCATTACGGTTAACGATCACACATTGTTCTCCAGGTCTCCTGCTTACCTCCGAGATGTCATTTTGTTTTCTCGGGCTTCCTTCAGCACTTACTTCCTCGGCTATGGGAGAGATAGCTTAATGCTATGTACGGCTAGCTGGGCTAGGCTAGCGTTTCTTCCCCCACCAGGACGTTTGATTAAGGTGTCTCCTCCACGGAATGACGCGCTTCATCGGTCCATGGCGGCCACGAAACCCAAGAAGAAGCTTGGACCGTTGACGGTTAAACGTTAACGGCTGCCAAAAGAAAAGAAAAAAAAAAGCTCCCTGGTAGAGTAATAGTTAGGCCTCGGCCCCGGGGAGTTGTTGAGGAGGAGAACAAGCAGGGTTGCCAGGTTTTTGCGAAAGAAATAAGCAACTGGGTCTATGAAAACTAGCCCAAAAGAAGCAACTCTATAGGCCACATTAGTGGGGCAGTTAAGCTCATATATGGAAGGTGTTGTGCATTTGTTTTGAAACCTTTTAACAGAGTAGATGTAATCTCCTGTGTTTTGATGAATTTTGTGAGTTTGATTTTTTCAGGCTTGCTTTACTAGCATTGGACAATAATGGGTACATTTCGTCCATTACAACGCTAAAAGTAGGCCTACAGAAGTTGATTTGATGACTGAAGCAATGTAAGATCCATCTTTAATAATAACCATTCATTACTTAAAAGTTAATATCTCAGTATGATGGCATACACTGACCACACCCCCCAAGCGGGTGTCTGGGGGTCCTCTCCCAGAAACTTTTTTAACATAGTAGATGTAATCACCTGTGTACTGATGAATTTGGGGAGTTTGATACCAAATCCAGGAGATTGTCAGGAGGCGTGGTCCGAAATCCAGGAGACTCCTGCAGGATCCATGTGTTGGCAGCCCTGCATAGGGCCCATGTTAAACCCAGAAATGTTTCCTGTACACTTTTATGATTAAAATATCTATAGGCTTATCAGATTAGATTAAGCTTGGTTGCTAAAAGTTGCACGTTGGGCAATTTGAGTAATTAGCACAATGAGCTAATTAGTCTCCTAAAGTCCATTTACCATCATCCATCCCGGCATGATGCACACACTCTGATGTCTTTCCTTGGCTGCATTGGAACATTGATGAACATTTCTGGGATAAAAGCATGGTTTGCAGTGGCATTTGGTGGCATCGCCATAATTCTCAATGGTAAATTCCTGGATAAAATGCACTGGGTGCATATCGGATGCTTGTGTCCTCCTCCAAGGATGTGATACTGATTGTCTGTCTCCTTCCCCTGTGGAAAGGGCTTATGTGCTTAAAGTACTCCTAGAAAGAACCATGCCTAGTGTCAGTGCTTGGGGAACTTGATGCCACTCACAGTGGCATCAAGTTCAAATATATTCAAATATAATTCTGCATACAGAATCATGCTCATCTGCAGGTTGTGGAAGGCTGCAGATCAGAGCGAGCCACCTTCAGAGGCAAGATATATCACTAGATTTGGGCAGGAGGTTGCTAGGGGCTGTTGCCTGCTCTTTACTGCTCTTTACTCCCAGGCAAACCAGCTGCACCTGCAGAGCATTGAAGGCCTGCAGCTAAAGAAACTGCAGCTAGCATTCAAGACTCTGTTGCACTGACTAGTAAGTGTGAAGGAGGTGAGGTCCACTTCTGCAACACAATCTCCATAAGGGTGGCCATAGCTGAATGGGTAGAGAGGCCGCCTAGTAGGCGCCTACAGTCATTTATCAACGGAGCGTATAAACCGGCCGGCCGTACGCCAACGTCGAACTCACATTTATCAACGAATCCTACACAGCCGATCCGAGCGTACATTTGGTCCCAGCCTTGATAAATGTCACGGCTGAAACCGAGCGTCATTTAAATAACACACCCTTAAATATTCTGGAAACACCCCGATTTTACGATATGAAGAACCGAAAAGTTTCGCCGGCTCGCCTCGCCTCGCTGCCTGTCAAGTCACACACACGCACACGCCTCTCTCTCTCTCTCTCTCTCTCTCTCTCTCTCTCTCTCTCTCTCTCACACGCACACACGCACGCACGCACGCACGCACACACACACACACACACACACACACACGCCCAACTGTGTCTTTCATGTAATCCGTAGCGGTACAATCTTTGTCACGTAGGCTTGTAGCTTACATGAATGACATATTATTATACCAATCACATCGCCATGAATGGAATACGTTTGCATATTAATTTATTTACCCCATACCGAGCAGTGCGCGTTCGAGTTACACTAAAATAAAGCAGTCAGACTCGGCCAGGCTGCAGTGATTCCGTGCCGCCACGTTAATAGGAGATTGGAGCGTCGGGTTTATATACTTAACCCAGCCAGGTTGTTGTAGTCTTCATAACTCTCTATGACATAACTCCATACCATAGGACAAGCTACTGTAAGTTTGTACACCACTGTCCATGAAAAGATGTTCGGGAGTCCCGAAAATGCGCTCGCAGAAGCGCTCGTATATTTTGAAAATAGCAGATCTACAAGCTCACAATGCGTCGCGATGCGACCCGTTGTGAGCTTGCAGATCTGCTATTTTAAAATAGCCAATGCAGCCAGATCTGCAAGCTTAACCGAATGACTGTTAAAGCAGTTTGTTTAAATTACTTTATAAAATGTTATATTTTCACAGGGATTATTTATTAGTGTAGTATTAGTGTAGATATACATTTAGGAGTGGATACATGTGTCCAGATGCCTGTCAGACAGTCAGACAATGCTGCTCCGCAGGTCTACAATGGAATAAACGGGCGCAGCCAAAGTCAACAACTGCTCTGGACCAGACGTGAGATTTCAGCGTACGGTAGGATGAAGCCAACGTCAGGATATATTGATAAATGCCGAAAGTTGCGGTGATCTCGCCGTACGCCCATTATTTGGTCTGTTTGATAAATGAGGGCCTAGGTCCCAGATTTGATTCCCGGCCCCGGCAATATGTTAAGTTGTACACGCATGACCTACATGACTCCAACACCCGTAATCCCCAACTATCCCCTGAGCTCTAAAAATCACTTGAAAAATCGTCGAGCCCACTTTTAGACCAATTTGAATTTTCACCCTTTTCCTCATTAAATATGGGTGTTATTATATGTTAATAAAGGCATGATAATGAGTCTACATGTGTTTTCTTGTATTTTATATGTACTATGCAGTACATTAACATTAAAATAAACGTAATCTTGGAAGTCAGTGATTATTTAGAATTTTCACTTTAATTTACATATTATGCTAATTGCATAACATTTCTATCATAAAAGTTCTCAGGAAACACCATTTCTGGGTCCGTGAAATTTCCAGTAGATTATTGGGTTTAATGTTTCCATTATAAGCACAAAACTGTCATTTTAATAAGCATAATATATATTATTATAATGGAGCATAATAATAATGCAAAAAAAAAAGAAAAAATCAATTCTAAGGTCGATGACCCCTCAGGGTCACCAGAGGTCAGTCAGAAAGTGTGTCCATGTCTGAAACATAATTGGGGTATATAGATGATATGCGCTGAAAGTTCCATACTTTAGTCATAAAATGCACAATTGGTTTGTTTAACTGCGCCACTACATGAGCACTTTATCGGCTATTTGAAAATATGCGACACATTGTGAGCTTGGAGATCTGCTATTTTCAAAAACTAACCCTAACTCTTGCAATAAAATGTGGAATATTTGGAAATTTTTGGAAACATTCTGACAACACAAATGCTCCCCTGGGCACAAAACTTTTTCATGAAAATATTTGAGAACTACTGGTTTAAATAATAATTCAAACATTTGGAAGCAAGCCTACAAGCAAGTACACTTTAGAAACAAGCCCAAAGTCGCTTATAATAAGCCGACATGGCAACAGTGAGAACAAGTCGATAATTTGGACGTCACCAAACATGCGACAAAAAAAAGAGAAGGGGAAAAAAGGATGCGTTTGTTTTCTACTGCCGGGAGGAACCGCTGGGCCTTTTGTGTTCTTTGTTTTGTTGTAACCTCGCGAGACTCGCTCCCGCTCCTCCTCCGGCCAACCGTGTGAAATGAATCAAAGAGGCCTATAAACCAGTGTTGCCAAATCTTGCTTGAGAAACAAGCGGCCAGGTGTCCGAAGAAAACAAGCCCAAAAAGAAGCAAGTTTGTTTTAATAGCCGACCTACAAGCCCACAACAAGGCCTTGCAACTGTGAGCTTGTAGATCTGCGATTGAAAACAAATACTCTTGAAATATTTGCAACACTTAAAGTTTAAGTGTTGCAAATATTTCAAATATTTTTTTAAAGTTTAGGCTAAGTCTTAAACACCACAAATCTTGTATGGGGGGGGGTCCCTGGCACAAAATATTTTCAGATGGGGGTCTGAGACAAAATACTTATTAATCTGGGGGGTCCTTGATATGAAAACATTTGAAAACCATTGAAAATATTTACAGGAAAACACGCCCAAAGTCACTTATAATAAGCAGACTTGGCAACACTACTATATATACCCGATGTATACTTCACCTCACAGCGGTGTCGCGTGACGAAAATAACGGACCTGCAAGGGCTTGCAGTAGGTCTGCTATTTTAAACATAATAAATTAGGCGGCTTAATTCTCACTTGTCTCTTCCTGCAAGTGCAATTGGGTTGGGTTGGGGGGTTGGGTTGGGTTGTAGGCAACTTCGAGTTGTCCCACTTGGACTGGCCCCTTGACAGTTCTGTAAAGTAACTTTTGATTGATTGAATACTTTATTAGAAGATTGCAGAAAAAAAGCACATGAAAGTACAGTTCAATGCAAGGTCAGCTAATAGGAATTAAAAAACCCAAGAAAGCCATGCAGTGGCTTGTTTCCATTGGGGTCCTTTTTACAGTATTCAATTCACAGTGACATTAAAAGACAGACAGTACACTACTATGCCGAACATCACATAAGCAGTTTTAAAAGTACAGTAAACATGTACAGTAAGCAAATGTACAGTACAAAATATGTACAGTAAGCCCTCCCCCCAGGGGTGGGGGGAGGGACCTTTCAAGGAATTTCAAGGACCCCCAGTTACACCCCACTCCGAGAGTGTACAAATGAATGAACCAAATGTACCCATGGCAAAAGGGTTCATTTAGTTCATTTTGTACACTCTAACAGAGTTGCAGACCTGTTGAGGTCCATTTTATTATTTGGATCAATCATTTTGCTAGGGACCCCATGGAAGCTCACAATGCGTGTTGTTGTGTTGTGAGCTTGTAGATCAGCCATTTCTGATGCGTTGTGACACCGTTGTATGCTGAAAGATAAATCAGGAATAGGACACAATTAACACTCGAGGTATCATAACGGTTTGTGTCTTATAACATAATATTCAAAGTGAAAGTTGAGGGCCTAAACTTTGGGCTATTCCTTCAGGTAATAGGCTCTTGCTTAGGGGCCCCCTGAGCTCTGGGATCTCTAGGCCGAGGCCAGTAGGCCCGTTCTGAAATCCAGCCCTGGTAACACCACACAACTTCACACAAGGTTTGTCATGGGGCCAAGACAAAACTGACTAATGAGTGTTTGTTCCGTAACAGGGGTTTGTCTCCCTGTCTCTCCAGTTCTTTGGTGACTGAACAGAAAATACAATTTCAGGAGAGAGAGCACATTTCCTCTGATCTTTTGTTGTCTCATCACTAAAATTGCTATTCCGACCTGAACATTTATTTATTAGGGTTTGGGTTAATTTATTTATATTATTATCATTGGATTAGCTGAGGACAGACAGGTTGTCAGGGGTGAAAATATGATCTCCTGAAGGAAATCATTCCTTGCATTACAAACAATAGGGCCTTGACCCTGACTATACTGTGTTTCTCAGCACCAACATTGGGTGACATGCCTTTGGGCGTTTGGCCCCTTCCTACCTGGCTGAAAGTGCATTACATTCACCCATTCACACACACACATTCATACACCGATAGCGGAGGAAACCATGCAAGGCACCATCCTGCTCATCGGAAGCAATTAGGGGTTCAGCGTCTTGCCCAAGGACACTTCGACACAAACTCTTCTGGGGGAGCCCGGGATCGAACTGGAAACCTCTTGGCTTCCATCCGGCCGCTCTACCGGCATTTAAAGACATTTAAAGTATGTCTTTAAATGTCTTGATGAATTGAATACACAGGAGGACCACAATGGAAACCACTGTACAATTTGCAAACTGTTCAATCTCGCTCCACAAGTAAATGCCAGCCGATCTACGAGACTATGGGTGAAATTATTTTATGTACAAGCTCCCTTCATCATGTGTAGTTTTCGGGAAAGGTTAGACGAATAGAAATAGAAGGAAACTAGAAAAAGTGCTCCTCGGAGCACAGGTCTCCGCCAGGTCAGGTAAGCTATTGTGGCCTCCTGGTGGCGCTATAATAGGCCAATGTGAAAAGGGTGCCATTTCTTCTTAGGCCTTGCACGACAATCGGACACTGACTGCATTCATGATTTGAGGCATTTTGTTAAAAACATTTGTTTTGCTAAATTAGACCTGCTGGTGGCGCTATAACAGGCCAATGTTAAAAGGGTGGCATTTGTTCCTCAACATAGTGTGAATGTGTGTGCAGTTTTTTCCTTGACCTCTAGGGAGTGTGCATACAAAGTTTTACACAGATCCGTGCAGTTATAGGTAAAAACACGAATCGGCCTGTTATAGCGCCACCATGAGGCTAATTTGAAAAATGTATGGTACTTCTTCCTCGGCCTAATGGGAATGTGCGTGCAAAATTTCACGGAAATTGCATGCTGTGTTCATGATTTGAGGCATTTTGTTCAAAACGGAGCACTTCTACAAACTTTGGAAGACATTTTTAGCCAATCAGGATGGAATATGAAAAATCTGAAAGGCCTGTTTTGTTTAATGACTATAGAGATACTGTGTACGGATTTGCGTGATTTTTTGACAAAATCTGTAGGAGTACTGTCAAAAAATATGTTTTGCACAAATCGGCCTCCTGGTGGTGCTATAAAAGGCCCATGAGAAAAATTTGGGGCAGAGGTTCTGAATTGGCATCCAGGGAGTGTGTGTGCACAGTTTTGCTGCGATCAAGCCAACGGTGCCAGAGATTAGCTGGTCACAGACGGACGGACACACAGACACACACACGGACGGACGGACAGAGTAGACAGGGGGAAAAACATACTCTCTCGCCATGCCTTTCGGCCTGGCGAAGACAATAAGGCAATAATATGTCAGGTATTCAAATATTTCTGATATGATTGCAGTGAAATATATACAAATAAAGCAGGTCAGCGCACACAGACACACACATACACATCGGGAGGTGGCTCAGCTGGTGTAGCACTCTGCAGATGGTATGTTGGTGTTAAGATAAAAGTGGTTTTCTGATATGTTGGGGATGTGGTATGACCTTGGAGTGTTGACAAGTTCAATGACAACTGCAGGGTCCTGTCTCAAACCAGATCCTCCCCACAAAGTCTTTAATGGTGTTGAAATAACATTATTTTATTGTTTCCCCCCCAGGAGAGGAGGGCTGTACGTGATTTTTAATTTACGTACAGTAAATGCTGTCACCTCTGTTATGCTGTTGTGTGGTGTTATGAGCTAGCACATATTCACACCTCAGTCTACAGTCTTCCTTTGCTTATGTGTTCACTAATGCTTATTTGTCCTGTGTTTAGTGTCTATCCTGCCTTGCTGGCGCTGCTGCCCTAGTCTGGCTAGACACCTGTCACTCACCTGGGAGTGCTCTGGCTGCCCCTCCCCTTCTCATTTGTAATTAGGGCCTATGTCTATAAAACAGGAGCTGTAGCCAGCTTTCAGAATCTCCCCAGCACCCCAGCAGAGCACAACAGTATATTTGTTCCCTTGCCTATTTGTATGTTCTTTATTTCAGTTCCGATGGGTTGGCTGTAAGTATTGTTTGGTATGATTTTTCATCATTGGTTAGTTTAGTTGTTTCATTTGTTTTGGTAGCTTATGGGTGTCTGGTGAGACGACGAGCACATAGTGTTTGGCTCACCAGACTCCCCACTTTTGAGTTTGGCCAGCCCATCACTTTTCTTTGTTAGGATCTTAATATCAGGATTATCTGTATTACTTCACAAAGCAGTCATTCATGGTGCATAAAGTATTACACACTTGTTGTTGTATGCTATTTTGTAAAATAAACTTCCAACCTCATGTGAAAACCTGACTATGTCCTTTATTATGTTGTGGTCCCTTGAGCGTTCGGGCCAAGGTTAGAGGGGCCGTATTATATATGGTAATCCAGAGGTCTGCCTCAAGAGGGATTTTCTTGTAACAACAACTAGAGTAGGCCTGTTGTGCATTAATAAAGTGTACGTGGTCACATTAATGAATGTTTTACCCCGAAACTATATTTGTTGTCCTTTTCCTTTATTACAGCTCCAGTGGTGCTTGAAAGTTTGAACCCATTGCCGTGTTCTACTGTAGAATCTACAGTATATTTCAGCATGAATAATCCTAAAAGTAAAATAACCAAAAAACGGTAGGTAGCCAGCTCAAAGCCCAGGCCCATGAGCGATATTTATGGCAACGTTGGAGGACTGGCTGAATTTAACATCTTTATTAGATATAACACAAAAATAGCCAAGGCAAAGGTTCAAACTGTACATGCACCAAACACTAGCATAGCCTACAGTGGTCAGCTTTTTTCACTGGTTGAATTTCAAAACTATTGATTCACAAGTTAAGGTGGTGAATTGATATTTTGGTGTTAAATCCCTTTTTTCTTCTTTGGTACCAACAATGCCACTTACACCACCTTTGAATAATTTGGCCTATACAGTACTGATTGACATGAAAACCACACCCCCTGGATCATGAAGATTTCTTCCCAAATTCCCATTTAAAATCCAAGACTTTTTTTCAAAAGGTTGGTCTCGCTGAATCTGGCCAGCTCAAACAGGATGTCGCTGTAGCCGGCCGTGGCGGCGATGTGAACACAGGTCTTGCCGTTTTCGTCGTCGTAGTTGATGACAGAGGCACCCAGCGGGTGATCCAGGATCAGTGAACACATGTACCTGCTGCCACTCTGTTGAGAGACACAGTGGTGGAAAGTAAGTGACTAAGCGCATTTACTCAAGTACTGTACTTAAGAAAAATGTGATCGGTACTTTTACTTTACTTGCGTATGTTCATTTTTCAATACTTTATAATTATAGTCTGTCACATCTCAGAGGCCAGCAATATTGTACCTTTACACTACAATTATTTGAAAGCTTTCCTTTAGTTGCTTTGCAGATTTAGATTATTATTACAAAACATACATTAACCAAGTAAGTTCTATTTTATGCTTCATCTATTCGAAAATAGCAGATCTACAAGCTCAAGTTTGTAGATCTGCTATTTTCGAAAGATTTTGACAAAAAAATTAATTTTGAAAAAACATGAGAAATTCTGCATGAAAACCTTTACTTTTGGTACTTATATTATAAGTTATACATAAGTTATACATTACAGTATATTTTGATGCCAATATTGCACATTCTGTCTTCACTCAATTAATTACATTGTTGTCACATTTGGACATCCAGCTGCCACATGGCCTTTAACCTCTTTCAACTTGTCCCTTTTGGTCATGTAGGCGAACATTTTCAAACGTTTTCAAAGATTTTCAAAACCTTCAAAAATCTTGTAGTTGTAGATCAGCTCTTTTTACATGACACAGTGTGTATGACAAAGTAAGTACGTATAAAATAAGACTTAAAACCTCCACTTGCCATACCCACCCAGCTGGTAACGGCTTGAAAACAGCAACACAGTACCTGCAGGGCGCTCTTGAAGTGTTTGTCCACCAGCGTGGGATTCGCCCCCTACTGCAGGAGCGTTTGCACGTGTTCAGGACGATTATGGAAGGACGCCCAGTGTAGAGCTGTCATCCCCTGTACCCAACACAATGTCCCCGACATCACTCGTCCATTAATCTGTCCCCAATGTCATACCCTGTCCCCTACACAACACCAAGCTGCCATACCCTGCCATCAACTCACTCATTCATTACTCTGTCCCCAACACGATGCCAGCACCAGTCATTCATTCCTCATAGAATGAGTCAGGATGTTTGGGAGTGTGGAGAGTGTGTTGTGAACGTTCCTACCTCGTTGTCCTGCTGGTGGTTGATCTCGCATGCCATGGACTGCTGCAACAGCACCGACATCAATCTGGGAATTACAATTGGAGTGTGCTATTAGTGTCAGTAGACATCAAACTAAGAGATATCAGCCCCATGGAAAGTGCAATGTTGTTAGTGTCAGTACTCAGTACTGAGACACATCAGCACCATGCTGTTAGTGTCAGTACTGAGACACATCAGCACCATAGACAGCACCAGAGGTGTAAAGTAACTAAGTACATTTACTCAAGTACTTTACTTAAGTACAATTTTGAGTTTTTTTACTTTACTGGAGTATTTCCAGTTTTCAGTACGTTTACTTTTACTCCACTACATCTCAGAAGCAAATATTGTACTTTTACACTAGCCACTTCAGCCAAGTACAAGCTCACAATGCATTGCGATGCCACGCATTGTGTGCATTGTGAGCTTGCAGATCGACTATTTTCAAAAGACTTTTTATACATTTTGAACTCGTGAAATGGGACATTATGCACATTGAGCACTTTTACTTTTGTACTATACTAAGTAGGGGAGACCAGGGACGTCATCTTTTGCTATAAGAAACATATATATGTGCCCTAATTAATAATACCATTTTTAAGCTTTCACTAATAAGGACAAGACAAAAATATTAATTTGAATGCAATGAGTCACAGTGTTACAATTGCCCCCGTGACGGGGGCAGTTGTAACAGTGGTTGGGGGAAATTGTAACACTGTAAAAATAAGTTATATTAACACACTTTATCTCAAGAAAAGCACATCACTAAGTAATATGTATTTTTTGTAATTTAACATTTTTACTTACAAATGTTTTATATACATAATTACAATTATTTTGTATTTTTATTAAAAAAAAACATTTTCATTTTTCAAATGTATGTCTATTTTTTATTTAAATGTATTTTTACTTTGAAATGTAGTGACATTTAGTGAAATATGTTCATTTACTAACATAAAAGTATGTAATCCCAGACAAAAAATCTGCTTGCATTGAAAACACATTGTTACAATTGACCCCGGTCACTTTGTTACAATTGCCCCCGATGGGGCAACCATGATAAAATCCCATATTCTAGCTCGAAACACCTATACTAGCATAGGCTGCTGATTAGTGATGAGCGGGCCGACCCGTAACCCGCGGGTCCCGCGGGTCAACCCGCGGCGCGGGTGGTCGAGTCAGGATTTCAGAGGCAATTATGCGGGCTGCGGGTGAGTGGGTCAGCCGGGGCGGGGCGGTGCGGGGCGGGTCATGAAAAAACCCGACCCGCACATCACTACTGCTGATGTTAATTTGTGACCAATAACATAGAGATACAATTAATCTAAGTTTAAATCAGCTGACATCTTATCTTTAGACAGCAGAAGGAAAATACTGTACACTAAAAAATTTACGTTTACACCTCAAAATCAGTTTTTGGTTGAAAACTTCTGCTGAGATTAAATTATCATTCTATCCTTCCATCGGCAGAGAGAGGACCCTACTGAGCATGTGCACAAGAAGTCTCACCCCTCTAGCTTGTTCCTAATTAGAATTATTGAGTGTGTTACTTTTGCCCCCTGTTACCTTTGTCCCCTGTATTTTGATACCAATACTTTTGTACCTTTACTCAAGTACATTTTGGAATTCCGGACTTTCACTTGTAACAGAGTATCTCTACATTGCAGTATTGATACTTTTACTTAAGTAAAACATGTGAGTAGCCTACTTTTTCCACCACTGGACAGCACCATGCTGTTCGTGTCAGTACTGAGACAAATCAGCACCATAGACAGCACCATGTTGTTAGTATCAAATAGACCAGTGGTTCTCATTGTGGGGTATGGGGACCCCCAGGGGTCCTTGAGGGGGTTCCAGGGGGTTCCCAGCAGTAATATAGCATCAACATCAGTTTAAACATTTTAACCCTATACACATCGGCTATTTGAAAATAGCTGACGCGTTGAGAGCTTGTAGATCTGCTATTTATAACAACACAAATCGTAAATAATTTTGAATATTTTTGAAACATCTTAACAACACAAATCTTGTGTGGGGGTCCCTGACACAAAATACTTACAGGGGGTCCCTGGCACAAATACATAATTAATTTGGGGGTCCTCAACAGTAAAAAAGTTTGAGGAACCACTGCAGTAGACGTCACACTGAGAGACATCAGGACCCTGGACAGCACCTCTGGCTGGGGACACCGATAGGAAATGACTACAATGGTATCAGTCCGTATCTCATTACATATCTCCAAAAAACTCATGGACTGATTGCCAAGGAAATTACTGTGCCCCTTCATGCTCCCAAGTGGAGGAAGCATATTTATTTTGGGCGATGCCATGTCCTTTCCTCTAGTGCCACCGTCAGGCCTTTTGTTTGAGGAAACTGGGGGAGATTTATAGGCCTTGGCAAAGGTCTTTTTCTGTACTAATTTTCTTTCATTGCATTTAATTAGCATTTCATTATGTAACATTTTCAAATATTAATTTGCTTCATTAAGATACTCAGATACTATCAAGTTTTACGTATTACTGATAATTTATTAGCTCATTTGAATCTTGATAATATACATTCTTCTTAGATTATGTACAGTTTCAGTGAATATACTTGCTGGATTATATTTATTTTCATTAGTAGAGATCTCTAAATCTCTGCAAATTACAACAGAACTATGGATGATAGACAGATAATTATGGTATATGTATATCTATATATGATTTGTTGTGGGTTTTTGTCTTATCAGTTACTATCACCAGTCCGGATGTAACTGTATGTTCTAGATCAGTGGTTCTCAAATTGGGGTCGGGGGGACCCTCAGTGGTGCTTGGGGGGGTTCCAGGGGGTCCTGGTACTTCAGATCTACAAGCTCAAAACGCATCACATAGATCTGCAATTTAAATAAAATAAACGTTTTAGTCATAATTTAAAAAAATCAAAATTTCAAATCAAAATCAAAAACACAAAATCTTCTCTTATGGTGTCCCCTGGAAACGAATCTCTTCAGCTGGGGGTCCACAGGCAAATACATATCAATTTGGGGGTCAACATGAAAACGAGTGAATGTTTACTTGAGGTCAGTCTCAGCGGTGGCAGCGTGCATGGAGAGGCAGCCGCCCGTTCTTATCAGGAATGCTTTGTTTGGCTCCGTTACGTAACAGAAACACACAGCCTCCCAATTTTTTTTGTTTGTTGTGCCCTATACGCAGAAAGGATAATTTAAACACACATATATTATAGCTTAATTATTGGCAACAAGATTGTTAGGACTCCAGATTTCGGTGCCGTGGAATGAGAGGCCGTCCCACCTGCTCCACATTCTGCCCTTGTCTCTGCATGGCCCGAAGGACACCCTAATACAAATAGCTGGGCTGCATGGAAAAACACACAGCAAACACATAATACTATGACAATGAAGTACTCACAATATGCAGAACATATCACAAAAGTTTCTAAAAATCTTTTGAAAATAGCAGATCTGTGAGTTCATAACAACTGCTGTGATTTCTGCTGATATTGTTTTCTCATCAATGTAGTTAAAAGCTACAGTGTATCTGTAAACATGTGTAAATGTAACCATATAGTACAGCCTATATCTGTCGCCAACACCTTAATAACAATAAACATAAAGAAAATGCATTCACAGGCAATGTTTTTCAAAAACAAATAAAACATACTTAATGGGAAGGATGAATTTTTCTATTTTCAGTTGTCAATATGTGACCCCACCGTCACCTTCCCGTGACCCCATTTGTGGTCCCGACCCATAGTTTGGGAACCTTTTTTTGATTGAATACTTTATTATTATGTAAACAGCACGAGGTGCAGTCAGATATTTAAGCTAAAAGGACAACAACAACAAAAGTCCTGGGGACTTGTTTCCATTGTGGTCCTATGTATTCAATTAATCAACATAGCATAGAAATTACACAATAATACATATCATCTCTGGTCTAGATGCCTGTCAATGCTGTTGGTGTGGATGTGCTGTTACTCATCTAACTCACCAGCAGTGGTGGGAAAAGTACTAAAATGTTTTACTTAAGTAAAAGTATCAATACGGCAATGTAGAAGTACTCTGTTTCAAATTAAAAGTACAACAATGTTTGAAAATAGCAGATCTACAAGCTCACAATGCGTCACGATGCTACACGTTGTGAGCTTGTAGATTGGCTATTCAAAGAGCCTAAAATAGGGCTGAAGTGGTTAATGAATGTTTTATAATGTCATCATTAATATCTGCAAAGTAACTAGTAACTAAAGTTTTCAAATAATTGTAGTAGTGGAGTAAAAGTACAATATGTGCCTCTGAGAAAAGTATAGACAATTGGAAATACTCCAGTAAAGCAAAAATACCTCAAAATGTTACTTAAGTACAGCACTTGAGTAAATGTACTTAGTTACTTTACACCACTGCTCACCAGGTACGTGGCGAGGGACAAGGCGGTGCGCCTACAGGCATCCTGGGTATAGGCTCTATTCACAGCAGCCACATCGTGAAGACATTCACAGGTGTTACCAATGATACTAATGAAGGCTCTGTTCCATTCTGGTCAAACAGAGTCAGGGTGCTGATATTGTGCATGTTGGCTCACTGGAAACACTCTGCTACACCAGTGGGACTGAAATTGGGGTCCAGGGACCCTATGGTTCCTTAAAGGTGGCTACAGACCGGGACTTCCGGTTATGCAGAGTGAGGAGTAGACGTGTCCTCTCTCTGCTCCCCCGCTTCACATCTTTACCTAAATAGAAACCCCACTACCTTCCTCATAAATGGTATGATTTGAATTTATATAGTTTGCGATTCAGTTTTGACATCGAAGCATGAACACTAGAGCTTCCACTCACGCCAAAAAAGACACTGTTTTAATGGAAGCCGGTACCGCCGCTAGCGACATCAACATGGAGGCATTGACTAGCCTACTAGAAGACCACAGGGCGGCTCTTTCGGCTGAATTTAAATTAAGCATCACATCGCTGGAGTCTAAAATAGATCTTGTACATGCCACTATAACTGATCATGGCCAGCGTATTACATCATTGGAGTCTAACGCGGACTCAGTCAGTGACCGCATTGTTTCCCTGGAGGCGGCCTGCGCGGAGCTAACTGCTAGCAACACTAAGCTGCGTGCTAAAGCCTCGGATCTCGAGTCGAGGGGTCGCCGTTGGAATGCACGTATAGTCGGGGTGAAAGAGTCGATTGAGGGGGGGACGAGGCCTACCACCTTCTTCTCCACCTTCCTGTTCGAACTCCTGGGAGACGAGGTTCTGCCTGAACCGCCCGAATTGGACTTAGCTCACAGGTCGCTAAAGGCTAAACCGGGTGCTAACGAAAAGCCGAGGCATGTCATCATTCGCTTCCACAACCTTCCGATCAAGGAGAGAGTTATTCGGGAGGCACGCAAGCTGAGAAACCTGCAGTACGAGGGTCAAAGAATCGCCATCCATGAAGATTACCCCCAGGATGTTATGGAGGAGCGCGTCAAGTACCGAGATGTGATGGCCGAATTATACAAGCTTGGCTGCCGGCCTGCTCTTCACTTCCCATCCAAGTTGATGATCGCTAACGAAAACGGCGGAGCTAAGGTCCGGTTGGCGTCCGTTGAAGAGGCCCAAAAGTACATCACATCTAAACGTCACTAATCGCAAGTATTGGGTGCTTTGCTTATGACTTGATCTGTTCAGATTTGGGTTTGATAACTGTATTTGGCCTGGCTGGTGTATTGTTTGCTGCGTGGACTTGTTTAGCTGCTAGCTTGCTAGCCTAGCCGCTCGCTAGCTGGCGAGCTGCAGCTGGACACAAAGTAACATTGCCGGGCTGAAGATGCGCTCTTTTTTCTCTTTTCTTTTTTTCCATCTGGACAGTGTACTTTCGTGACGCTCAATCTGATTATTGTATCGCTTGATGTGGGACCAATTTTATTTCTATTCATTTTTTTGCTCTTTTTGGACTTGGACATAATAGTCCGGGCTGGCTGGGCTGTTAGCCGGCTAGTTGGGTCCCTGCCTGGTTAGCCGCGGCTCAGCTAGGACGGCAGCACTGTTTTGATGCAACGCCTTTTTTTTTTCTCTCTTTTGTTTGGACATATGCTCATCTCCTCTCCCTACTTCCCCCCCTCCCTTTTATTTTTATTTTTATTTTTATGGTAATAGTGTGTTAAGCCGCAACTACATTGAGTTAATATATTCACTTTTCATGGACATGGTAATTGTATCTAGCCCGACTGTTATATTGTTACATGGACTAACCCAGCTGTGACTGACTGACGTGCCTTGACGCTGGCTAACGTTGGACGAGATGACGGGTCCGATTTGTTTTAAATACATTTTAGTTTTAATTTGATCGTTTTTGTTATAATCTTAAATATGTGTGTTTTTGAATGAACATTTGCTTCTCTAGCCAAATTAATTTTGTATAAAACAGCCGACTTTCTTTATGTTTTTCTCTCCCTTTTTTATTGTTTTTGTGTACATCAGACTAATACTATGTCCCTTAGGAGTGTTGATTACGTAGTTTAAACGGCCTTGGGCCAATCATTTATTTAATTGACTACTATTACAGACGCCCCCCCCCCCTTTTTTTTCCCTCCTTCTCCTTATTATTTTGATGGCTTGGTTTTTATTTGTCATACTATGAGGCTGGTTGGACCTGCTTTACTTTTGTTAATTTGTTTGTTGCTGTCTACATAAATGTGGTTATAATTCTGGCTGGTACTTTCCTTATGTCACTTATAAACAGTGGTTGCCCTTGTAATACAGAGGAGTACTAGTCAGGCTTATTAGGACCTGCTTTATTTATTTATTTCTGTTTAGCATTGCTTGTTCTTGTTTACATGTGTGTTATACCTATGTTTATACTTTCCTTTTTTTCCCCTTATAAATAGTCCTCTGGGATAATGATGCTTACGTCAATTTGAGCCATCTGCCCTCTTATTTGGGCTTTTCTTTTGACCCTAGTTTGGTACCTATACATAATGGTTGTAATGTGGCCTTGATGCAGTAGTTACCATAATGTCGGTCCTCTGTAGTTGAAACACCTTTAGTGTCGATTTGATCTTTAAATGACTTAAGAGACTTTAAGACGGCCAATTGTTTTTTCGCAGGGGGGTGGTGGAGGGGGAGTGGGTGGTGGGGAAAATTTAGGGCTATTTTATTTCTATTTTATTTGGTTTTCAAGTTTTATTGTAAAGGTTTTGTTGTCAATGCTTTACAAATGCACTTTATTTGTGTTAAGATAGGTATTTTAAATTTATAGGTTATTCCGAGCTTACTCTCCCATATATTTTTTTTATTGTGCAGCCTAAAACTTTAAGTGACCTTAAGGTAGCCAATTATTTTAGGGAAAACAAGTTTGAATGACATTTTCGTTTACATGGTTTTTCCAAATGGTTTTGTAAAGGCTTATTTTGTGGCTTCTTTATGTGTGTTTCACCTCACTGTGGAGCCTAGACCTGAGTACAAAAAAAACAAACAAAAAAAAACAAAAAAAAAACTTTATTTTTTTCAAAAAAAAAAAAGAAAAAAAAAACGAAGTTACTTTTTGATTGGGCTTTCACTACAGGTTTTATTTGGAGGTTGTTTTGATACTACCTTACAAGTGAAATATTTTCGAGATAGGATATGTGTACTGTATTATGCCTGTTTTTGTTTTACTAATGAGGAATATATTTTGTTACTACCTGCTTGTTGAATGATGTTATAACACTGCTAATCAGATTATGCCGAATTGATGATTGATATTTACACTTAAGGTGTGCGCTGAGTGGAAGAGGGAGGGTAATATACCTCTTTATATTTTATTTATATTTTTTTGGATTGTATACCTTTTCTCACTCAGCAGCTTGTAGGGGGGTGGGTTATGGGGTTATCAATTACTGTTCAATATAGGGGGAACGGAAGTTAAGTAGGTAGGATTAGGACTGACTTATGTCAGGAAGGTTTGTATCCGGAGTGATACGCATTTTTGGTGCTCCCTTTGGAACGAGGGTCCGTGTTCTCAGAGAACCGGGTTTATGTATATGTTTTTCCTTCTTGTTTGTTCTGGATGTGTGTGTATGTGTGGGCCCCTCCCTTCCTCCCCTCCTCTCCCTTCCCCTTTCTCTGCTCAGATACCGGCATATCAAAAAGGGTGACGTCGATGAGTGGTAGGAATCTCCGTTTCATTTCTTGGAACGTTAAGGGAATGAACGGTGTCATTAAAGCTGGAAAGGTAATTTCACATTTACAGCAGCTCAAGGGAGACGTATGCTTCTTACAAGAAACACATATGCGCACTGCACGGGTGTCGCGTATTAAAAAGCCGTGGATGGGCCACCTGTTCCACTCAAAATATTCTGAAAGCTCTAGAGGGGCCGCCATTATTATACATCGTGACGTTGCATTTGAGTTGAACACCACTGTGTCAGATCCAAATGGACGGTATGTTATGGTCTCGGGCAAATTGCTAAACACCCCCGTGGTCTTGGCCTCAGTCTATGCTCCAACGTGGGATGACGACAAATTTATTTCCAAATTTTTTTCTTCTATACCCAACCTTGATGAATATCAGATAATCATTGGAGGAGATTTTAACTTAGCCCAGAATTTAGATCTCGACAGGTCATCTACTAAACAAACTACTTTGTCAAAATCAGCCAAAGTTTTGCAATATCATGCTGACCAAGAGATAGGATATGTGTACTGTATTATGCCTGTTTTTGTTTTACTAATGAGGAATATATTTTGTTACTACCTGCTTGTTGAATGATGTTATAACACTGCTAATCAGATTATGCCGAATTGATGATTGATATTTACACTTAAGGTGTGCGCTGAGTGGAAGAGGGAGGGTAATATACCTCTTTATATTTTATTTATATTTTTTTGGATTGTATACCTTTTCTCACTCAGCAGCTTGTAGGGGGGTGGGTTATGGGGTTATCAATTACTGTTCAATATAGGGGGAACGGAAGTTAAGTAGGTAGGATTAGGACTGACTTATGTCAGGAAGGTTTGTATCCGGAGTGATACGCATTTTTGGTGCTCCCTTTGGAACGAGGGTCCGTGTTCTCAGAGAACCGGGTTTATGTATATGTTTTTCCTTCTTGTTTGTTCTGGATGTGTGTGTATGTGTGGGCCCCTCCCTTCCTCCCCTCCTCTCCCTTCCCCTTTCTCTGCTCAGATACCGGCATATCAAAAAGGGTGACGTCGATGAGTGGTAGGAATCTCCGTTTCATTTCTTGGAACGTTAAGGGAATGAACGGTGTCATTAAAGCTGGAAAGGTAATTTCACATTTACAGCAGCTCAAGGGAGACGTATGCTTCTTACAAGAAACACATATGCGCACTGCACGGGTGTCGCGTATTAAAAAGCCGTGGATGGGCCACCTGTTCCACTCAAAATATTCTGAAAGCTCTAGAGGGGCCGCCATTATTATACATCGTGACGTTGCATTTGAGTTGAACACCACTGTGTCAGATCCAAATGGACGGTATGTTATGGTCTCGGGCAAATTGCTAAACACCCCCGTGGTCTTGGCCTCAGTCTATGCTCCAACGTGGGATGACGACAAATTTATTTCCAAATTTTTTTCTTCTATACCCAACCTTGATGAATATCAGATAATCATTGGAGGAGATTTTAACTTAGCCCAGAATTTAGATCTCGACAGGTCATCTACTAAACAAACTACTTTGTCAAAATCAGCCAAAGTTTTGCAATATCATGCTGACCAACTTGGGTTAAGTGACCCTTGGAGGACTAGGTTTCCTACTCAGAAGGTGTTTTCATTCTTCTCGCAAGTTCATCACAGTTACTCAAGAATAGATTTTTTTTTAATTGACGACAAATTATTGCATAATGTTCTCTCCTGCGAGTATCATAGCATAGTTATCTCCGATCATGCCCCGACATCTGTAGATATAAAATTTCCACATAGCAGACCACCCTCCAGGTTTTGGAGATTCAGCCCACAGCTGTTGTCTGAACCTACATTTAAGGACTTCCTTGAGTCACAGATTAAATTTTACTTTGAAACCAATGACACTCCAGATATTGACAGTAACGTATTATGGGAAGCTTTCAAAGCCTATCTCCGCGGACAAATTATCTCATTTGTTTCCCACTTCAGAAGATCGGAGCAATCCAAATTGACAGCAATTTCAGCCGACATTCGAAATTTGGACAGCCAATATTCGGTTAATCCTTCGCCCACCTTGTACACAAAGAGATTACAACTACAAGCTCAATATGACTTGTTGTCAACTGGTAAGGTCGAGAGACAATTGTTACAGACTAGGCAGCGCTATTTTGAACAAGGAGACAAGGCGGGCAAATTACTTGCATACCAGGCAAGGGTGGCCAGTGCCTCCAGACTGATCCCTAGATTAAAATCACCTACGGGTGAGGTTAGGACAGACCCAGGGGAAATTAGTTCGATTTTCTCTGCCTTTTATACAGATTTGTATTCCTCCGAGACCTGTCCACAGGACTGGGAGGGGCCCAATCCCCTAGAAGACTTAGAATACCCAAAATTGGATGAGGGTTCTGCCACTAACCTTGGAGCTCCTTTAACAGTTTTGGAAGTATCAGAGGCAATCAAGTCCCTACAAAGTGGTAAATCACCTGGGCCCGATGGCTATAGCACAGAGTTCTTTAAAACATTTTGCGACGTTTTGGCCCCAATTTTGGTACGGGTATTTAATGACGCCTTTTCAAAGGGAGAGCTACCCCCTTCTCTATCTGAAGCTTCAATTACATTGCTGCTGAAAAAGGATAAAGACCCACTCTTATGCAGTAGTTATAGACCCATATCTCTTTTAAACGTTGATTTCAAGATTATGTCCAAAGTCTTGTCTATCCGTCTCCAGAGAGTCACTCCCGACCTAATTAATTCTGACCAGACTGGCTTTATGCCGGGAAGGCACTCGTCCTCCAACACGAGAAGGCTGTTTAACATCATCTACTCTCCTACCACTAGGGTTCCTGAATTAGTGCTTTCCCTAGATGCGGAAAAAGCCTTTGATAGGGTGGAGTGGAGGTATCTGTTTTACATCCTTGACAAATTCGGTTTCAGCCCAAACTTCATTTCATGGATTAAGCTTTTATACACTTCCCCGGTAGCTTCGGTCAATGTTAACGGAGTGAGATCTGGCCTGTTCTCCCTCTCCCGTGGAAATAGACAGGGTTGTCCTCTATCTCCGTCGCTGTTTGCGCTCGCAGTCGAGCCTCTGGCAATTTGGCTCCGTAATGAAGAGAGGTTTCAAGGCATTACCCGTTTTGGCTCTATGCATAAGCTCTCCTTGTATGCAGATGACCTTCTGTTGTACATTTCTAATCCGTCATCTTCTGTTCCTACAATTTTACATATCCTAGATCAATTCAGGAAACTCTCTGGTTACAAACTTAATCTCCAGAAGAGTGAATATTTCCCTGTTAATGCCTTGGCCGACGAGCTTCCTCAAACTCTCTTTCCCTTTAAAAAGGCTACAGAGGGATTTAAATATCTGGGAATATTTGTTACTAAAACTTTCATAGAGCTATTCGCAAAGAACATCAGTCCCCTGGTGGAACGCTTTAAGTCTGACTTGGATAGATGGTCCACCTTGCCTCTCTCATTACTAGGACGTGTAAACCTGATAAAGATGGTGGTGCTGCCCCGTTTTTTGTATCCTTTTCAACATATTCCGATTTTCATCAGCAAATCTTTTTTTTCTACACTCGATCGGCTCATTAACTCGTTTTTATGGTGTAATAAAAAAGCTCGAATTAGAGGCACGGTCCTTCAACTTCCAAAATCCGAGGGTGGTTTGGCGCTTCCCAATCTCCGTCAGTATTATTGGGCATCCAATATCCATAAAATAACTTTTTGGAATACTAATTTGATTCTTGCAGTACAACCCCAATGGGCCAACATGGAGGCAGCTTCCTCGAATCTCTCTTTATGGTCGGTGGTCTGCTCTCAACTACCCCTACCGGTTAAACAAGTGTCCAAAAACCCTATCGTAGTTAATACATTAAAGATTTGGAACCAGTTTAGAAGGCAATTTGGTCTACACAGGTCCTCAAATCTAGCACCCGTATACAGGAATCATCATTTCCTTCCATCATGTACTGACCCTGTCTTTCGGATTTGGGCAGACAAGGGACTGCGGTCCATCAAAGACCTTTATACTGACAATGTCTTCTCCTCATTTGCAGCCCTGTCTGCTGAATTCGGCCTCCCCAATTCTCACATGTTTCGTTTCTTTCAAATCAGGCATTTTGTGAAAAGTCAGAACCCTCAGTTCCCGAGCCGGCCACCGGAATCGGTGATAGACTCCTTTTTATCCCTTAGAGCTGGTGAAAGGAAGCTTACTTCGATTATATATGACACAATCTTTTCAGTTAATTCGACTCAGTTGGATTCCCTGAGGGCTACTTGGGACCAGGACCTCGGGATTATCATGTCAGACAATCAGTGGAATCATGCTCTAGACCTGGTACATACCTCTTCTATTTGTGCAAGGCACAGAGTATTGCAGTGCAAGATATTACACAGAGTCCACTATACCAATGCAAAGCTGGCCAGAATATACCCTGAGAGGTCCGATGCTTGTAATAGGTGTAAACAATCGCCAGCAGATTACATGCACACGTTTTGGTCCTGCCCTAAATTGTCAACATTTTGGTCAGAGGTGTTTAACACCCTTGGGGTGGTGCTGGGTGAACCAATTGACCCGGATCCCCTCACAGCCCTTCTCGGAACCACAGTAACGCCTATTGTGCGCAATTCAACACGCCGAGTTATTGCTTTCACGACCCTACTTGCTAGGAGGCTTATTCTCCTTAATTGGATACACCCCTCTCCTCCTACACACAACAGATGGATTCATGAAATTCTATACTGTCTCAAACTTGAGAGGATCAGGTTCTCCCTTAGTGGCTCTTTGAAGATGTTTCACAAAATTTGGCAACCTTTTCTGGACCACATTGACACCCTTACTATGGTGGAAGAACTCACAAATTAGTGTCTCTCTTGATGTCGAAGCTACATTGGTTCTCCCTCAATGACTTCTTAATATGTTCCACTAAATTGCATAACCTTTCTGGACCTCATTGACTTCCCTACTATGAAAAATAACTCATAAATTAATATTCTGTGCAGAGAAACAACCTCCCCCCCCCCCCCCCCCCCCTTTCTTTCCCCTTCCTGTTCCCTGGTATGAATGAGTGTCTTGTCTGTTGTTTGTCCTGTCTGTTTACTTTATTATTATTATTTTCTATGTCTCACGTTTAAAAATTACATTGATTACTGTATCCATTTTACTGTTTGTTTTGTTGTGCTGTGTATTGTTTAATTGTTGTCTTGTTTTGTTTTTGTTTTTGTTTTGTCAAAAAAAAATCAGACCTCTTTGTTTTCATTTTTATTGTCATGATGCCCCTGTTGTCTGGAAAAAAATAATAAAGAGATTTGTAAAAAAAAAAAAAAGGTGGCTACAGACCAAACAGACTCGTTCAGACTATTTCAGACTACTTCAGACTGCAACAGACTGGTATTTGGTTGGCAAAAGTGGCCATTTAGTATGTCAGCCGACTTGCCCCATTGAGATGCTAATCTGGGAACCAAAGGCCAAAAAAAAAGGAAAAACAGCGCCCTCTGCTGTGCGTTGCCAGGTCTGCTTATTATAAGCGACTTTGGGCTTGTTTCCCTGATGTTCCCAGCGTTTTTTCTTTTTTTCTTCACTGACTTGCAGTGGTGTAAAGTAACTAGTACATTTACTCAAGTACTGTACTTAAGTACAATTTTGAGTTACTTTTACTTTACTGGAGTATTTCCAATTGTCTATACTTTTACTCCACAACAATTATTTGAAATGTTTAGTTACTAGTTACTTTGCAGATATAAATCATTATAAAACATACATTTAGCCCTATTTTATACCTATAAGCTATTTGAAAATAGCAGATCTACAAGCTCACAACGTGTTGCGATGCACACGTTCTGAGCTTGTAGATCTGCTATTTTCAAACATTTTAGGACTTTTACTTTTGGTACTTTAAGTACATTTTTATACCAATACTTTAGTACTTTTACTCAAGTAAATGTTGAATTCCGGACTTTTACTTGTAACAGACTCAGAGTACATCTATTGCATTGATACTTTTACTCAAGTAAAACATTTGAGTACTTTTTCCACCACTGCTGACATGATCTATAAGGCCAAATCTAATTTGAAAAAAATATATTAAGAGTATATGAAAGCCAATTAAAATGTTTATACTAATGGAATCTTACACACCTGCTCCCAATAAGTCATCACCACAGCGCAAAAGTAGGTCAAATCAATCAATCTCTCTCTCTGGGAGCGACAACGAGAAACAGTGAATGTAGGTTTTCATAGACATGGTCGCTTGTTTCTCTCACATAATCTGGCAACACCGACAGCCCTTTGTTGTCACGTCTTCACCACCCCATGGCTCTACCAGTCGGCCAAAAAGCTGAACATGTTCGGTCGGCTCTGGGTCGGCCGAAAAGGTCCCGACGGACCCCTAACCGACTGGACGACTATATACGACGCTTCCCGACGCCAAGTCGGCCCAAAATCGGTCTGGTCTGGAGCCAGCTTAAGGGGTTTCCGAATGGCCCTTTGCGGGTGTGTAACTCTGAGAATGTACAAATGGAACCAAATGGACCCGTAAGGGTCCATTTGGTTCCATTTGTACACTCTCAGAGTTATGGGCATGGCCGTAGGAGACGGGGGGGACGGGGGGGACTCGTCCCCCGCGGGCCGCGGAGCGGCCTCGCGTGGGCCGCGAACCGGTATTTGGGACGCGAGGCCACGGGGAAAAAGAGGAGGAAAAAAAAGCCTCAAATGAGGCCGGCACTAACCTAACCCTAATCCTAACCCTAAAACCGAAATAAATAAACCAAAAACTGGGGGGAAAACGGACCCAATCCGCCCAGAACCGCGAAATTTTTTCGGGGGTCCTCACGCGCATGAGGCGCGTGGGCCGGTACACATATGTCCCCCCCAACTGGGAATAGCTTCCGACGGCTCTGGTTATGGGGGTCGTGGAAATCTGAACAATCTGAGAACCACTGTGCTACACTAAATGGAACAGAGCCTTCATTAGTATCATTGGTAACACCTGTGAAGGAAGTGATAATATGGCTGCTGTGCATAGAGCCTATTAATGGACGCGCCCATCTTGAGCAGCAGCTTGACCGTGTTCACCTGTCTCCCCGACACCGCGTGCATCAGAGGCGTGGAGCCTGGAGACGTGTGCAGTGCACGAGGCATGTGCACGAGAGATGGTTAGAAAAAACAAACGCGGATAAGTCCTCCTCTCAAACTAGACACACAAACCGTAAAAATCCTCTGTGTTAATTTATGCATTTGTAAGTCTGAGAGTGTGGAAATGTAACCAAATGGACCTGTAATGGTGCATTTGGTTACATTTGGTTACAATGGTTACAACCAAATGTAACCAAAGCAGCACAAAGTCATAACTGCAGACCCTAGAACTTCACTCTCCCTCTACCCCTTCCTGCCACCTTCTGCCTCCATTGATGCTATAGCGACTGACCTGACGTGGCTTCCTTGCGGATGTATCTTGGTCATTTGTTCTCATCTTTTTGTTACTTACACTTGTTTTTTCCAGACCACAAGGTTAATAATGTAATTTAGATAGCATGCCAGTTAAACAGGTCCTAGGTTCTTTGTTTACCTGTATCCTATAGTTTCAATGTGCATATTCTATTTTTTTATATAATATTGTTTAGAGTCTAAACAATATTCTATCAAAAAATTATAATCTAACCTTAGTCTGAACAGTTAGGCTAGGTTCTTGGCTTTCCTGTGATCCTTGTTTACTGAGGTACTACACTGTCTCTTTGCATTCCATGTTTGTGATTACCTTGCTTATTGTACTGTATGTAGCTTTTGAGTCTTTTTTTTCAATTAAACAAAAGATATTTTTTTTATATCATCTTTCACTGGTATATTTTTCACAATAGCATATAACTGTGTTTTTGGCACTGTCACTGCCCCCCGGCACCGGATATGTACCATAAATGTATTTATTTATGTATTTTACAGTTTTTACAGGTGCATCTCCTTAACACAATCTAAACACAAGGAGAGTGACAAATAAAGTGGACTGACCTGATTCTTAAAGGAGCACTTCGCCCATTTTCAACCTGATCTTCATATAATTGGTCCTCACTAATGCTCATCATAAGATGTCTGTCTACTCACTCTTTTGTCTCATTGGTGGGCTGTGGACAGTTCAGAAACCTGCCTACCAGTGACATCATCGACGGGGATTCCAAGTGAATAGAAACTAGTCTACAGCCTTTCCCTTATTCACTTAAAAAGCAGCTTTTCAATGGGAACGGAGTGTTTTTTTCCCCGGAAATCCGCGAATGACAACAAACCGCTCTGTTCCCATTGAAAAGCGGCCGAATCCGCCCGCATAGGCAGAATAAAAGTATGTTGTGACCGTACCCTGAGGCAAGTAAAATCGGTGTTATCTTTTAAATCACTTCTGAATACACGTTCACAGGGTTTTTACCTTTTAGGGTGCGGTCACACCAAACTTTAATTCTGCCTATGCGGTGGATAGGCAGAATTAAAGTTCAGTTTGACCTTTATGTCAGTTTTATTTGTTTGTTTTTATTTGATTTGATCTTTAAAGGGACATTTCACAACATACAATGGAAGCTTCCTGCCTCCCCATGTTTTCCTTTTTTTTTTCTTTTTTTTTTACCACAGATCATTGACATGATGAGAGAGAAAGAGAGAGAGAGAGAGAGAGAGAGAGAGAGAGAGAGAGAGAGAGAGAGAGAGAGAGAGAGAGAGTTCAGGGTTGGGGGCGGGAGGACTCCGGTGTTTGAGTGTGGTATTCCCACTCAAGCACTGCATCCTGCCTACCCAATCGAAAGTTTGGATTTTTTTTTTAGGCCAATGGAAATATAGCAGAGAAAATAATAATATAATTTCTAACTTCTGATTGGCCAGGCAGCCTACAACCCACCTCCACAGTACTCCCCCCACTGCTTGTTGTGTTTGTGCAATCTTCACAACCATTATTAATCGCGTAATTGTCCGTCATACACTGGTCCTGAGGTTAGCTCTGGACTTGGACCGCTTTTTACTGTCTACACCAAATCTCTTCGCCCCAAATAGCAGATCTTCGAGCTCACAACGCGTAGATTTGCTATGTTTGCCTAATGTTCCCCCCAGGATATGGATGCTGGAGTGCAAGTGCTGAACAAAAGTGGCATTTTAAGATGTTTGAGCATATTTAGATTATCGCTTACCGTTAATCACAATTATTTTGGCCACAATAATCGTTACATGGAATTGTCATATCGTCCCATCCCTATAATATCAATGGAGTGAGTAGACAGAGACTGATTGTTGCCTTTTTTTGGGTATTTTTTTTGGCAAAATCAGTAGTTTTAACATAAGTGTTTTAAACAAGTAAGACGCGCGAACGCTGGAAGCGAACGCAGCTCGGAAATATTGTGTATTTACGGACTGTGTGTGTGTGTGTGTGTGTGTGTGTGTGTGTGTGTGTGTGTGTGTGTGTGTGTGTGTGTGTGTGTGTGTGTGTGTGTGTGTGTGTGTGTGTTTTGCAGGCTGTGTCTAAATTCCTGCACTCTGGCGCCCTCTGGCCCTCTACTAGGCAGTGCATCTCTGGCGCCCTCTGGCCCTCTACTAGGCAGTGCATGAACACAGACACACACACACACACACACACACACTCACAAGCCGAGCAGAGTTTCATAGTAGGCCCCACTTGGGCGCGCCTCCTTCCGCGTCCGCAATTACGTTTTTTTTTCTTTTAGCTTATTTGCTATTTCTGAAAGACTTTAACATTTTGGGGGCCTGGGGAGTGTTTGACACCGAGACCAACTGCTGGCCGAGCACACCATCTGCACAGCTTCCAAAAAGACGCTGGGGTGTTGTACATTTCCACCTGTAATGACATGTAATGCCCAACATATAGGGACGTTAGGGTTCATGTGTTGAACGACGTGTTGGCGTTCTGTTGACATCTTTCAAATGGCGGTGAGTTAGACCAGTGACTCTCAAAATTTTCAGGCCATGCCCAAAATAATATATTTGATATAATAAATATTTGAACTGGGGACCCCCCCACCCTGAGAAGCACAAGCTATTTTCACAATCTAAATGTATGCCTCTTTCTTAGGTAATATTTGACAATTAGGCTAATGTTTCACAATTTGTTATAGTATAGTTTGTTGATTACTTTTGACGCAGTAATTGTTATGTCTCGCTCCCCCTCGCCTCCACATCCTGGTGCTGTACTCGTCAGCACCACCAGAGGGCTCCACAGCACACTCTCAGCACACCTGCCTTCAGTTCCCAATCTCCTCACCTGCCCAGTTGGCAATCACGCCCAGAGGCTACAGGAGTCTGGCCTGCCTGCAGCTCAGCGTCGGATCTTAACCTTTTCTGCCCCAGAGCCCTCAGCCACTATGACCCTCAAGATGCCTTTGAGGCGAAAAAGCATTCAGAGCACGTCACAGAAGAAGCCAAATACCTTGACGAAGAGTGTTGTGGAGGTTATGCGCAGGAGAAGAGGTGTGTCACGGGAATCTTTGAAAGTTGTGAATTCCTGGGCTGACATTGTGAAGTTTGGCCAGAAAAGGTCTCAAGTGGTAGCTCAAGAATCAAGAAAGGGGGAGGGAAGGGATGGAAGGAAGGGAAGAATGGAGAGGAAAAAAAAGGGGGAACTTAAAAAAAAAAAAAAAAAAATATATATATATATATATATATATATATATATATATATATATATATATATATATATATATATATATATATAATAATGGAAAAATTGCTACTTTCAGTTATACTCAGAGGAGTCATTCTGCTAGTCTCATGACAGACTGCGATACCAGCGCAGTTGTTTATTGTGATAGGTTTTTGGGGTTAATGTGCTTTCAATGGGAAGGCATAAGGGGAGGATGGGAGGGTCCTGGGGTCCACCTGACGTCTCACGACTCAAAAGGGGTTGGGTAGGACAGCTATTTCATTCAAAATGTAACTGTAGGGCCAGGGGGGCGGCCATCTTAATTAACAAAAACACTCCCTTCGACCTACATAGTCTTATAGCCGACTCCAATGGCCGTTATGTCATTATTTCAGGTCTACTCCATAATATCTCGGTAGTCTTGGCTTGTGTATACGCTCCCAATTGGGATGACACTCAGTTTATCTAAAATTTCTTCTCCAAACTACCAGTTATCGATAATAGCTTTTTAATTATAGGCGGCGACTTTAACATGGTCCAAAATACCACCCTCGATAGGTCATCTACCAGAGTCTAGAAGTTACGTTCCAAGTAGGCAGTGGCGTTTTAATTCTCAGATGCTTTCACGCAACGAGTTCCTGTCCTCTCAAATTGAATCCTTCCTTAAAATTAATAAAACCCCTGACGTCTCCTGCTCCACAGTGTGGGAAGCACTCAAAGCCTGCCTACGCGGTCAGATAATCTCCTACGTCTCACACGCCAGAAAGCTAGAAACTGCTAAACTCTCTGAGATTTCAGAAGAAGTGTTAAAAATAGACAACCAGTATGCGAGGACTCCAACTCCGGCTTTGTACAACAGACGTCTTCAACTTCAGGCAGAATTTGATATGCTATCAACAAGTCAGGCTGAACACCTTCTGCTTAAATCCAGACAACGCACTTTTGAGATGGGGGACAAAGCCAGTAAACTCCTGGCCTATCAAGCTCGCTCAGCTGCAGCTTCCAGACTAATAACCCAAATAAAATCCTCCACCGGTGTAGTTCTCTCAGACACAAAGGACATAAATGAAACCTTTGTTAAATTCTATTCCGAACTTTACTCTTCCGAATGCCCCCCAGGTATTTGGGATGAGGATGAGGACAATCCCCTTGAAAAATGACCCTACCCCGTATTAGACAACACACTATCCAATAACCTTGATGGCCCAATTTCACTGTCAGAGATCGAGGAAGCAATACAATACTATGCAAAATGGCAAATCCCCGGGCCCTGATGGATACACCGCAGAGTTTTACAAAACATTCTCCCACCTCATTTGTCCGGAACTGCAAAGCATGTACAACGAATCGTTTTTGAAAGGCAGACTGCCCGAGACTTTATACCAAACATCTATCTCTTTGCTACTTAAGAAAGACAAGGACCCACTTCTCTGTAGCAGTAGGAGACCGATTTCGCTCCTAAACGTGGATCAAAAGATCTTGGCCAAAGTCCTTTACAATCGTCTACTAGCTGTGATTCCTAACCTAATATCGACCGACCAAACAGGCTTCATTCAAGGGAGACACTCCTTCTCTAACACAAGGCGTCTGATGGATATAATTCAAACACCACCCTCTGAATCCCCTGAAGTTGTTCTCTCTCTGGACGTAGAGAAGGCCTTCGATAGGGACGAGTGGACCTACCTCTTCTTTGTCTTGGAAAAAATTGGTTTTAACCAGAGTAACATCTCATGGATTAAACTTCTATACGCAGCTCCTATGGCCTCAGTCATTACAAACGACCTTCACTCACCCTTCTTTCCCCTTAAGGGGAGAAGTGGCATTGTGGGTACGGAGAGGTGCGGTGCGGTGCGGTGCGGTGCGGTGCGGTGCGGTGCGGAGAGGAGCACGCTGCATTACCTGCGGCTAAACTAGCCACCTTGCCAATCTACGGAGCTATACGATTGCATCTCTAACACTGAGGAGGGTGTCCCCCGGACGGGCTGACTACCCCGTCCCGGTGCGTGTTGACCTTCGTGGTCGGGACCGCCACCCTCCAAACAGCTGGGTGTCCCCCGGACGGACTGACAAACCCGCCCCGGTGCGCGTTGACCTACGGGTCGGGACCGCCGCCCAGCTAAACAGCTACAGCCGCCCGCAGGCGCTGTGTGTGTCGGGACCGCCATCCAGACAAACAGCTACAGCCGTCCGCAGGCGCTGTGTGTGAGAGAAACGATCACCTGGCAGGGCTGCCAGGGAGTATGACTACGTTAAAGGCGCAAAAGTCGGAGATCGAGGACTTAAAAAAAGCACTCGATTTCCTAACGGAGGAAATTACTACTATCTCCAAACAACAAAAGGCCATACTGGACCTGATGGGAGAGATAAAAAATCTAAATGAACAGAACAAGGAGAAGGACAAGAAGATCGCAACACTCGAACGGAGGGTTGAAGATATGGAACAATATTCCAGAATTAATAACGTGATTGTGAGTGGCCTGGTGACCAAGCCGCGGTCCTATGCCAGGGCCGTGCATGGGAACAACACCGAACCCTCACAGGAAGACACAGAATCACTTGAGCAACAAGTGATCTCCTACATGCATGGAAAAGGAATCCAAATAAACAGTGAGGATATCGAGGCATGTCACCCACTGCCACGACGGGACAAGAAAGCCGCTCCCGCCATTATACTACGCTTCATAAACAGAAAGAACAAGATCGCAGTACTGAAACAGGGACGAAAACTAAAAGGATCGAACGTCTACATAAACGAGCACCTGACGAAGAGAAACGCGGACATCGCCAGACATGCGCGAATCCTGAGACGGGAGGAGAAGGTACAGGCAACATGGACTGCGAACTGCAAGATCTACATCAAGCTCAACGGAACACCAGAGGAGGCCAAAACGCTGCTCATCAGAGACCTCTCTGAGATGGAACAGTACCAATGAGGACATACACATTACATTATAACGATAAAACTACAAATAAGGTACCACTCTATCTCTCCATGAAGAACCATAAGACTCTATTATCCCATATACATTACAGTGCTATTAATATATATATTTGGTTGATATGCTATATTATGTATGAGGCATTATTCTATGAACCTATAACTTATATCTATCTCCAAACATATATACTTATTATTATTATTATATTTTGTCTGCTATTAATGTTACCAGTCCTATCATTATTGTTATTATTGCTATTACTAATGACTACACTATATAATAATGGAATCAAATGAGGATGATGATGAGCTAAGCAACCTGAGTCAAGACAATGACCTCAGATGTCCCCAGAACCCAGTTGGCTGGAATCTAGAGACATTTAAATACACTGAATATAACAGATATGACTATGAACAATACATTGATCCAGACAATAATATTTTCAATGACATAGAAAATAATTGCAATTATCATACTGAGGAACAACTAAATATAAAACCACCTGGAAAAGATATATCAATAATACACTTCAATAGTAGGAGCATGTATACAAATTATGGAAACATCAGGGATTATCTAGATAAACATAAAAAACCCTTCAATATTGTTGCTGTCTCTGAAACATGGTTTGACCCTGACAGGGGTATCAACTTTCCTCTTAAAGGGTATGAACTTAACTATAGGAACAGAGAAAAGAAAATAGGGGGTGGAGTTGCCCTGTATGTGGACATCAACCTAAAGTATGAAGTGATAGAAAATATGTCTATTGTTATTGATAATGTGCTAGAATGTATCACTATTGAGATATGTAGAGAAAAACATAAAAATATTATTGTCAGCTGTATCTACAGAGCTCCTGGGACTGACATTGACATATTTACAAAAACTATGGAAAATGTTTTTTCCAAATCCCATCAGAAAGTAATTTTTATCTGTGGTGACTATAATTTGAATGTATTAAATCCGCATAAGCATAAATATATAGATACATTTATTGATAATATGTATAGCATTAATCTATATCCATTAATAACAAGACCTACTAGAATAACTACAAACTCAGCAACACTAATTGATAATATATATACAAATGAATTTGGAAATAACATAGAGAGGGGGGTATTAGTGACAGACATTACAGATCACCTGCCAATATTTGCTATATATAAGTGTGAATATGAAAATAAAGATATAGCAGCTATACCTAGATATAAACGAATAATAACAGAAGAGACCATTGCAGCCCTAAGACAGGATCTGCTGGCTCAGAACTGGAACAACATATATAATGAAGATGATACTAATATAGCATATAATATATTCATCAGTATATTTGGGGAACTGTTTGACAAAAACTGCCCTACACAGAGATGTAAAGAAAAGAAAATAGAGACAAAGAAACCGTGGATTACGCATAAATTAAAAAATGCCTGTAACAAAAAGAATACATTATATAAGGAATACATAAGACATAGAACTGTAGATAATGAAAATAAATATAAAAGATATAAAAATAAATTAACTCATTTTATAAAAGCAAGTAAAAAAGATTATTATAATAACTTATTAGAAAACCATAAAAATAATATAAAGGGATTATGGAGTATTCTGAACAGAATCATAAAAAAAGGTTCACTATCCACAAACTATCCGCAAACCTTTATTGACAATGGTAAAACAATAACCAATCTAAACGAAATAGCAAATGGCTTCAATCACTTCTTTGTTAATATAGGACCCACACTTGCAAATGAAATAAAAACCGCAAGATCAGAGGAAAATGTGCCTGCCGATGAATGGGGTTTCTGCAACCCTAACTCTATGTTTTTGAGAGCTGTGGAGGAACAGGAAGTTATGGAAATTGTTGGAAACTGCAAAAATAAGACTTCCACTGACTGTAATGACCTAAGCATGTCACTTGTCAAAAAAATAATGGACACCGTAGTAAAACCATTTACCTTCATATGCAACTCATCTTTCAGAAATGGCGTATTCCCAAATAAAATGAAAAAGGCAAAAGTTATCCCAGTTTACAAAGCAGGCAATAAACAACATTTCACCAACTACAGACCAATTTCCTTGCTCTCACAGTTCTCAAAAGTATTGGAGAAATTATTTGTGGACCGGTTAGATCACTATCAAAACATAGATTCAAAGATGTACACAGTTGGAGTCTTTGTAGACTTAAAAAAAGCCTTTGACACAATAGACCACACTATCCTTATAAGGAAAATGGTAAAATATGGTTGTAGAGGGGTGGTGTCAAATTGGCTTGAAAGCTATATACAAAACAGAGAACAAATTGTACAACTTGGAGAATGCAAATCCAGAAGCCTGAACATTATGTGTGGAGTCCCCCAAGGGTCGGTTTTGGGTCCCAAACTGTTTAATTTATACATCAATGATTTGTGCTCAGTGTCAAGTGTATTGAAGTGTGTGCTATTTGCTGATGATACTAACATGTTCTGTACTGGGGAGGACATCCAGCAGCTTATGAAGGTCCTAACAATAGAAATGAGCAAATACAAACTCTGGTTTGACAGAAATAAATTATCTCTAAACCTAAATAAAACAAAATGTATGGTCTTTGGAAACCGCCAGATAAAAATAGATATCCAGTTGATAATAGATAATAATATAATAGAAAGAGTATATGAAAATAAATTCTTGGGAGTGATTCTAGACCATAAACTCTGCTGGAAACCCCATATAGAACATGTGAGGAAAAAAATGGCAAAGAGCATAGCAATCATAAGTAAGGCAAGATACGAACTTAATCCCAGCTCATTACATACTCTGTACTGTGCAATGATCTTGCCCTATTTATATTACTGCTCAGAAGTATGGGGTAACACATACAAATCAACCATAAATTCATTAATCATAATCCAAAAAAGAGCAATAAGAGTAATAAATAATGCAGGATATCGGGACCATACACACATACTGTTTCTTCAGTCACATCTTTTGAAGTTCAAGGATATGGTCATCTTTAAAACACTACAGGTCATGTATAAAGCAAGATACAATCAATTACCGGGAAATGTACGAAGCAAATTTTTGGATAAAGAGGGGGGATATAACCTCAGAGGACCACTGAACTTCAAGAAACATGTGATGAAAACAGATCTAAAAATAATGTGTATCTCTTCTTATGGAGCCACCCTATGGAATGGGTTAGAGGATGAATTAAAATACTGTGAAAACATACATAAATTCAAAGTTAGACTAAAGAGATAGGTACAGAAGGGAAGAAGAGCTTATTGAAAGTATGATGTAGTGCTATATAATTACATTATATAATTATATTAGACAGTAGAAATGGTTATAATATTGTAATTGCTGTATTGTTATATCATATTATATCATAACATATTATATTAAATGATGTGTTAGGATATGTTGTGTTATATATTTACAATTATACTATATACTATTATATTGTTACTATACTATTGCTATTGCAATATTTAATTATATTATAACATACAACATACTATTGTATTATATTGGAATGTATATACCACTTACCATGTATATATGTATATATATATATATGTATATATGAATAACGTATACGTAAGTAAGTACGCCATGGGGCGTGCTTTGTGACTAAAAAAATAATGAAGAAAAGAGAGTTGTAAGACTACAGGGCAGGGCCCGACAAGCCTAGTGCTTCTCCCTAGCCCCTTTTCGGAATCTTGGACACTGCTGAGAAAATAATTATAATAATGAAATGTTATTTGTTACTATGTATGTGCCCATTATCCGAAAATAAAAAAAACTGAACTGAACTGAACTGAACTTTAAACGGTGGTCCACTCTGCCGCTATCACTGGTTGGCCGCATTAACCTCGTTAAGATAACCGTTCTACCTAATTTTTTATACTTTTTTCAACATATTCCAGTATTCATCAAAAAGAGCTTCTTTACAAAACTTGACCAGATGATAACATCCTTCCTATGGGGAACCAAGCCTAGGCGCATTAAGAAGGCCTATCTTCAACGGCCGAAATTGATGGGTGGGATGGCACTTCCAAATTTTATCTACTACTACTGGGCATGCAACATCCTAAAGATTACTCACTGGGTTAACCTAGAGAACATTGCTCTCTGGGCCCAAATTGAAATAGCCTCTTCCCAGCAGTCTCTCCCCTCACTAATATGTTCAGGCCTTCCACTCTGTAGCCAGTTCTATGCCTTCGGTCATACACACTATTAAAATCTGGACACAATTTAGGAGGCATTTTCGCCTCAAAAGCCCACCCTCTCTCTCCCCGATAAATCGCAACCACCTGTTCAAACCCTCATGTACCGATCCCGCCTTTCAAATTTGGTTCGACAAGGGGATCAGATCCATCAAAGACCTATATAGCAATGGGATTCTGGCACCATTCTCATACTTGACCAAGAGATTCAGTTTTCCCAGCTCCCACCTATTTCGCTACTTCCAGATTAGACACTTTTTACAAAAACAATTTCCAAATTTCCCAAACCAGCCTATTCACTCGGTAATTGACTCTATAATTTCTTTGAATCCCAACACAAAGGGCACTATTTCAGAGATATATAATCAACTAAATGTAATAAATCCAGAGACTCTTAACCGTCTTAAAATAGCATGGGAGCAAGACCTGGGGGTGGAACTGCCTGATGCGACATGGGAGACGGCGTTGAGGCTAGTCCATAGCTCCTCAATTTGCGCTAGACATAGCCTTATACAATGTAAGATTATTCATCGTGTCCATTACACCAACGAGAGACTAGCAAGGATATTTCCAGATATTAGTGACGAGTGTAATCGTTGCAGACAATCCTCTGCGGATCTGACACATATGTTTTGGTCATGCCCTCGACTTTTGGACAGACATATTTAAATCTTATTCCGATATATCAGGTGTACCCATCCCACCCAACCCCTTAACAGCCCTATTTGGCGTTCTTCCAGGGACTAACATCCCTCAACACCTTAAGAGAATAATTCCTTTCACCTCTCTTCTAGCAAGACGTCTCATACAAGTTTTCCCACCCCACACATAACAGTTGGATAAAGGACGTACTATTCTATCTCAAGCTTGAAAAAAATTGATTCTCACTTAATGGTTCTTTGAGAACATATAACCAAACATGGAGGCCTCTTGTGGACTACATAAGGACCTTGACAGTGGCCCCGGAGGAAAGCGATACTTGAATTAGGGAAAGGTGATAATATAGACTTGCGTATTGTCCGTGTGAGCTGGTGTCTGTGCACACACAGGTGGTCCCCCCCCATCTTTTTTTACTTGCTTTTCCTTTCTCTTCTTCTCCTTTCTTCTCTCCTTCCTTTTACCTTTAAAGTATTATTACTATTATTATTATTATTATTATTATTATTATTATTATTATTATTATTTATTTACCTTTATTATATCCCACTCCTGCTATTTAAATACCTTTGGGGAACGGAGAGAGGGAAGGGAGAATACATTTAGGGAAGAAAAAATAATAATATATATATATATATATACATAAAAATAAAAAAAAGGGCTGGCCATCTGATTCTTATCATCCATCACCACTTTCATTGCTAAATGATTATTGTTACTGGCGCTTTCGTTTTCTTTTTGAGTTTTCTTTTGTTTTTGTTTTTCCTCCAAGAACTTGTATATGTTTTTTTTCTTTCTTAGGTGAAGGAGGGGGGAGGGGAGGGGAGGCTGGGAGGGAGAGGGAAAGGAAAAGTTGTCTGTTGTTTTTTATGTTTTGGTTTCTTTCTTTTTGATTGTAGCACTGTCTCAGTAACCGGGAAGAGTGGGTGGGTGGGAGGGTGAGTGGGTGGGCGGGAGGGAAATGAGGGGTACCTATGTACAATATATATGCTCGCATTGTGAGTTTACGAATGTTGTCCCCATATGGTCGGAAAAATAACCTGCAAAAAAACCAATAAACAGATATATAAAACTAGAAAAAGTGCTCCTCGGAGCACAAGTCTCCGTCAGGTCAGGTAGGTTATTATGGCCTCCTGGTGGCGCTATAATGGGCCAATGTGAAAAGGGTGCCATTTGTTCCTCAACATAGTGCAAATGTGCATTCAAAGTTTCACCGCAATCGGACGCTGCGTTCATGATTTGCGGCATTTTGTTGGGCCACTCCTGCAAACATTACATGTCAATGTTAGCCAATCAGGATGGAATATGAAAAATCAAACAGATCCGTCTTGATCACATGACTATAGAGATCATGTGTACCGATTTTCTTGAAATTTGGATCAAATCTGAAGGCTTAAAGGTTCTATGACATTCATTTTCACTTTTTTCATTTTTAATGTTTTTTGGGGGGTTTTATGACCTCAAATACACCTAAAAAATCTGAACTTTGAACATTCAGTGGATTTTCTGTGGTCTGGGGTTTTCTGAATAATTAGGCTGAAAAGTAATCTGAGCTTGGCCCTTCGACAGTGAGGTCACAGTCGATTAATCCCGCCCACTCTCCTCCTCGCCCCTCCCCTCCCCTATCCTTTCCTTTGGGGGGGCGGAGCAGAGGCGATGATTGACAGGCAAAATCCCTCACCAGCGACACCCGCATTTCTTTTTTCATTGCAGTTGAAAAGGCTTTAGAAATGTGAGAGACACCTGCCATGGATCAATAGAGTGGAATTTTTTGTTAAAACTTTCTATACACGTTTGAAGGACCATGACAAAGACTTTTAATGTGTGGTAAAACTGAATGTCATGAAACCTTTAATATCAAAAAAAATGTTTTACATAAGTCTGCCTCCTGGTGGCGCTATAAAAGGCAAATGTGAAAAATGCAGGGCAAAGGTTTTTCCTTGGCCTCTAGAGAGTGTGCATACAAAGTTTTATACTGATCGGTGCAGTTATAGGTAAAAACACGAATCGGCCTGTTACAGCGCCACCATGAGGCTGATTTGAACATTTTCAAATGGCATTTCTTCCTCGGCCTAATGGGAATGTGTGTGCAAAATTTCACGGAAATTGCATGATTTGAGGCATTTTGTTAGAAACTGAGTACTCCTGCAAACTTTGAAAGGCAATTTTTGCCAATCAGGATCGAATATGAAAAATCTGAAATGAGCCGTTTCTTTTAATGACTATAGAGATACTGTGTACCGATTTGGGTCTGTAGGAGTACTGTCCAAAAATGTGTTTTGCACAAATCGGCCCCCTGGTGGCGCTATAAAAGGCCCATGTGAAAAATTCCTGGCAGCCAGGGAGTGTGTGTGCACAGTTTCGCTGCGATCAAGCCAACGGTGCCAGAGATTAGCTGTACACAAAATGACAGAATGACAGAATGACGGACGGACACACACACGGACTGACGGACAGGGGGTAAAACATACTCTCTCGCCATGCCTTTCGGCCTGGCGGAGACAAAAAGGAAAAAAAAGAAAGCATCCTCCCAAATGAAGAAGAAGAAGGCTGTTCAGCCCAACACAAGACTCCTGCCAAAAATGTAATGAACTATGCCAGCATTGGTCATGCAGAATCACCTGTAAGCATTGTTGTGGGCAGAGCTCATAAACATGTACAGCCTACTGGTGCTGCCCCAAGACTAGTCCACAACATTGTCCTTCTCAAGAACAATTTTTTTTTACAATGCTTGCCTGACTAGTTTCCCAGTTTAGTTTAGTTTTCCCAGCTCTTAGTCTGTTCAGTTTACACAGTGGCAGCACACACCTTCCTTGTGAATTTATCACAGAATTTATCACCTCTCCTCTCCAGTTTCCTGGGATCCCGAGTTGAGGCGGAGCAGCCAGCGGAGCCCACACCCCTCTTCCCCCCGTTGTTGGTTACCCTTTTGTTAATAAGCTCGCCCGGGTGGGCTTTAATCCTCCATTTTGCCTCCTCGTTGCTGTGCGCTTTTGTCACACACACCAGTCCTAACAGTAAATGTCTTATTTTTGAGCGGTGTAGCCGCTCCTTTAAGTGGGTTTGGGACCGTCGTGAAAAGACCGTCGTGAAAATGTGTCTTTCGCTGTACTGTGATTGGCTGACTCTATTCACATCCTTTGCTCAGTACTGTGATTGGCTAGCGAGACGCATGATGAAATTAATAACCTATAAATAGCACCACGCACTGAGCTTCCATCACTGTGATGACCACTGTTGTTGCTAAATAACACCGCTTACTTCACACTGGGTGTGATTTTTTTGTTCTTATTTCTTATTTCTTTTTAAATTCTTAAATTGTCCCTTGACTGTTGAGTGAGAAAACAATGTTACACATTTGGTCCCGACTCACAGATTAAGAACCACAGATGGCATTAAAACACTTCTTTATAAAAATATATGGTATATTACATTAAACTACTACCGCGTAGAGACAGTTAACATTTGGGGCTTGGGGGTAAGCACCTTTATTTTCAATTTGTACATGTTTGGAGAGTCTACGGGGCATAGTGCAGAAAGTCCCTGTCTCCATGGGGCGTGAACCCTACAACTCTAGTAGATTGAAAACGTCAGAATCATAAGTACGTCTACGAGAGTTGTATTCTACAGCTAGGTCAACGTTATGATGTAAATAACAGCAATTAAATGCTCCGACTGTAAACAATAATGCAGCAATGATGCAAACACAGTAAAACACTGACAACTAAAGTTACCTATCTGCCTCCCCCCTCTCTCTCTCTATTTTTCTGTCTATTTCTGAGAAAACGTTTGTATTGCCAAAGCAAAAGTGGAACATAATCAAAACAAAACAATGTATGTACAATTAAATAAGGTGTGTTCTCTCTCTCTTCTATCTCAGTGGTTCTCAACCTTTTCAGGCCACGGCCCCCCAAATAATCATATTTAAACTGGGGACCCCCCCAAAATAATCATTTTTGAACTGGGGACCTCCCAAAATAATCATATTTAAACTGGGGACTGACAATTTAGTCAATGTTTAACCAGTTTTTTTTTTCTTTCTTTCTTTTAAAAAAAAAAATCATGTGGGGACCCGACCCACAGGTTGAGAAGCATCTCTCTCTCTCTCTCTGCAAGCAGTTGCACTGAATTCCAGTCGACATTGAGTAGCAGAGACAATAACCTACTACATATTACTAATACTATATGCCCAATAGTGTGTGCCAACGTCTCGTCACCACGGGGGGCGTGGCATAGTAGCTGCAGACATACTTGGGGGGGGGGGAGTGGGTGGGGCAATGTTAAGTCTACCTGGTTTATACCCCACAAAGATGTCCGCGCTACCAAATGACACTTGTTGACGGACGCCCCCTTCAGGATTTTTTGGTACACACTATTGCCAGCGGCAGCCATACAACATGTCCATGCTCTTCTGCGGAGGGGACTCATTGGGACTATATTAAAAAAAAGTTGTATCGCTTGCTTGTACTCACCCAATAATTAACTTGGGGTCAGCTAATTGTCCTCTAGTTTCATATCAATTTGACATTCAAAGGCAGAAAACGTGCATTTAGTAAAATATCTCCACTTTCCCACGAGATTAAGACGTACTTCATTCTCTCCACTTCTCCAGTGAGCACACATGGTATGGGGCGCACCATTGACAGGTGCTTTGATGTTGGTGCGGACACCTTGTGTTGCGCAAGCCTGCAAGAATACTGCAGGTGCAACCTATTAGGCTAATCATGCATTATCATGCATTGTGTTAGACTCATGACACTATAACCAAATAAATTCAGGAAAGATTGGATCCTATCTAGAGTATACATGTTTTTTATTTACATTATTATGGAGAAATAGTCTGTGGTGAAGTAAGTACATTTTATTTGTAGAGCACTTCTCACAGAGAGAACTCACAAAGTACAAATACAACAGAAATAAAAACACAGCATGAAACATTCTAATGATTAAAAACAACAAAAACACAAAAAGCAAAAAAACAACAACTAATAGTCCAAGACAAATGCTTCTTTAGGCCTAAACAGTAGTGTTTTAAGTGGTTCTTAAAAATGTCCACAGACCTGTGGAAGGGCATTCCATACCTTGTTTTGGTTTTGACCTTTTTTTGTCCCACGGGCGAACTTCAGTTTTCAGCTTCACCCGGCTAAGTGCTGCCCGGAGCGTAGAGGGGGGAGCAGTTAGGGGTTAAGTATCCTATCTGAACAGTGTAAAGGCCTGCACACTGATTAGAAGGGGAAATGCATATTTGATGCGACGTGAGGGCGTGTCTCTGACAAACTATAATGAGGCTATAAAAAGTTTGGTCTTGAGATATTTGATTCCCTTATGTTAAGTATGCGACTGAGATTGATAATGAGCGGCGAAGGGGGCTAAGAGCGACGGCAGGCAGAAGGAGAGATCGATGCGCTGAAGTGCATGTTGATGTATTTTCTCTGGATAAGGTTTTCTGAGTTGTTTTATATTTTAAGCTTGTTTTATTTTTAAATAGTTCCAGTCTTTGCCTTCGGTGTCAGTCGAAAGTCATGTGATCCATGACACACGCGTCAGTTGTTAGTCGATCCGTTACTTAATACTGATATTCTTGCTTGATTTTGTGAAACAGTTTGTCTATTCTTATTTTGAAATTTAAGGTAAATCACTGTATGACTATTATGTAATTTCGATGCCTGTATCTAAGTTGTTCTGTCTGATGTGATGTCTGATGTTAATTCTTCCTAAATGTCATTTTGTTTAAACTTCCAGTCTTTGGTCTTGGGGGGTAGTAATGTTATTTTTTGATGTTTTCTCTTGCAAACTGTTTATTCAATATACCTGGTTGCGAAAGAAGTTAAATTCTTCCGTGGGGGGAATAATGTGGTATCTGAACAGTGTGCAAGTCAAAACATATTAAGAAATGATACTAAAGTAACCTAGTAATAATAATGTGTTGTAGAACAGACACAGTGAATGTGCTAATTCTAACGCAGCAACAGCTGTCAATCTAACAGCTGAGCCGAATGGCCATTGTAGGTGTACTAGAGATGCGCGGATGGGTTTTTTTGTCACCCAAATCCGTGCTAACAAGTTCATTATCCATCCGCCATCCACCCGCGGTAATTATATCATCCTATTTATAGATCCGCACCAACCGCACCAAATAATTGTTATTTTCCTGACGTTAGTTTTCTTATAAACAATGTCACTCACCACTGTCGCGATGCAGTGACTGTATACAATCCACAACCATGGTAACAACAAGCGCATGTCTTCATTCAGTTCATTGAGTTACTTTCGCTTTCAACCACTTTGTTGCCATGTTGGCTTTTTATAAGCTTTTTATAAGCGACTTTTGTTTGGCACTTGTTGTGGGCTTGTTTTCATAGATCTGGCTGCTTATTTCTCTCGCAAGTTGTCGCAACCTGGCAACACTGGCTGGCTGCAAAGCAACATGTAGTGAGCGGCTATTTTGTGCCTGGTGTAAAATGACGTAATATTAAAATACTACAAACGCACACACGGTGATCGAAATGTAGTGCTTTTTAAAAGCTATTTTAGGCCTATAGATTGATATAATTAATTTAATCCCGCATTATTTCACCCGCGGTTTATCCAATATTAATTAATAATTATATTTGATTGACCCAAATCCACCCAAACTGCGGTTAACTGCGGCAACCGCGGCTAAAACCGCGATCCGCGCATCTCTAATGTGTACCTATGTTTGCGTTGCTCTTATCTTTAGTACATACCTTATATGGCTATTTAGAATGGCATCTTTGGTAAATGGACTACTATAAGAAATGTGGGAGATGGGTGTTTGGGATGATGCTTGTGCCCAGAGGGGCTGCAGGAGAGGGCTCTCTGCCCTGGATTCTATGATGCTGTACTTGAATGAATGCTGAATAAATGAACATGGAACTGGGAAACCTTGACGTCTCTCTTCTTCTCCTCCATTTCATTACAACTACAAGCCTGCTAAACGCAGATTAATGCCTCATCATATACGACACCTGCTCAGGGACTCTTCAAGCCTTAGGCTCCCCAGGCAGGCTCTCTAACCATTCCACTAGGCCGCCCAACCTGGTACGAGGAATGACCAATAAATACACCCTGGACAGCTGACCTTAGGGTCCTGCCGGGCACATAATATCGTTAAAAGTACTCTTTATGCAGAATGTCCCGTTTCACAAGGTAATATACATCAAATGTATTAAAATCTTTTGAAAATAGCCCATCTACAATGTGAGCTTGTAGATTGACTATTTTCAAATAGCCAAGTTTAAATCGGGCTGAAGAGGTTAATGTATGTTTTGTAATAATAATTCAAATCTACAAAGTAACTAGTAAGTTTTCAAACAATTGTAGTGGAGTAAAAGTACAATATTTGCCTCTGAGATGTAGTGGAGTAGAAGTAAAAGTATTGGAAATTGGAAATACTCAAGTAAAGTACAAATACCTCAAAATTGTACTTAAGTACAGTACTTGAGTACATGTACTTAGTTACTTTCCACCACTGGCGCCAAGTCCACCGTTTATATTTAAAAAAAAACTCATATTCTCAAGTAAGCATAACTTCAAAGTCCTTTTTTGACACCATTAACAAATTTGTCAGTCTACCAACACCTGACCCACCTGTCTTCTCTGTCAAGGACTGCAATCATGTTCTCATGTTCTTTGTGAACAAGGTTGACAGTGTTAGGGTAGGCATAGTCTCGTGTGGCCAGACTGTTGCCTCCCACAATTTTCAAATGTTTCTGGTCATACAGTCTGGGACTCGGAAGCTCTGATCATGATTAAAATATCGACCGGATGTGAAGAATCCTCCCCACTTTTGTTTCATCTTTACAGTCGTGCACATTTATCCTAATATAAATCCAAAATCACCAAAGCATATATAGCTTGCCTTGCTGCTAAGCAGAAATGGAAATTAGAAAATAAAATGTAAATATATATTTTTTAATATATTTTCGTGAACGGAAGTGCCAGCTTCCTCTCTCGGATTTTGGGAGGTGTAGTTCCAAACTCTATATATATGCATTCGGAGATTGTGGAATAGTTGTCTGGCTACACGAGACTAGGGAAGGCATAACCCCGTCTACCCCCACCCTACCTGTCTGTCCCAACCACCAGTCAATCCTGGACTCTGTTTTTATGTAATTCCCTTCATGATCGTGACTTAAATGTGCTAGTGAGCAGTATGAACACATCCTCCAGTCCATTAGACATTATGTTTGCTCAACATCCTCAATTGCTCACAGGTCTCAGGCTGTGTCCCCTCCTATTTTTAGAAGAAAAAAGCCTGGATTAGACCCCTCACTATCCAGCAAATGTCAGCCTATTTCGAAGCTACCTTTTATTTAAAAAATGTTAGAAAACAATTGTCGCTAACCAACTTTTAACCGTTTTTTGGAGAAAAAAATCTGTCTGGTTTTAGCCAATCTGGGAACACATCGCCAAATTAAAAGGAAAAACAGCGCCCTCTGCTGTTTTTTACTAGAGCAGAATCTGTTCTTGAGAGATTAGGTTTTAGCTAAAAGCATTCTACTGAGACAGTAGTACTCTTTTAAAGGGATATTTCACTTTCAAAACAATTTTGGGTCATTTTATCGTCTACTGAGGCTTTTGTGAACCCCCCAGACAGTTTTTAAGTTGCTTGATTAAGTATTTAGATATTTGATATTCATTTTATCAGACACGCCCCCTTCCTGTACAAACCCATTGTAACTTCAAACTCCATTTTTAACATGTTAGATTAATCAAAAACACCCGTCCTTCGTTCTGGTGACTCATCCTGCCCTCCTAATACGTGAGGGGGCCGTGTTTTTTAGATGACTTATTTTATTTTTATTTATTTTGTATCTTATATTTAAATTTTCCCAAAACATATAAAAAAATAATTGAAAAAAGTAATTGAAAAAACACTCACGTATTAGAAGGACAATATCAGTCACCAGAACCAAGGATGGGTGTTTTCGATGAATCTAATATGGTTAAAATGGTTAAAGAGTTTGAAGTTACAATAGGTTTGTATAGGAAGGGGGAATCAAGCAACTTAAAAACTGTCCGGGGTGCTCAAAAAAGCCTGAGTAGACGATAAAATTACCCAAAAATATTTTGAAAGTGAAATATCCCTTTAAGCATATCCAATGGTCTTAATTGACAGGCCTAGAGAACAGGTGGGTCACTGGAAGTTTCCTGGACCTCCTGTCTTAGGGTGCATCCACACATGTGCACCAACTTGACGCCCGGAAGTCGGAAGTCCCGTCCACTCCCATGTTATAGGAAAAACCGGACCAGGGCAAAACCAGACGATGGATCATAATGGATATAAAATTGCTGTGACCGGTTGAAAAGGTTATAAAACACGAAAATCGCTGGCAATGGGTGAGTATATTATGAAAATGTACTTTTACTCCACTTTTCAGATATAAATTATTACATTAGAAAACGTACATTAACCACTTTATCCCTATTTTATACATAGGCTATTTGAAAATAGCAGATCTACAAGCTCACGTTGTGAACTTAGATCGTCTATTTTAAACATTTTAGTACTTTTACTTTTGGTACTTTAAGATACTTTTGTACTTTTACTCAAGTACATTTTGAATTCCGGACTTTTACTTGTAACAGAGTACTTCTACATTGCAGTATTGATACTTTTACTTAAGTAAAACATTTGAGTACTTTTTCCACCACTGTGTATACCAAACAAGGGGTCCTTGACTTCCCTGCCTAGAACGACTAAAACGACTTTTGTCCTTTAACCCCCTCTGCCAAGAACGACTAAAACGACTTTGATTTTTTTTTTCTTTTTTTCTTATTTATTTATTTATTTTTTAACCCAAAGACCAAGGAGATATGATTTTTTGAAGATCTAGACTCCCATCCACTTCCTTGTTAACTTAAAACTTAAACATTTTGTATCTCGGCTCCTGAGTACTTTTTTTTTTCAATGAAAAATCTCTGGCAGTGGGCAAACGCAAAAAAAATAAAGTTCTGGCAGTGAATGAGTTAAAACACTGGAATAGACCTTCTAGCAGAATCCAGTACAAAAATGTACAGGACATCAACATTGTAGATTCCCTATGAATGACTCTGAATTCTTTTTTATTCTTTTATTGATGCAAGTTAAAGACATTGAAGTTATAAGCAGCTTAAATCAAACCATCTGTTCCATTCATGTTCCTCTCATTATCACCACAAGAGCTGATGTCACTGTTAATGTCACCACAGCACCTGTTAATGTCACTTGTCTCTTCATTCCTTCAGTAGCGTTACAGCGATAGCAAAGAAGTATATTGGACATGAGTATATTTTTAGATATAGGAGTCACAAACGCGCGCACGTGTGCACGCACGCACACACACACACACACACACACACACACACACACACACACACACACACACACACACACACACACACACACACACACACACACACACACACACACACACACACACACACACAGAGAGACAGACAGACATGCAATAATGTGTAATTGTGCGTGCATGTGTGTAATCTTCATGTTATTCACTGGGCTCCAGCCAGTTTTTTGCAGACGGAGGCAGCTCTGACATCACAATGATCATCGTCCCAAAGGTAGTCAGCTGTTATATAAATGCAAAGATAAAGTTGAGCATTAAAATTGTTTACAGACACATTAAGTATTATTTTTAGTTGTTAAAGGCGTTATTAGTGATATGAAATTGTTTTGTTGAAAGGTTAACCCTTGCATTGTTTTAGAAACCTGCATACACTTTTGGTGTTAGCGGGTACAATTTTACCTAATTTTACTCAGCCCAAAATACTCAAAAAATAATTATTTAAAAAAAAAAAATCCTCCCACTCCCACCCCATAGCTGACTTGTTATGCATTTATATCCATGTAAACACTTTTTAAAATATTATTTTGGGTTAGGTATCTTTCAATATATCTAGTTTTCTATCATAAAAATGTTAAAATTCACTCATTACATTTCCCATAATGAAGACAATGGATAATGATGTTATCTAGCTATAGACTAACATTAGAACACACTTTTAAAAAATACTTGTTTTAGTTTTTTTACTTTAAAAAATATTAATATTATTAAAAATAGTGATATCTGTGGGGTCAAAAGGGTAAAATTGTAGCCGCATACCATAGAAGGTAAAAAGTCATTTATTTTTCATAAACACAAACTTTATTTTACTCCTAATAGCAAATGCAAATTGAGGACAAGTATATCTCACTCTCAAACATGTAAACATTGAATATTGACAATTTGGGGGGAATTGAGCCACACTTCTCTGTCGGGTCATATTTGACTCTTAACACCACAGATGTCACTTTTTTAAATAAAGACCATCAGAATTAACTACAATGGTGGTAATTAATTTTGTTGCGTTAAAAT